>NW_028259159.1:1326666-1658333 GCF_977971745.1 Zootermopsis nevadensis
CCTTCTTGAGAAGGAAATAGTGATTGAGTTAATCAAGGGATTCCCCGCCTTTTACAGAACCCTAAGTTTCATTGTTGTTTTCACAACAGTACGCCTATGGTCCCTATCTTAAGCCAGATGAATTTTTCGACAATGTCATTCCACATTTCTTTGTCCATAGTTTACGTGTTTTTTTTAAAAAAATTTAAAACCGCAGTCCTTCGGCTTTCAATTGGGTGGAAAAAGACCTTACTCCTTAGAATTAGTCCAAAGAACAAGGTTGAGACTAGCCCACACTAGGATGGGTGTGCACAAGAAATGAACAGAATTCTGTTGGCGAAGCCACTTGGAAAATATCCATTTGGAAGACTAAGAAGTAGACGTGAGGGTAATCTTAAAATGGATTACAGGGAAATAGGTTGGGGGTATCGGAGGTGGATGTAACTGGATCAGAATTGTGTCTAATGAAGATTTGGTTTTGACGATGATCAGACTTGCGGTTCTGCAATACTACAATATTAGTTCCTCCAGTGTCACATTCTTTGAGTCTGGTTCCTTCAAATTAACGGCTTCAGTTCAATCCCCAACGAAAGTATGAAGCGCTTGTTACTGGTATGGGATGCTGGTGTGCAGTCTAACCCTTCTATGAATGAGCAAAGACTGAATGAACTTGCGCGATCAATGACCGCCTACCCTAACTTACTGGGCGAGTAGAACCCTTGTCCAAAATGTTGGATGCAAATCATTGTAGGTTAGGAGCACACGTTGGACTCCGTTCCTTGCGTGTTGGATTTCTAAAATCAATATAGCATGTATGCGGGGATACTGAACAGCGCAGATTCTCTCGTATTGGCCATCATATTAGTTTCAAGCATGCGCCTTGACTGACGTCCAAACTGCGTGTGTATTGTCAATTGATATCTTAGATTACTGTGCTCTTGACGCTTTCCGTTTGGTACCTTAAATGTCTTCGTTTCAGCCACATTGTTCCCCACGGCGGAATACTCCGGATGATTTTTGCGTGGTTATTTAGACAAATATTATCGCTGTAGTTTGTGTCAATTAATTACTTAATTACTTATTTAATACTACTGGCACCATATTAAATAATCTGCCTTTCTTGGAAAGTACGCTGTGATACTAGAATATTTCAGATGGATCTTTGGTTTTATGTATTGGATACTTAATATTTTCAACTAATTTTATTGTTAAAAATAAGTCAAATGTTTTAATTATTTACTAGTAATTATCACGAAGGAAACTTATTTTGTCCCGTCATCTATGTACATTTTTCACAAATTTAAAGTAATTCCATTTATATTTTACGCTGATATTAATTAAACTGAAAGTACATAAATCTGATTTAATATGCTGGTTTATTGTTAACACTGTAAATGTTACGTCACGTTCGCCCCTTGGATTTATTGAGCTACACCGCCATTACCAAGGAGGACTCACTACAGCGTTCATGCTTGCTGCTGTAACTTCGCTAAGGCAGAACTTTTAATCGGAAATTTGGCATTACAAACTTCTGGAATAGAACTTTGAAAGATATTTTGAGAGTTTCTGGGTGAATTGCTCATTGCGCCTAACAAGTACTGGATGTAAAGTTTATATAAATCACACTCAAGGAATTTGTTTTTAGTGTATTTCTTCTGTCGGCTTCTCAACCAAGTTGGGCCAGATCTATGAGACTTATTTATAATTCTGAAAATTGTCTCTCGCATTTCATAGATACTTTGAGCTTCGTTTCGTTTCATACTTCTGAACCACTTGTAATAATATGATGTCCATTCTTCTGACGTGCTGACGGGCTTTCTTGAAGTCTATACTGGACTTCAAGAAAGCCCGTGATTCAATTAGGGTGGAAGTATTATGTAGCATTCTAATTGATTTCGAAATACACTGAACCTATTTAGGCGAATTAAAGTCTGTTTAAATTAAACCTATAGCAGAGTCCAAACATTTATCCCGTGCATTTCCCATTCAGAATGGTCTGAAACAGTGCCATAATACCATAATAATAGTTACACGTTTAACTACAAATATCAAGTAGATGGAATGCTGTTTACCTTTTATGTGCCTACGTTTCTTGTTACATTTTCTGTGACTCTTTCAGAAATCGCATCACTCTATTGTGGATTAAGTACTGAATCTCTCAAGTTACTATCTTACTTGATAATGATGTGAACCGGTATAAGTTTTGGTACGCATTGCAAGATAAACCTGTGTGTAATTTATTCTTTATCGGCGGAATTGAAGTTCTAAAGTTTAATGGATGCCGTCTACGATTTGAACCTTTATCCAGCCACATAAAATGGACGAACGTGGGAAGATTGTGCTCAACTGGCCTGATAGTTACCATGGCAACCAAACCATTTACCCTTCACGGACACGCATGCGTATTTCTCGTCTCATTATGCTCCAGTCTTGGCGGGTAAGATGTTATTATAATTACAGTAGTGCCAGTCTTTGGGTTACGTCGCATAATATGGTAATTATATAAATCGATTTTCGAAATGACTGTTGAATTCAACTCCACGCTCAATGTTCGGTAAGGTAAGGACATTTATGGGTTAAAAGTCGGGTATAGCTGTGATAGTATAGGTATAGGTTGAAGCCTTTGTAATTAATTTAATCGTGTATAGAATTTAACTTCGTAATAACAAAATGCTAATTAATTTCGCTCGTCTCGATTAACTTTATTTTAGACCGAAGCATCCAACTCTTGCATTAATCAGTAATGCGTTTCGGAGAAAGATGTGAAGTAGACAAGGTATTATTGAATAACGTTGTTACGTAACGTCAGTAATGATGTCTGCCTCCTGTCAGTATGCATGAAATCTCTCTCACTTCATCACTGGTTTTGGTGCAAATATATTCCAGCCGTCAGAATGAAATTCTAGGTTCATACGGCGGTGAAGATGTCGATGTTGGTCTTCTGGGTAGTAACGCCTTGTGCAATTATAAGAACAAGGCAATATGTTACTCTAAAACGTTGGCATGTACCTACTAGCCTACACGGCATCTGAACGCAGAAGATCGACATCAATATTTTACTCTCGTGAGCAGGCTTTCAGGTGAAAGCAGTTCTACTATGAGAATGTGACTTACTCTAAGATGAAAGTTAAATATAGATACCAACCGCTTTAATAGTTAGTAACTCTGCAAGTACTGCCTCTATATTCAGGGCTATACTGAAGATGGAAGCAATGTGTTCCTCAGATCTGTTGGTACCTACCTACAAATTCACACGCCGTTATAATCCAGAGAACCAACATCGATATCTTCATCGCCATGACAACGTCAGATATCAGAAACTAAAATTTTTGTTCTGATGTTTTCATAGAGGGAACGGAAACTCTGACTTCTCTTTTGTGTGATTCCAGGATGTCTGTTCAGCGGCAGTGTATGCAACGATCGTTTGGAGTGGTGCTATGATGGTGAGTAGTTATACACTCTCTCGACTGAATTCTATAACGATTTGATAGTTTTAATTAATAATTATGTGCCTTTCCTTTGCGGACTCTTGGGATTTGTTTCACACGTTGCCTGCTGTTGGGGGTTAGACTGACCCGCCTCACGGTTGCGATGGAGAAGTTACCGACTTGGGAAAGGGATCACATTGTAATTTATTATATATCGTCAGATTTCGATTCACATGGTCTGGTACTTTACCTAGTCGATACCTAAGTTCTAGTACTTACCCACATCCTATAACAGATAAAAGACGATTGTAGCTCGCAAAAAGCACACATTTGCACTCTTGTTACTTGTCACACTCCAGAGTTACAATGTTTTTTTGAAACAGCGATGAGAGAAAGTACTCACTAGAGTTTCCGTTACCTCTGTAGTATTGAGAATTGGTTATCTAAATTTTCATTTCCGAATGAGCGGTTTTAAGAATAAACATTCTGAACTGGTCCTCGAGTAACATGGCCAGTTAACTAAACTAGAAACTAACACCACAAAGCTGATTCTGTCTTGAGACTTTGATGATAGCTCGCCTTGTTAATAAATTCTCTACTTCTTGTGAGAATCGAATAAGCATTATCGTGTTCACAAGAACCGACAAGGGGTGGTCATCCTGGTTAAGGGTTGGTTATGGGAACAACAACGCCTCACCGTAAAATCGAGTATTGTACGAAACGTTACGCAAGGACTCGGATATTTGTACCTGATTCAAACATTTCGAACCGGGTAGGTTTTGTGCTTAGGTTCGTTTGGAATTATATATAACTGAGCAGTATACCAGTAATGAAAGCCTGTAGGCAGAAATAAACCAATGTTTATAACAAATTTGAGGTTTCCACTTTGACGGTGGTCGTGTGGGTTGTTGCATCGTGAATTTTTTTAGCTAATTAGGCCAGTTCACGTTGTCTGATACTTTCCTAACCCCACATAAATTACCCTCTTCCAAAAACTTCTCACTTCAGTATTGAAACTGAGTGCAGAACATTCTTCCAAAATGTTAGCACATGGCCAAAATACTATACGGTGTATCTCATGTAATTCACTGGTTTTCTCTCCTCTACTTTTTTTATTATTATTTTTCTATTTATATTTTTTTACAGATTTCGCTTTCGGACGCTGCCTGCAGATGTACTCGAGCTCCGGAAACGAAGAAAAATACAGGTAAGTGTTTAGCATAAGGAGAACAAAAATAGGCCACTCTCTACAAGCTGTTGCTTCTTAATAATAATGGTTCAGATGCTATCCCCAGTAAACACTCACTTTATTAGTTTCGAATGTATTTCTTGCTACTGTGTAATGGTCTTCAGGGACAAGGTTTGACCTGGGCTCATTGACACGTTATGTAGCGTGGTGTGAACGTTATGATTACGATGGTTGTCTTAACAATAACACTATTAATAATGATAATTTTAACGCTAACCAATGCACGAGTGTCATTTAACAACAATCTTCAGTCAGGACACGTCAGAAGAATGCTTGGCTTGCAGAGAAATTAAAGCATACACGAAATATAAAGTTACGTAATCTAAGCTGAAATGTATAGATTTGTACAACACACAATTTTAGTCAGAAACCAGAAGATAAGAGCTGGAACTTCAAGCTATAAATGGAAAATAATATTAAAATCGACGCTTAAATAGGGCGTGAGGGTGTGAACGCGATGCAGTGACTCAAGACGTTATCCGGTGGCGGTCCCGTGTGCACATGGTGATGAACCTTGACCTCTATAAAAGACGAAGAATTTCTTGACCAGATGAGCGACTGTATAAGCTTATCAAGAAGGACTCTTCCCCACGGAGTGAGTTACTAAATTATGTAGTGCGTTAAAGAATGCATTATTGTTCGCAATGGAAGTGTGAACTGTTTTCATGGACGGCTTAATATTCAGATATTATTCACACCTCTAGTAGTTTCATCCTTCAATGAGCTTCATCCAACATCGATCACTCACTTTTGTAGCCGTAAATTGCGAAAACAAAGGTAGGAAATAGAAGTATTTTGTTGATCATCGAGCACTGAAACATGTCTGTTTCAGCTTATTGTACCTTTGATTTGATGTACTACCTTTTCCTCAGGTATGACCTGAAGCGCCATGCTCTACACGTTCTGGAACGGGAAATGCAACGTCTGTTCACACTGGGATATCGATGGAGTCACACGTACACACAGTGCATTCTTCAGGGCGTCCTCCACGCCATCCGATATGGGTGAGTTATAATATGTACCATAAAACGAAATACGCCTAAAGCGAATTTCAATAGTAGTGGATTTCAGACCATTGCAGATCACGAAGTTCGAGCTTTATTATTGAAGTGGCAGCTTTATAAAGAAGAGCTGAACTGTACAACGTTAATTCCTTACTTATATTTATTGACTTACAGATTCATATTAGAGACTATATTTTAATTATGATGTTATCTTACTCTTAACAATAATTGTTATAAAACTTATATTTAGCTAAGTCCTTAGTTTCATGTTACATATAATTAACTAACTAATGTTGATAAAAGACTGTCGGGTTACAAACCACGTCAGGTGGCTGAATGGTGAATAACCCGAGAGCCTTTCATCAGCTTCAGTCGCCTCGAAAGCTTCACTTTATACAACTAACTAATGCTATAACTGTGGACGATTGTTGACCTCATAAATAGATAAAAAGTATCACGCAAAGAGAGGTTCATACCCACGCGTTTTTTATTTAAAACACCCATGCGGTTTAAAATAGTCAAAATTACTTAAACATTTTATAAATTGTTTTAGTTGTGAATTAATATGGCACTTTCCGTTTGTTTCTTAATTACCCCATTAACAGTCATTGTCTTTGGATAGCATTAAAACGTCGATGGTTTCAAACATTGTACACTGGTTGTGAAAATTACAACTAGGCTCTAATAAAGATTAAAATCTTCTCCCAAGACAGAAGTAAGGAATTAAAGAATCTGTCCAGTAGAGAAAATATTACGAACGTATTATTTATGTAAAATATTGTAAAATGTCTGTAGTAATAACATTGTATTAATTAGATCCAGCAACGTTAATGCTTTCGTATTACACATACTAAGAGAAATAAACATATGTCAAATTAAAATTTTAAGATCGAGGTTTTCGTTTATTATTCTATCTTCAAGAAAGGAAATGTCGTCCTCACTAACGTTCCAAGTTTCTAGGTAACCCAGTATTTTCAAATTTGCACAACTATGTAATAGTATGTCAATAGTCCTCCTAGTTAGCTGTCTATCATTTAGTTCTGAGACGTGTAAGATTTCCAGGTTTCTGAGTCCCCCTAACTGCACAGCCTCAATAAAAATATCGTCACTCAAGATTTTTATCCCTGCGCAATAAAAATTTGTTAAATTTGCATAATATCGCAAGTGTTTATTGTACATAGTAACATCCGAGGGATTATGATAAATTCTTAAGTTTGTCACACTTCCAAAGTGAGGTGTTGCAGGGTGGAACACTTTATTTTCAGGTACCGGCACGTATATGCAACTTTCAGTAATTAGATTCTTCACGTTAGAACACTTCATTATAATGTCACAAATATTCACATTTTCTACATTAATTAAGATTAGTTTGTCTAGTCTGTATCCAACACCATTAAAGACGGCTTGCAGATTACACATTTCATAATCACTGTGTTCAATCTTTAGTTTGACTAGTTTAGTCAGTACAGTCAAATTTGACAGGTCCAAGTTAACTCTAATCAGTCTTACACTTGTTACATTGGGGCATTTCTCTGTTAGAATTGTTACAGTCTTAATTAGACCAGAATAGTGGGTTATTTTCTTGAGATTTTCTGTTACAAGATCATCAAGAATGTGTATGTGGTTTTCTGCAACATCGATATTTCTAATTCCCGACAAATCTGTGAGCAGCACCTGATATAATTGAGTACTAATGGACGTTTCACTTATGTTTACGTAACTTAATTTCGTGAGTTTCTGTAGGTAAGGTACAGAAAGATCAGTAACACCCTCTGAGTAAGCAATTCTAATTCTTGAGAGATTATGGCAGTGCAATCCCAGTTGTTTTACCACTTGGTCGGAGCAATGACAAATATATTCAAATATCATCAGTTTTTTTAGATGATGGATGTTACTTGCCAATATAGCCGAGTTATCAATATTGCTTTTCATATTGAAAACCAGAACAGTTAAATTAAGGAGGTAATCAAAATTTTCGATCACAAGCCTCTGTGGAATACTGGACCATGTACATGGCGTAAAATAGTGTCTAATGGAAGGGCACAAAACAGACCTAACCATGTCTCTACACACAGTTTCATACTGTTTGTCATAAGTTGAACAACCACTTTCCCTAAAGTTGTCGTCACATTTGGAGATAGTATCGATAACCTTCCTGAAAACTTCACAACTGATGTCTCTGAAAATTTGTACCGGCAGGGATGTTAAGAGTTCAGAATACATTTCGGATTCGCGCTGCATGTTATAAATCTCTTCAAGATAATCCTCAAGTCCAGTTATTGCTGCTTTATACAGTTTCTCGATGCGTGTCTTACTTCTTTCTTTCAGCAGGTCGCTAATTTCTTTTATCAGCTTTTGCCTCATAGTCGGAGGCTGTTTTATTGGCGGCATGTTGGTATTTGTGACCTGAAAATAAATGTTAATGAGCAATTTTATGTGTATGTGTTTGAACTGGGCCCGTTAACAGATTTCTTTCTGTCACTCTCTTTCCAATTTACATAACAAATTCCCGTGAATATTTGTAATATATATAAAAATACGGCTGATTCGTTAAATTGTTCAGTGTTTGTGAGATATGAGTTATCTGTTATTTGTTACAAAAGGAGGTCTTCAACAGCCTATCCAGTGAGTGCTGTATGATTCTGTGCGTACCCCGCTAACAAAACGTTATGGATGTGCAATAAATTCGTAACTTTTATGGAACCCGAGGTTTATTGCCGTGTTCGCAAGAGCCCCGCCACTGGTCTTTATCCAGAGCCAGATGAATCCAGTTCATGTCACCCCATCCTATTTCTCCAAGATTAATTTTAATATTATCCTCCCACCTATGTCTAATTCATCCTTGTGGTCTATTTCTTTTTGGGTGCCCACCAAAATTCTGTATGCATTTATATTCTCTACCATTTGGGCTACATGCCCTGTCGATATCATCCTTTTTTGACTTGATGAATCTAATTATATTTGGCCAGGGCTACAACTTATGAAGCTCCTCGTTATGCAACTTTCTCCGGCCTCCTAGTATTCCACTCCACTTGGGTCCAAATACACACGCTGTGTAACATTTCGTAACTAGCTATTTTACTGTGAGGAGTTATCCCCACACCCAGCCTCTACGCTGGAGGACAGTTCCTTGTCGTCTATCCCCGACTGCTTATTCAATATATTCCCAACCACCCTCCATATCTGGCGGCGGTCTCCTCCACTGCAACCTGAGTACCCACGTGGAATTTACACACAGACAGTGTATGACAAAATATAACGCAGTTTGTGGTAAAATTTTCTATACAGTAATAGAGGTTTAGATGAAAGAACAGTGAAAAGAACCAATTCTGTAACGCGCGTTATATTTAAAAGTAAATAACTTGAAATTTGAAAGTTAAGTTTTATATAATGGTATCTGCAAGCAGACGTTTTCTCTTATGTGCCCACGAAAACGGACGAAACTTTATACTTCGGACTGTGATATTCACTTTTCGGTCTCTTACCAAGATTTCGAAGTAGCACAGAATCATTAGAACTTCAGCATTACATTATTGACGAAATCCAGAAATGGTATAATCGGATTCCAGCTACGAACGAAGAACTGGTGGTGAAATATTTTCCAAATGAGGAATCAGAATTTTATGGTCAAATTATCATGACATTCGCTTAAAACACAAAATGTCGGAATTTCCTTTGAACGATGGCCACAGAGGGCTTTCGAATAACATACCTAGATTTTCATTGTCAATGTTACACTGATAATTTTTTTTGCATGTTTCAATATTCCAAAAGTTCGTTATTAGAATTCCACTTAAATTAAAATACATTCTTAAGAAGCGTTCAATATTAAATTTCGCTCGATAACTCTAAAGGATTTAAACGTGGTGCACCAATGATTAATACCCATTTTTGTGATAATTGTAAATGTTTTTTAAGATAGAGAAATTAGCCACTTCCATGTTAAACGTCATTAATGTTAGTGATGGTATATCTAAAACGTAGTTAGTGAAGGATATCCCATACGGACCTTCTTACCACACTTTGATGATGATCGTGTTCCGGTTCTCCACAGACTGACAGCCAACATTGCTCCCCCCGATTAGTGGTGCTGTCTAGCATGCGGTAATGCCAACAAATTTCCCTTCCAGACAGGGAAATTGTTGTCCCAGTTTTATAAATTAGTTTGTTTCTCTTGTGTTCATCGTTTGTATATGTGGCCTGTGTGCAGTCCTTGGAGTTTATATGGCTTGAATTATATACCAAAAAAATTTATGTGCGCATAATTATGGCTTAAATTCCGATTCCTTTTGCGTAACTTGTAACGTGTAAGTCGTGCACTTAATCTCGAACCCCACCAATGTAATCTATCACACACACTGTTCAGTACAAGAAAAGTAATAAATTTATTATTGTCTGTCACGTAATATATAACCCTGTTAATCATATATTGCTCTTAGTACACATAACCAAAATCTCCTTTATCTAAAACTGAGCTTGATGTCCCAGTTTTATGCGCGACTTAAAACATCAAAGAAAGATGAAATACAATTTTTATTCCGACATTTCTCTGTTCTACAAAACGTAAATTCCGTTTCTTGTAATCATCGCTCCCATTTATAATAATGTGTGCTCAAAATGGTTATGACTGTAGGGGCATATAAATTGGATTGGGAATAGTGTGTTCCTCCGGTAATTTCGGAATACCGGCATGGAGAACTGATGTCAGAATTAAGAATGGATTTATGCAAATGGATTGTGCTAACGTGGCTTGAATCGAATCCTAGAGGATTGCATGTTTTCACATCTAGTGGTGTTTTGATATCAGTCGCTTACAAATCATAAACACAGAAAGCTACGCTTCTTGAAGCAATATGATTTTAATTTAGTTTTGTGGATGTGTATTCGTGTTTTTAGTACTTGGTTATGTTTAGAAAATTATGTTATTATGAAGTTAGTTATACATTTTATCTATCTACGTATGTTAATGGCTTCTCTCGATATTTTTGTCAATAGATTACTTTAGACTGGGATATATTATAGCCATTAGATTGCCCAATCTAATCTAATTAATGCTTCGCAAATATGTAGACTAAATACACAGAATTATCTGCTGTAAAAGCTGCTGTTACGGAATGAATTCAGCAGGAGAATTTTATATAACTTTTCAGCAACACGTCAATTCATTTATGTGAACTATGTTTTGTGAACCTTCGGGTTCGTTGCCGTGTTCTCAAGTACTCGTCAATGGTCCCTATCCCAAGCCATATGAATCAAGTCCAACCAACCCATCCTCACTTCTCGAATTACGATCACAAAACATAGTTCACATAAATGAATTGACGTGCTGCTGAAAAGTTATATAAAATTATTGTGTGGCTGAGCGACTGTTGAGTCCATCGAGTACGAGAGAAGTTGCAGCTTAAGTAATAGTATTATTCCACAATTTGTGTCCGTATAGACCCTTCACTTTTAACTAGTTTGATAATTTCGTTAATTATAATCATCCCGTTGCAGACCTAAGGCAGCAAGCTAGAGACTTTTACGATAGTGAGGGCATTTAGAGTGAGTAGGGAAGATGTATTGGATTATGGAAATAAATTATGGTAACATAGTTGTAATCGGAGATTTAGAGAATCGCTTTCTTCATATTTAATGGTGTTGAACGTTTGCATTTTGATATGTCAGTAGCGCATGTTGAAGTAGAGCCTTGTGAAGTTTATGTTGGAGGGGTACGCTGGTTTGCAGGAGGCTACTGTGAACAATGAATTAATTATGTTGTTATGAGAATAATTATAACTTTCTGGCAATGTTTTGGCACTGCTGTTGTTATGGCTTACCAACTGTTGCTCTCTGAATTGGGATATATTACAGCCCTCGTAATTGCAAGCCGTTTCCATGTCATTTATTTTTGTTTTACTGTCGGTTCTTTCAGTTTCTCATAATATATAGCGTCTAGTCACAGGTTGATTCGAAGGATTTGGCCGTGTTTAAAGTAATGTGTTATTCTGGTGTATAAGAGTAGGGACTGAAGAAATACAAGAGTCAAGTTATTGCGAATTTTTATCGCATAAAATTCTTAAAATAAATGTTATTTTAAATGGTTGTCAGTTATAAACTAAGGAGTCTTTTGTTATTAAAATCAAACGGCTGACTCCGGGGAGTTTGGGGAACGAATAATCGCTGAACTAAGAAAATTTCCCTAATTTTATGAGAGGCGAAGGTCATTACTCTGTTGGCACTAGCCCGCCACTGAAAATTGCTGAGCCAGTTGAATCCAGACCACTCCCTCGTAATCCATTTCTTTATTACCCATATCAATACCTCCTTTCCACGTGTCGTCAGTCCCAGCAGAACCACTTAGTAGCATTGTGGTCGAGTATTTTTATAGCAAATCAGACTAAAGTCTTATTGGGGGAAGGGGGAATAACGTGTTTACGGTTATGATACTGAATTCAGTACGTAGATGTACCTAGTTCCGAGGCACAAAATCAGTGATGTTATGAAAATAATACCACATTCCATGTATTACACTTCTCCATCGTCATTCTATAAGCTTTATTTCCTTAATGTACCTCTCCAGATTACTTTTTGACAGTAATAATGGGTTTCATGACTTTCCGATCCACCTGAATCAGCGTTACGACATTCCGCTTGCCTGCTAAATGGTTAATAAACACTTATCAAGGAACCTTTATCAAATTTATTGTAATATGAGCCAAACAAAAATTAAAGAACATTTAATTACTACCACCAGAAAATATCAGTAAAACAACAGTCCTGAAGTCATCTTCCATTATTTTATTTTCAAATTCACACCACAATTGATACCTATATGAATGCTTTTTTACTGCTAAGCAATTTTCACAAAAAATTCTAAGATTCCAGTTCAGTATGCTTGTTATTTAACGGAACACTTAATGAATTCCAAGCTCTTGAGCAATTAATCATGCCACGTCTTACAATATTACGAGATCGACCTCACAAATGGATAAAACAGTTTCCTGATAAGGGTTCATTTAATTATTCGTTTTGTATTTAAACCATCCATGGGGTTTATAGCAGTCAAAATTAAGCACTTTACGCATTGTAGCCATTAATAACTGTCACATTTTAAAATTAGTGTATTCAAGCGCCTAGATTCCTATTTGTATTTCTTCACACCTTGTTAAAGAACAGTTGTCTTTGAACACAGTACACAGGTCAGCATAACGAAAACTAAGCTGTAATGCCACATTAAAATTTTCGCTTCTCGTAAAAGTTACTAATTAAAATAATCTGTCTAGTGGAGAACATACGAGACATTGTACGTATAAGGCACTGTAAAATACATATAGTAAACCATACGTGTACAAAATAATACTCGTGCAAAGCATATGTAGGAATGCCTATGAGTGAAATAATGTAGACTACCAACAAGATTATGTGTGTGTCAGTATCTGAAGATCCAATTTTTTCTTTTCTGTTTTATGTTTAAGTTGACGTATTTGTCGTTCATTAACTTTAGTCCAACATTCCAGGTACCCCAGGATTGTCAGGTTTTTACAGTGACGTATTAGTCGCTTAGCAGTCTTCACAGTCAAAGTCCCAAACCTGGTTTCTTCAACTCGAAATTCCTCGAGGTTTCCGAGTCCACCTAGCTTTATAGCTTTGTGTATTGAATGGTCATTAATGATTCTCGCTCCTTTGCTGTACAATTTTACCAGGTTTACGTAATGTATCAAATGTTCGAAGTGCACCTCATGCCCAACAGCCTCTGTCAAATTTAAAATCTGCGTACTTTTATAGTGAGGTGTTGCACGATCGAACACTGCATGTTTCCCTGATGGCTCGAATATGCACTCCTCAAGACTCAGAGACAACAGAGCAGAACAGTACTTTATAATGTGGGAAGTGTTTACTTTTACAACATTATGCAGATGTAGTTCGCAAAGTTTAAGCCCCCTATCTTTCAGGAACATATTCAGATTTGACGTTTCATAGTTTCCACCTGTAATATCCAGCGATTTCAAGCTATTTAATGCTGACAGTTTTGAAACATCCTCATTAACTTCATACAGTATTATACTAGTTATGTTAGAGCATTTCTGTATTAGATTGTCCGTATTAATAATAGGCCCTCGATAATTTGTTACCGTGTGGAGACTCTCTGTTGCAATATTACCCAAAACGTTCTCATGTAGATCTCGACAATTAATATTTTCAATTTCCGGCAAGTTTATGAGTAGTAACTGATATAATTCACAAGAGATTGAAGTTTTCGACACATTTACGTATTGTAATTTCTTGAGTCTCAGTAGGTGGGATACGGAAACATTAGTAACAGCTCTCGAGTTGCTCAGACTGATAACCTTCAGCTCGCTGCAGTGCAACCCCAGTTCTTCCACAACTGTGTCTGAGCAATGAAACTTATATTTAAACGTCTCCAACTTTCTTAGGTGATGGATATTATTTGCCAATAGAGCCGAGTGGTCAATTTCCGTTTCAGTGTCGAAGATCAAACTAGATAAATTATTGAGACTATCCAGTGTTTCAATTACAAGTTTCTGTGCAAAACTGGACAACATTTGCGTTGTATCATAGTATGAAATGGATGGACACAACACAGATCTAACTATGTTTATGCATGCAGTGTTATACTGTTCATCATAAGCTGAAAAATCCCGTCGCTTTAAACTCTTATATTTTGAGTCATATTTGGCGATGGTATTAATAATATTCCTAAAAACTGCATAACTTATGTCTGCAGAAACTTGTATTGGAAGAGTTGTTAAAATTTCGTAGTACGAGTCGGCTTCTCTCTGCATGTTCTGAATCTGCTGAAGGTAAACCGGAAGTCCAATTCTTGCTGCTCGAGGTAGTTTCCGGATGCATGCCTTGCTTCTGGCTTTCACGATGTGGGCAAATTTGTGTACAAAGGATTCTGTTATAGTCATGGGCAGTTTCACTGGTGGCATGTTGATATCTGTGACCTAAACAAAATGAATTCAAGTGAGAAGACAGTACATTTGTTTAAACTGGAATAATGTACGGATTTCCCTCTATACACTCCGTTTCAGTTACAGTTTTAAGACAAATACCTCACTATACAGAGGTTATGTCACAGTAGCTTTGCCGTACACGAAGAGCACATAAAATGTACTTCGCACTACACACAAGTAGCCTGTGGAAGTGGCATGAATAAAACGGCAATTAACCGAAATCAAAGTCGTTCCAGATCCACCTTCTTTTATTTCGGGGGTTTAAACTAACTACGGCAGGCTGCATAATTTGGCAAGATGGCTGGCTGCGTTTCTATTATCAGGATAATATATGTATACATGGTTCTGAAATTAGCATCGTGGCTTCATTTCCATAATTAAGAACAAGACTTTCTATGTGCAGCCCAAAGCCTACTTTCTTATTACACAGTCTTTATCCTAAAAATCTTATACCCTGTTTTTATTGTGGTGCTTAGTTAATGTAAATGTATTCTCCAAAAACGAAATATATTTTGATTTGCGAGTTGGCTTGTCGCGTTTCATCTCAGTCGTAGGGTTGAATTTAAGTTAGAACTTCTGATGCTGGCAAGTATAAACAGATACAAATTATTACACGATATTTATATAATTTTCGAAAATGTTCTATGCATCATTTCAATACTTTGTATATAGTGCCCTAGAGGCACTCCAACACCACGAAACCCTACATCGGCCATGGAATTGTGCATTCTAGAAAATTAAAATGTACGAATCTGTTGAGGCATGTTTTATAAAGATCCTTCAGTTGGTTAGGAAGATTAAAAGGGACGTGAATACAGCTGGCGTGGTTTTCGATGGTAATTATGACAAACCCGCCGATTGTTCTACTCTGGAACTTCGTTTCAGGTGTCAGGCCTAAACGAATTAGGCATTTATGAAAGAAATATGATGCACACAGTTCAAGGTCAAATCGCCTGTCAGCCTGAAGGGCTTAGATGGGAAAGTAGTAAAATATGAACCGAGTTGTACTGCATGTTACTGTTAGAAGCAGACTTCTTTTACGTCGTAATTTGGAAATTAATCTGGCATGTGGTATCTTAAGATACATTCTCATTTGGATCCATGATATTGAATGAGATTAATATTTTAGGTTACGATATTCAATTTCTCGGACAGTTACCAAGGCTTTAACGAATGGAAAATACTTTAAATGTTATCGTATCCATGTCGTGGTTGTATCTGATGGTGAATACTTCAACACAGGAATATGAGAGATTAATTCAATATTACATTACCGACAGAAACCTAATTTCGTGTAAAGCGTAAATTGACGACTATGGCATGATAGTGACGTCAGTGTACTGTCAAATGTTACACAATTTGTCAAAATTATGTCAGTTCTGGCAAGTTTTTGCATATTTAAGTCACTTCGATAAACTCGTTGAAAAGGTAACTGAAATATGCAGGGATACGTTGTTGATAAGAAAAGTTCAAGATTACGTTTCGCCAGAAAGGAACTTAAACGTGGTACAGCAAAAGATTACTGCCCATTTTTGTGACAATTGTAGACGTAAATGGTTTTTTTAAGATAGAGAAATTAGCTACTTCCATGTTAAACCTTATTAATGTTAGTGATGGTATATCTAAAACGTAGTTACTGAAGGAAATCCCATACGGGCCTTCTTACCACACTTTGATGATGATCGTGTTCCGGTTCTCCACAGACTGACAGCCAACATTGCTCCCCCCGATTAGTGGTGCTGTCTAGCATGCGGTAATGCCAACAAATTTCCCTTCCAGACAGGGAAATTGTTGTCCCAGTTTTATAAATTAGTTTGTTTCTCTTGTGTTCATCGTTTGTATATGTGGCCTGTGTGCAGTCCTTGGAGTTTATATGGCTTGAATTATATACCAAAAAAATTTATGTGCGCATAATTATGGCTTAAATTCCGATTTCTTTTGCGTAACTTGTAACGTGTAAGTCGTGCACTTAATCTCGAACCCCACCAATGTAATCTATCACACACACTGTTCAGTACAAGAAAAGTAATAAATTTATTATTGTCTGTCACGTAATGTATAACCCTGTTAATCATATATTGCTCTTAGTACACATAACCAAAATCTCCTTTATCTAAAACTGAGCTTGATGTCCCAGTTTTATGCGCGACTTAAAACATCAAAGAAAGATGAAATACAATTTTTATTCCGACATTTCTCTGTTCTACGAAACGTAAATTCCGTTTCTTGTAATCATCGCTCCCATTTATAATAATGTGTGCTCAAAATGGTTATGACTGTAGAGGCATATAAATTGGATCGGGAATAGTGTGTTCCTCCGGTAATTTCGGAATACCGGCATGGAGAACTGATGTCAGAATTAAGAATGGATTTATGCAAACGGACTGTGCTAACGTGGCTTGAATCGAATCCTAGAGGATTGCGATTTTTAACATTCAGTTGCGTGGGCGTTTGAATACTGATACCAGTCAGTCAGATCCATGTGATTCATACAAAAAGCTACGCATATTGAAGCAAGACCGTATGAATTTACTTTAGTGGATACTTTCAATTTCGCAGTTCGAGACCAATTTTTTTGCCGTATATGTTTGTGTGAAACGTATTAGAGCTATAAATTCGCGAGGAATGGGTTGGACTTTATAATAACCTGTATGTATGTTGTTCCTTTTTCAGATGTTCACTCCGTGGGAAATATTTCAGTCCATGTAATTCCACACACTTTCTGAATTGCCATGTAAACTTTTTAAATTGCCAAATTATGTACAGTTGATGGGGGCCACACGCAAGAGCGAACACGTTTTTCTTAAGGTACTCTTCACGACTCTAATAAGTTGACTTTTAAGAGTGTCTGTACGCACACCATTCATTAATAATCATATTTTACGTGAGAAATTCTCATGACAATTATTACCGATTTAGAGCCTGAATGTATAATAATTTATTTTTATTTTATTTTCAACGTCGTTTGATTAATTATACATAAGACGTTACCGCATTTCTTGAACAAAAATGGCACGCATAATTTAGTTCCCTGTTCAATGTGCACTACGTTTGGCTCATATATCTAGAAGAAAACACTGGCTTGCTGTGTCCTGGCAGATAGAGTATTCTTCGCGTAAGAATATCTGGACTTAGGTGGCAGTTTAGATTTTAATAACAGACTCATTTCATGGATAGGAACTATGAATGCATCAATTTAAACTGCCTTGTTTTGATAAGGCTAGGCATTGTAAACTTGCGTACTGATAATTGAGAAACCTTTCTCATTGAAGAGCTCATTACATTTATTGAAACTGCAAACATTACAAAAGTCAAGTCAATTTCCGAATATAATTACTACTACTACTACGATTTAACCTTTTGTATGAACAACGAGAAATATATTATCAGTCAAATACCCTCTACTTTGTAGGTATGTGTGGAAGTTGGTTCCTCACTATGGGGAGAACACTCATCGAGGATATTTGAGATCAGAATCTTGTAGATTTTGCACTTGTCACTACATTTCGAATCAGTCGTTAAAGTGATGAGATATGGCATACCGTGTTATGTCTAAAGGAAAGGACGCATGAGACTATATACGTACCTAAATTACACAATATACCAAGAATGCAAGGCGTAGTTTATTTCTAAGCATTTTTATTAAAGTGTTTGGAATATCAAGCAGTACAAACCGTTTACATATCTAAAACGTAATTAATTAGATTGAGTTTCAACCTTTTATGCTTACCAGGAATATATATATAATGTATATAGTTACGAAATTTATGTTCATTTCAACCAGTTTTGTGTTTAGTTACACGTCACATTTTAATTTTTGCATATTATACTCTTGGACGATTAATTATGCCACGTCTTACAAAATTAATAGATAAACGTAATAAATGGATATAAAACAACCAAGTGCTCTGATAAGCGTGACTTAAAATTGTACGTTTCTTTTATTTTAACTATCTCAAAAATTAAAATTGTTAAATCACTTCTTTACAAAATGTTATTACTATGAATAACTGTATCAGTTTAAAAATTACACATTGATTTGTAATATCAGAGTTATATTCATATTTTAATAACCTAAATAAGTATAAAATCCACTTGCATAATAAAAACTAAGCTGTATCACAAATTAAATTTGCGCTTCAGATGAAAGTCACAAATCGAAAGATACTTCACAGTAAAATGTGTATTAACATATATGTATAAATAACCCTCCTGAGCTTATTTAAAATACTTTAAAAGAAATGTCTGTATATGTTTGATTACAGTATTTGTATATCGAGGTTTCGCGTCCTCACTGTAATATTAATGTTCGAAATAAGCTCTGGATTAAGACCACTCCAACGTGACAAATATCCCAACGTAAACAGTTGGTGACAATTACTTATCAGCAGCTCAACAGTTCTCATAGTCAAATCCCCAGCATTAACAACGAGAAAGTTAGCAATGTTTTTGAGTCCGCCTGTACGTATAGTTTCACTCACAAAACTATCATCTATTTCTTTCACTTTATCGCACTGTAACGTATCCAAATTGATGTAATTTCTCAAGTGTTGCAGAAATACTTCATTTTCGGATGTTTCTAATATTCTTAAAAATTTTACACTCTTAAAATGAGGATTTCCAGGATCCAGGGTATTTTGGTCTGATGAAAATGTGCTCCTTTCAACACCTAGATTTTCCAAGCAAGGACAAAACGTTATGATGTGGGCAATGTTTAGATTTTTAATATTATGCAGCATGAGTTCGAAAAGTCTGTGACCCATACCTTGAAAGGCAGCGTTAAGATTAGATGTACAATAGTCGCCGTTACTCACGCGCAGTATTGTCAGACGAGTTAATGCAGTCATGTTCGAAACATCTGCGGTAATATGATGCATTACTAGAACCGTGATGTTGGGGCATTTCTCTACAATAGTGTCGATACTTGTTTTATACCCAGTGACTATCTTTATCCTTGAGAGATTTTCTGCTGAAATGTTACCTAAAGTGTCATGATTCCGACTTAAGTAGTGGACATTTTCAATGTTCTGCGATTCTGAAAGTAGCATTCCATATAGTTCGCAACTGACTTGCGTGTTCAATATATCTACATAAATTAATTTCTTGAGTTTTATTATATGAGGTACAGAAGCATCTGTAACAGCAGATGAATGAGGGATAATGAGTAACCTCAGATCAGTGCAGTGCAATCCCAGCTGTTCTACCACTTCGTCTGTACAACCAAAAAAATATGTGAATAACTGCAGTTTTTTTAAAAAGTGGATATTACTTGCCATTACAGTAGAGAGATCAGTTTCTGTTTTAGTATCGAGAACAAAAACTTTTAAATTGCTTGTAATTTCCATAGCTTGAATTAATAGCTTCAGTACGAAACTGGACGATAGGTGTGCCGTATTATAGTGCCTGGTGGTAGCAAGTAACACAGATCTAAGCATGCTTCGACACACAGAGTTGTAATTTTCTTCGTCATAAGAAGCAGCAGCCTTGAATTTTTCATCATTCGCGTCAAGCCACGCGATAGAACCGATAATCTGCTGTATAATAGGAATTAGGTCTTCAGTAATCTGTATCGGCAGGGCTGTTAGAATTTTATTAATGTCTTGGCTTTCTTTCGCCACGTTTTGTACCTGCCGCAGATAATCCTCACGGCCAGTTTCCGCTGCCCGAGAGAGTTTTGCAATCCATTCTCGAAATTTGTCATACAGTATATCCATCAGTTTCAGCAGAGTTTTTCTCCTCAGAGCAATGGGCTGCGCCAGTCGAGGCATCGTGATGTTGTGACCTGGAAGAAACATTTTCATGAGGTGTTACATGTGCTTAAAGTACGAAACCGTTTAACGACCCCTTTGCCGTAACGACAGCCGTTAATCGTGACGAGAATAAGCATGTGTTCATGTGCAGGTGATGTGACGTGGGGTTTGAGCATCTTTCGCAGTATCTTTAAAAAATAAATATCGGTTTCACCTCATTATTTTAAAGACGAAGCTTCTGTGGTGAAGTAAAAACTTTATCATAGCAGTTGCAGAAAAATCGCGAATTTTCTTTTTAGTGGGGGAGAGATTACACACAAAAATCGGAAAATTTATTCTGCATTTGATATAGCGTACACTTAAAACCTGGTGAAAATTGTGGTTAAGTCATTCTTCTGCGTTCTGCTTTCTCTTCCTAATGAAATATCTTCAGAAGTCTGAAATATTTATTCAACGGAATTTAATGTTTGCTTCCGATATGTTGTTACCAAGTATTTCTTGCGTTATTCGTCAAGAAGGAAGTCATCTTACTTACAAATAGTATTTGAATTTTAATGTCAGTAACGACTGTTGGTCTAAAGTCGTCTACGCTGTAAACTTTGCATACCGTGTAGTGCATTAGAATATAAAATAAGCAAACTATTAACACTATAAATGACAATAGTACCAAACGCTTTTGGACCTCAAGAGGGCATCATCAGTGGCAACAGGGAATTAATTTATATAATCAAAATGGTTTAAAATATAAATAATGAAGTAGAGTTCTTTGCCACTGATGATGACCTCTTGAGGTCGAAACGCGTTTGGCACTAGTGTCATTTATAGTGTTAATAGTTTGTTTATTTTATATTCGTCTACGCTGCGTTTGTTATCTTACTCTAATATGAAACATCATTCACACGTGCCAATAACTTGTGATAAACCCACAAAACCAGACAGCCTATTTTGTAACTCTCATGCTTTGCATTACAATCCTGATTAATTACAACGGTTCAGCTATTTTAGATACAACGTACTTGACCTTCTTGAGAACACACACGCAGACAGAGAGACACGACTTATGGCAAAGTTTCCCGCAAGGTTCGTACTTACTAGACGTGACATGTCAAAAGGTCTATGGTGAAAGCTATGTTATGCATAAGGGGGCTTAAAGGGTTTAATACAGTTTGCTACATTGTGCCAACGGTTTAAACTAGTTTGCATAGGAAGGTCATGGGAGGAATTTAAAACTTTCTTTGAACCACTCTTTAAACGTATTGTCAAATAGGCCTACGTCAATTCGTGTTATTACTGAAACACCATTATTATTTCATCTGAAATGCGTCTGATAGTTACATATGATTCTTATATAAATGCAATTTCTGTAGTTCTGTGCTTTTAATTACAGTTCTTCCTAATTCAAAAATATCTTACCTGACGAAGGCGTTGTAGATCCGTACTATCTCTCAACTCTTAACTGTGTGACTGACAAGAGCACTAGTTGGTGAAGAGTTAGTCTGGTGCAGAATGGCCACTGAAGCTTCGTCAAAATGATAAATTTCCCTTTTATAACAGCGAATTTCTCTATCATGGGCGCCTTTCCAAACTTCTACTATTTTTGTTGTAAGGCGTAAATACGCACGTTAATTATGTCCAGAAATTGTTTTTGCTCGAAAATAAAATTGTCTTTCTGTCTGAGATAATTCGCTAACTTACTGTGAAATGTAACTTAATTTTAAGATTTTTCATGTTTTTATTTAGATTTTAATATGCAGGCAAATATCATTGTATGCATACTGTGTAAGGTTTGAGGTTTTCGTACTGTTTCAACGTTATTTCATCACGTACTGTGTGTGCGTGTGTGTGGTTTAGGAACGTGCGTCAGTTCACGTAGACAAGCATATTGAAATGAACTGTACAAAAAGTCTTCTTCGAAATCTGTGAAGTGTGTGGTTGAAAAATTAGTTCTGATAGGAGTTGCATAAGAAGGTCCTTTATTCCCTAGCTAAGCTACTAGAAGCTTGTCAAGAAGCGTTCTGTCTCCAGAGATCCGTTTAAGTTGCTGTGTATGTACGTTGCTGAATTTGTTTGCTTTATTCTTTAAATTTGGCTCAGTTATTTTAATGTCATATCAAGCATCAGATGCCGAACATGCGAACTTCGATAGATGGAAATGGTAGTGATTGATCGCTTGTGGAAGGACGGCTGTACTAAGTCAGGTCTGCCATCGAAGCAATTAAGTTACAACAAAGAAATTTTATGCATACTTTGAATAAAGTTTGTTTATTTAAGATGTCAACTCGTTGTTTCTTTTGTGTCGCTTCAAGCCAACACGTGCTAATGTCTAGAAGCGAGAAAGCATACAACAATAAAGGTTAATGTAAATATTTGTATGGGTTTTGGTGCATTTCGATACTTTGTTGTGAAACGCTTATGATGTGGTGTGACCCACCTACATATTTTTCTGAAAGCGCAGAATCTAGATATTCATAAAAGTGATGAGTAAACTAACTGCATGGAATAGTCCTTGACAAGTTAGTCAAGAATTTTATCGTATTGTAAGGAATCTTTCATCTATCATATTGTAATACTGTAGCTGTTGGCGTAGGTATGTGACTTAATGTCGCAAGGTTTTCCTTTATAGCCTGAACTATCACAGTATACCAGTCATACCTTTCTACCGGGAGGTTAAGTTTTAAAATCTCGGCCCTGAGACAGATTGTTTTGACTGACTGACCAATTTCGTGCCTCTCGGTCCCTCCAGACAGACTCCCGGTTAGTGGCATAAGTCAGGTCACGACTGCTTCGCAAATTCCGAGATAGTAGGAAATTTGGCCAAAAGCTCTCCTTCCTCATTCATTCCGATTCATTATTCATTACTCACTCTATACTTGAGAGCTATATATTTTGAGCTACTGACGTCATTAATAAACAAATAATAATAATAATAATATAATTTTCTGTTTTGCATACCTACTCGCCAAACGACTCCCCTGCCATCGAGTCATGGTGGTGTAACCATTTTATCTGCTTTAAAGGAAATGCCGTTTCCTGACTTAAAATACCGAGTGACGGTGGTATACAAATTCAGCTTAATACGGAAGAACTCCTCCTGCAGAAACTGAGGAAGTGGGCGATTTTAATTTTATGTAGGATAAGATTGTTTTTTAATACTTCAATTCCATAGGAGATAGGTAGACTTTAAATCCATAAATGACCCACTCATTGATATTTAAGACTCACAGTTCTACTCCAGTGTCAAATAGGTTTTCAGTAATAATTTTGTTTTGTAGATTGGATTATGACCGTGGGCTGTGTAACCATCTGATAGACCAGGATCTGGAGGCAGCGCTGAAAGTCATTGAGGGAGATGAACAAGTAAATTAAATTAATTTACATAATAATTACTCATGTTACAATGTTATTTCATCAAATGGTCAGTTTTTAAGTTGTCAACAATATAACCTTGTTCAATGATCCATGACTTGTTACACAACATTTCCAGTACATATTTATGTGCAATATATTAACATTGTGAAGTGAAGTGACTTGTGCATGCACATAGTGTTGATGTGAACCCGATGATGACTGTTTGACAATTGAAACATGTAAGACTTGAGGTTCTCACAGCGGTGAATATGAAGATTTCTGTCTTCTGGGTTATTGCGCTGTGTAGTCTGGTCGATGTTAACCAACATGTCGTTCAGAACTGACAGTCGATGCTAGCAACAGTGATACAGTAGTATATTGATGCGAAAAGCGTTGAAAATATTGTTCTTGAACAAGTAATAAGACTTTAAATAGATTTAATTGTATTTTGTGATGTCATTGATTACCTTGGAACAATATTACAATTTATGTTAACCTGCGTCTATTACAGTTTAATCCATACAGCCTGGCGTACGTGTCGTTTACTCCCAGCGCATCAAATCCTCATCCAGAATTTGCTGATGAGGTTTACTTTCCTCCCCAGACGGAAGAAGATGAAAAAGACCTTGTTATGGGTCCAGGAACAGTGGATGGTATGATTCTGTTTTCACATTATCCGCTTGAACGGTAGTCCTTTTCTGAGATGGAGAGAGTAAGGCAACTTGCACTTGGTAGACAAAATTATAAGATGCAACTTAGAGCTCAGAGCTGAATCTCATAGTTTTGCCCCCACTTGAAAACAATTTCAATTGCAGAAACTGAAAAGAAGTTCCAAAGGTATTCTTATTCATAAATAACTTAATTTTTGTGACCAGAATGTTAACAGTATTCTAGTACATACAGGATTTGAGACTTTCGCGGCAAGTACAACCAATAAAATCTTCTTGGGCAGCAATCAGTCTGTATCTGTAATAAATGGCAGAAGATACCAACTTTAAAGGATGACCCTAGTTTATGGAGTTAGGTAGTTAGTTAACAAGTTTATGGAAAGAAGGCATCATGCTTCGGACCGGCGATACGGAATGCGCGCTGGTTCGAATCTCGGGGGAGAAGAAATTTTCTCATGAGATTTCGACCAGTGTATGGGACCGGTGCCAACCCAGCATCGTGAGGAAATTGGGGAGCTACAATGGGTAGCGTAATCCGGTCAGGAAAACTAGCAATGGCTGGGGGTTCGTCGTGCTGACCACACGTCACCCTGTATCTGGTTGGATGATCGTTCACCTCTGCTTGGACTTGTGGACGTGGGGCCAGCAGTCAAGCTAGTCGGCTTAGGCTCTCTGGAGCTGTTACGCCACGGATTTAATTTAATTAATGTCTCACTGTTGATTAACTTTGTCATCAAAAGATTTATATGAGTAATAAATATTTGTAGAAGATCCTAGTGAACATGCTTGGTAAAAGTGTATACCTAAATGGTGGGCTGTATGCTTTTCTGCATTTGTTAGAATGGTTTCAGAGTTTGAATGCTTTGAGTTTAATATGCATTTTTCCTTCTTTACAGTTGCTGAAGTCAAGGAAGGACACCGTCCAACACAAACTCAACATCGCTTTCCAGAGTCCTTGCTTCTCACAAAAAAATCTTATCCTACCAGTAGTGGCCAAAATAATCAGCCTTCATCACCATTAGGTTCACAGTCCATACTAATGGCATCTCTACTGAAACCATCAGATACTAAGGATGGTGCGTTCAGCCGTCAGTACAATACTCCAGACAGTTTCAGAGAAGGGTTTGAAACTCGGGATGTAGAGGAGACTTCAAATGACCAAATACTGTCTAATGATAAAGAAATCATTAAAGTATTACCAACACAAAGCCAGTTTTCTCACCATTATAACACGCCCGACTCTTTTCGTGAAGGTGTTGAGACAGGAGATGAAGATGCATTTAATCTAACCCCTGACCTGTTTACCAAACAGTACAACACTCCTGATACATTCCGTAAAGGAATTGAATCGCGGGATATTAATATGGTTGAAACAGGAAAACAGACTCTCATGTCACCTGATGTTACTCTTCATGACTCGAATGATGATAATGAAATACCAGGTGATAACTCTGGCATGTTCCTAGGATTCCAGGATAGATGGACCATACCAGAAGATGAAATTTTACCAGAAGAATTCCTTGACCACACAAGAGAAGAGAGTAATTCAAGATTAAGTCCTGAATTGCAGCAGCGAGTAGGTCTGTATTACGATACAGACAGCAGATTTTATAGAGTTCCAGCAGTAGACACCATGTCAATGGATAATGATCAGAAACACAGAGGAGACTCAGAAGGAAGAGCATACACAGAGGGAGGCCTTGTTTATCTGCCAAAACAAAACAGAGGTAAGAAAATCTATGAATCCAAATAAAGCATGAATACACATAATCGCTTGGAAGAAATAAATTAAATTCAATTTCATGTTCTTCTGTGACTAACCTGCCAACTTTTGAAGTTCCATTCCAAATTCAACTTAGCATATGTTTAATTTTCCATGTCTTATTAATTGGATGTGAAACAAAGGCAACTGATGTTTGGCATTGTGTAACAGCCATTCTGCTCTTAAAGTTGTAGCTGAGTCGTTAGCTTCTTATTTTTGAGCTCCCGCATTGAAATTTTGATTGGTTTCTTGTGATCTTACTCAGTCTTTCCCAGCTTCCTGTCATAACCTTTCCAATTCATTAGTCATTGATCATCCTTCCATTAAATGTTAGTCTGAGCTTCTGACAGAATTAAACACAGACAAAATAATAAATAAAATGTTGGGTACTATAGTATTGTGGCTTCAATGCAGCAGACAAGTTGTGCCCTCTTATGAAGTACCATGAGGCAGGACCATATTTATATCACTTGTTACTTTGAATATAAACTGCCTTTAGATAACTTTGAATAATGTTTCAATTTCCTGTTACTCAGATTCTGGTGTACTGCCAAATTTTGGTGTCTTGGAACCTGATGATCTCCAGGATGTGCTTGATGATGGCTTAGATGCTCTGCTGGATGAGTATGATACACTGGATAGAGGATTCAAACGTAGGGAGCGACTGGATGTGAAGAAACCTGGACCTTTCTTCAGCACCAACAATTATGCCTTCCACCACAGTCCAGCATCTGAAGAGCACAACAATAAAGAAGTGAGTGTTTTTTTCCATCTTTTGAATGGTATTTTCATCCATTTTGGTTAATATTAGGATAGGACAAGAACTAATTAAAAATTGTAATTTTTCGAAATCAGCAAAATGTCCCCTCTTTTTTTCAGACTGGAGGCTTTTCAGGTGATTTGTCTTCTTCCATCGATACAGAAAAGGGTAAGTATTCTACCCTGTACATACCAGGGATATAATGAATAATCTGAAAAATTGTAAAACTGATACTAAGTCTTAAATTGTATTAGTCAATGGTCTTAAACTAGAATATCAATTGAAATTAATTTAAACAGTTATTATGTGAAATGTCTTTTATGAAGGTACTATATTACTTCTTTCTTTGTTTTGAACGTCAGCTATTGCCTTTCTAAAAAGTCTTAAAACTTGAATTTCCCTTATTTTCATTTAAAAGGGAGGGGAAAAAACCTTCTTTTGGATTCCATAGATTGAGCTATTTCCAGTTTGTAGACCCTTAATTCTGGATTCTCAGTTAGGAGGACTTTTATGTGTGAGAGAAAATGCTAGAAATTAGAGGAGCATTCTAAGACTTTTTAAAAACAGACCAGAGATAATGTTCAAAACAAATAAAGTACTAGTTTCAGCAGTTTCTTGGACTCAATGAACTTGGCGCTATTTTTGGGCCTATTTATAAAGAACTCTTGCAGATATTCATTTGATTCTGAGGTTATTTCGTGACATCCCAGCTTAAAGACAACACGTTCATGGGTAGATACGAATTTTGAAGATGGCAACTGTGGTCTGTTTGAAGATACTGCTTGGCATCTGCCTGAAGAGACAAAAGGAATAATGAGATACGTTAATCAGAATAGCCAATAACCCCCAGCTGAGATACAAGCAGCATACCAACCGAATGTAATCCTAGAGAGTTACGTCCAGTTGGTGACATTTTTGACGTTATTAACAAGGGAGGATTTGGGGTCACACATAAGAAAATGACATGATTATGTAACGGTTCATGATTCATTGTGCATTTTCTTGAAGTACAGGCTGATCATTGGAATGAAGAAATTCGTTTGGAACATTGAGATCGTGATTAATAAATTTTGGGGCTTGGTCGATTGTCTGGTATTATAAAGTCCAAGAATTTAGTAATCCCTGTTGTAACACACCATGGTTAGTACCCTTTTAAAATTAATTTTCTTTAAATAAAATATTCTGTAAACATCTACAAAGTCATATAAGCAAGGCAGTATTTAATCCGATTTATAGCCCTGGTCACCATTCAAAAATGTTACGTGTATACAGACTATATTTGTATGAATAAAATATATTTTTATTTTATTTAATCTATTCTGTTCCCACGTTTGTCTTCTCCACGTGTTTGCCCTTGTCTGTAGTTATACGAGTCGTTTACATAAAAAATGAAAAGGTTTCAATTTGTTAGCATGGTTTTCCTAAAAGCACTGATGATAAAGATATGAGAATAAAGCGGAGGTTAGCAAAATAAGTTGAAAGAGATGACGCACATCTACGTGGTACCATGGCTACCACGAAACGACCAGTTTGGTAACAACGCGTTATCTGCAACAGTGTTTTGTTCCTTTTGAAACGTTTGATAAGGGAACTCAACTTTCAGGATTATTAAAAAGGATTGCTTTGTGCGAGACGAGCATTCTGCTTTAGTAGTCATGCAACTGAGACGGTTTGCACGTGCTTGATGGCAGCTTTTGGCCTAGGAACAGCAACAGTATCGTTCAGTTGGAACGGTGATTTTAGCGTGGTTGTAAAAGTAAGGTGTTATAGGATTTGAGATTTTTCGCGGCGAGTACAATCAATAAAATCTTCTCGGGCAATCAGCCGCGTTAACTGGTTACCGTAGTAAACCGACGTTTCGGGAACAAACTCTGTCCCCATCTTCAGGTTTTGTTCCAGAAACGTCGGTTTACTACGGTAACCAGTTAACGCGGCTGATTGCCCGAGAAGATTTTATTGAAGTAAGGTGTTGCAAGCTAGGAAATCATTTTATACAACTTTATTAGCAAAAATGCTAAAAGCATTTATTGTTATATGAAGTGGTCGTAAAGATTGCCCGATCTAAATTAAAACTGAAATGGCATGACAATTTTTCGCAAAACTCCCCTGCCCACTGTGCACCGCTGTTGTTTGCTTTGGGGGACATTGGCCTGGGCCTGCAACTGACCGCTCTTCATCTAGTGCCTAGGCCAAGAATGCGTGGAGCTACACCTCCATTCCCCGCATACGTCATCATAGCGGTGTTCTTTGTTAAACTCCGCAGGGAACTCCGATGTTTACTTTAATTATAAATAAATAAACGTACTGAATATTTAGTTACTTTACAGATGTAGAAACGTCTTATATGCCTTCATCTGAACTCGTGCTTTATGTTAAAATAACCCAATACCGTCAGGATACAACACTTATTAAAGTATAGCCTGGTGTAGAAGTAACTTTCTGTGCTTGTCATCATGAGGTAGCTGGTTTGACTCTCGGCCAAGTTGCCGACTGTCCTGACTGAGATTTTTGTTTTCCGCAGTCTCTCCTAGCGAATGTCGGAATAGTACGTTCTAATACGTTATGACCACTTCCTACCAAATCCTTTACCTCTACTCCATGATTATCTTTCCCTCTCACTCGACATTACTGCAACAACTCGTACATTTATTATAATTTTCTTCGTGGTTGCGCGTTTTTTAATTGGATGATTTAGAAATTGGCTGGTAAATAACAAAGAATCAATCAGTTTTGTGCCAAACGAGATGTTTGGAATCAAGAAGCACGTCGTAAAATAGATTCTAGAGGAAAACTTTTACGTCCTTGAAAGTTCAACAGCGGTAACAGGTCGCCCGCCGTAGGTGACGATTTTTAACGATTCTTATTACCGAAGTTGTCAATTTATTTTTCTACAAGTGTTTCAATCAAAAGAAATATGTTGACACGTGCTAGGGGTACATTTGACTCAGTTGTTTCGTTTTTGTCCTCACACCTCCGACCCACTATGGTCTGACAGAGCTCGTTACTTCTCATAGTCGAGAGTCCTTTAGAGCCTAATGGTCACACAGCTGGCAAAGAAATTTCACTAACGTTATATGTAACATGAAAATTCGTTGCCATCTCGACAAGAGTCCGCCGTTTTGCCCTATCCGGAGCCAGTTTAGTGCAGTCCGTACTCTCGAATACTATTTCTTTAATGTCCATTTTAATATTATTCTTCCTTCTACTCTTAGGTCTCGTCCTTAAGATATTAAACCAAATCTGTATGAATTTCTCATGTTTGAAGCTTGATGCGTGTCACACAGTGATAGAGACTGCGGTTTGTCAAGTTGTTTCATGGTCTCAGGTTTAAAGTTTAAAGGATTATGAATGCCTAATGAACTTTAGACATCATTATGCCTACTGTAATTGCAATCGAATTAAAATCCCTCTAAATATGTATTTATTGTGTTTTATATTCTGTATTCAGCAGTAACATGTAATAAATCACGAGTTTCGTGTTGTGATTTTCAGTAATTGCAAAAATAGAGAGGTGAAATTATCGCAGCACAGTCTCATGATATTATTTACAGAATTCAATAAATAGTTAAGTTTCTTAATTTGCGTGGAAATTTTGAAAACCCATAGCCTCATTGGAAACACTTAGTCACCCGCTATGTAGATAGTTTATTCAAGAGCAACTTAGTAACCTTACGAAAGTTTGATTACCCATGAAATTCCTGTATCAGACTGATATTAAGTCGCTCTAATTTGTCTGCAGATGGCGATGACAAGAAGACAGACGAAGGCTCATCTCCTGTGTCAACCAGAGTTGGTAACAGTAAGCTTCCTAACAGCGTTGAAAATCAAGTAAGTTTCGTCACCATGTGCTTAACTGCTTTGGTGTATAGAATGTGATTGACGAGTCATTAAAACTGCAGTCAATAATAAGCAGCACACAGAGAAAGACGGAGACAATGGGCTTCTCCGAAACGTCGGTATCTAACTGCGAATCTACACGGCGTCAAAACTCAGAACGACGCCGTCACGTTTGGATAAGCGACCACTGCGAAAGAATGTGGCAGCACTAACGATGAACGTCCAAAAACCTTTGACCTTATGACATCTAAGCAACTCGACCCCACAATGGACAGATATCATTTGCTAGCTATGCGTGGGAGATCGATGTGAACTGAACCTCAGACAGACGACTTTCCTCTAATCAGCCAATAGAAATCACGGTATGAGCATTCAGCGTAGGTTGACTCTTAACGGGATGCAATATCTGAATTCCATGTAATATAGGCAATAATGAAAGATGACGAGTGTGATGAACTAGAACAAAATTAAGATTCGAGTGAGCTGTGATGTGCTGCAAACAAAAATAAAAGGAATGAATTTGTGGGAAGGAAACTCATATTCAAGAGCAGACTTTGTTGTAATGTTACTACTACATTATAAGAAGTAGGTCTATTGTAAAGCAGGTGTGATAATTAAGCAAAGTAATGTTTTGATATAACTTCGAAAATAAGAAGGAAACGAAACTATTAAATGGATAAGAATATAATAATATTTGATAACGATAATGGTGATTGGAAGGAGGAGACAGAAAAATGGCCTCATACTTCTGAAGTCGGTAGTCGGTGTGTATTAGCATTTATATTTTCAGGAAATGACTAATTGCGTTAATTCTATTCCCACCTCAGATATTCTTTTCTGCCGCCATGGAATCCTTGACGAAGGGGGTTTAAATACCTAGGACATATCGCCTCGGAATGAAGCGCAATAGCATGACTGTTACACCGATTTTTAATGATTCAGCCGATAATCGGCCCACATCATGGGCTGACATCAAAATTCGTGCAAAGAATATGATATTACATTAATGTGATTCAGAATCAGAATATTCTTAAAAATCTAGGCCTTCATTTTCATTTCAGCTTAATAAATTTTGGTGCTACATGCTTAGAAGTAAATTATTGTCAAAGTATAATGTTACATTGTGGAGATAAGAACCTACGTATTTACAAACTCTGATAAATATTTATGAAGATAATGCATTTAAACTTCAGGAGAGTGGGTCGCTTGTCGCCTACCAGAAAGACCTTCGGGTGCTTGAAGCAATGGAACCCACTTCGGAGTCTGGCCAATACGGACTAGTTGACACCACTTACGCTTATGTGGGTTTCAAGGATGGGTAAGTAAATCATAACAATATATTAAAACGTGCGTAACCTGTTTGTGTGTTTACGTCATGGTACTTAGTATAGCCTCAAGGGCAGACTTTAATTCTTATTAAACCGTGACGAAAATAAGAAATCGCCATGTTTCCGTTCTATGTATTCTCCCCTCAGCGTTATTCTTATGACTTTCATTCCTGACATATATTTTTCCCAGTTTTCTACTAGTCGAGGCCCAACGTCTCCAGGGAAGCGATATAAGCAGTCTGTTCACGTTCGTTGCTCCGTCTGCCTATTACAAGGAGCAGTCTTCTACGAAAATATTCACTTCGTCCTGTGGTTTTAGTGAACGCAATATGTAGAAAATAACATCTGTATTCGGGAAATATTCAAGCAGGGCTTATAATATTCGACGGCTATGTTTTGTGTCTGTCTATCTGTCGAGCAGAATAAGGTTGAAAATACAGACGCTCAATATACAAAGCTGGGCTGTAACATAATGAATTGGGCAGATCACGATTTTTTCAGGACATTTTCCGATAAGCTGTGTTATTTTCACTTTTTCCACCCTACATGAATCATAGTCGGGCATTAATGAATAAAAATGATTTTATGAATCGAAAAATATTCAGCATTGTAAACTGAGTGGAAATAAGAGTGGATAAGAAACATGAAAACATAATTTACTATAAAAATGTACAGTAAGAGCTAAAAATACATCTGAATATAAAATATCTTTAATGAGACCTGTGATACTGTTTCTGTAAGTTACTTTTTGTTCAAACTGAGACTTAAATGTTGTACTACCCGACAATTAGAATCGACGGTGTTCCGGGTTGTAACGCCGTTGAGCGTTTCGGAGGAACATACTGCTTCTATCGTCAGGTTGAAAGATGGAGACAGTATGTTCCTCCGAAACGTTGGTATTACCCCCAGATGACCAACATAGACATTTCCACAACCATGAGAACCTCGTGCTGCGTATTGTACGGTAGATCTTCGAAAAATATGGAGCTGATTTTATAGTAATTTTAAATGTGCGTTTCAGAATTCATACATGGGACCAGGGTGCTCATATAGTGAACGAGGTAGCCGATCTCTTGGGACTGGATAGAAGTGCACTCACTCACATTAGGTAAGTGCAACTGATAGCACAGTTGAGAGCTGTTTTAATATCCCATCTGCATCTAAGTCTTCCCTTCTAATATTCCAATTAAAAATTCTGGGTTCATTCTTCATCCCTGCTTTGGGTGCTCAATTCTACGCCATTCATCTCCCTTTATTTGGTCACTCTAATACAGCTGAAACCACACATTTCAGCGTAATATGAACAACTTTACTCGTTATGTTTGTTGGATGCAATTCTTAGCTTTCTTTCCGAACACCCTCCATTATATTATTTGCTTTATTTGTGTCGGTTTGTGACAACTGGATAGGTAAGAGTCTTTAGCTATTCCATTTGTTCGGAAATATGTGTTGCGAGCTTTGTTAAGTTAATTAAGAAATATGGTTAAGCTTTCTGTTTCGTTGTGTTTCAGAGTTGACAGAAATGAGGTGACCTTCAAAGTTGAACCAAACAGTTTAGGACTAAATGCATCAGACGTGGCTAAGAAAATTGGTACGTCTCATTGAATCTACGTAATATACGTGTATAAGTGTACAGTGTAGAAGCTGATCCTGCAGCTGTGGAAACCAAACTTTCTTTGCTGTCATTACATAATCATGGTACTTGAACAATTCTGTGTCACTTCATGGCCTCACAACCTATTCTCCTAAACAAAATTTTTATGCATTGTCCTATAGGTGGCACTTTCTCATGAGGTTTCCCAAACACAGTACTGTCACATTTCTTGTTTCCCCTATGTTTTGTGTTCTGAGCGTGTCTGATCTGTTGATTTATTGTCTTTGTGAAGAAAGAGACTTCTCCTCGTACGATGTTCTCCATTTCCTCGCCCTTGATACAGTTTAGTTTATAGACTTGTGGTCATCTGCAGTAAAGACCGAAGTTTGTACCTTACGAATCCGAAGTAAGATATGATTTAATCCCATTTTATGTCCTAGGTTTTCAAACAGGAAAAGTGACCTGAAAAGAAGCATTAAAAACTTTCGCTATTTGTGCGATTTCCCGAAACGTTATTTTAATTAGTTTGTGTTATCTTTACAGAGGTAATTAAGGATGAGCTGAAGAGGAGAGTACACGTGGAAGTGACAGCGGCGGGTGTGGGGGACAAGGTAAAGAGTGAACCAGAGTTATTTAAATTAGCCAACATTTGTAAGTAGGAAGACGGATTGTAGTGGAATCAAGAGTTAATTCTTTCCGAAGTCAGTTGTGCAGATGAAATCACAACAATTACTTCATGTTGTGCTTATTTTGAGTACATAGATAACCTTATTGATTATCTTTCTCAGAACACCCCATTCACAAAAGAACTCGTACACTTTTCATTGCGAAGTAATTTTATAATTGAATCCACGAGTTACCAAATGAATTCTCTGGTCATTTGGCCATAGCAAGATTGTGATTGTTATCAGATAGTATTAGCTCCTTTAGCATTTCTCAGATATTCAGTTAATAGAAATCTAAGCACTTTTAACGAAAACTGTAGGAAAAGAATGACAGTGAAGTAAAGTTGTGTTTCCTTAATTATTTTTTCTAATTTCATAAATCACGTGGCAATTCTTTCCTGAAGATGTGTGACATTTCATATTCCAGGAAAACTATCTTCGGGCTATGTAAAGTTCTCCAATGTTTCTGTTCGCCCCGATTTTTGCTATAAAAATAAGGGACAGTATAAAGGATCAGATGTTATTGGAACTTACATGTGTCTGGCTATTGTGTGTATGAACTGATGTGGTGAATATCATACCAAATTATTTATATTCTAGGAATCTGCATTGTATAGTAGTATGCTTGCTATTCTTATAGTACAGCATCTTTTATTACTGAGAAAAAGTAAGAATTTTCATCTATATAGACATTACTAAAGTACTAAATACTTTTACTTCCATCTTACGGGAAAAACGTGCTTGTAATTTATTATAGTGCAGCATGTGAAGAAAGAAAGATAAAACTTTGAGTTCATACAAAGTGTACCACATAGTCTAGAAGCCAATTAAAACCTACACTTTTTGCACTGCTAGAAGCGCCATGGTTTAGTGCCTTCTGGAATTCATAATGACCTTTTAATTGTCCTATGAGCGTCAGTGGTCCGTAGATCCTTCCTACTTATGCCCCAGGAGGCAGTCCCCACTTCACGTTACCCTCCATCCCACCCCCCAGTGATGCGGAGAGGGGGGCAACAATTTCCACGAAGCTCATATAAAGAGACATAGATATAAGCAGAAACATCAATAAAACCCCCACTCACATGAAACACAAAGGACACCTCTTGGTTTACTCTGTTGTTACCGTGGTAACCAGTTCTCAGAATTTCTGTTCCCATCATTACATCAAATATATTGTCATTTCCTGCATTACTAACGTTACAACTAGCAGACGCTTGACGTCGGTTTTCCGTCTTGTGCGGCATCACCGTGCTTGTCATATTTGGTTGCTTTGGATGGCGATATGACAGCAGTCTTCTTGACGCTCGGCATCTGCACGATATAGTATGTCGCGACGATCGGCGTCGGTTTGAAATCGTAGTGTCGTAAAACACCCGACTGTTTCGTTTGAAATATTGGGAATCATGTTTCATCGTGACTATTGTGTTTGCAAGAGACTATTAGCCGAATAGAAAATACATTGCCCCTGCAAAATACGGACATCCCGTCTTACAGATGAGTCGGAGAAGTTGCCGCGGCAGCACGGCGAGCTGAACGCTGCAGAGAGAAGCGAAATGCGCACGGGTATTTTCAGTCATTGTGGTCGCTCAGCACAGTGTTATCATAGTCTTTGGTAGGGAGAATTAATGGAAGAGTTTGAAAACAGAGTGCTTTTGGAGATATTTGAATCTAATTAGGATTCAGTAGCCTATATTTTGGAAAGACACCAGTAAATCAAAATTATATTTCTAGATGTTACAGAACGTATATGACAGGACGGATTTAGAATTAGGTCTTTCTGACACTGGAAAAGCTGTGTGTTACTGTGAACAGATTTTGAGTTTCGTTTGTTCATATTAATTGCCGACAGACGAAGCTCCCAACAGTCCTGAGTTTGAGCCTTGACACGGAACATAAGCTGTACGTGGCGACCTTCCTGATTTGTGGTGTGATAGCCGCAGTGCTGATCGCAGCCTCTGCCCTCTTCGTGATTCGTCGCCATGCCCGCTCCAGAGAGAAATTGCAGAGCCTTACCGCCCCCGAAACGGAGGCCAGCAGAGATTACCAGGTATCAAGTTGCCAGATGTGCTACTAAACTGTTGGAAGTTGTACGAGTTAACACGCAATTGTTATTTTTATTTCTGTGTTATTAAATTAATTTATATCTCTATTTTTCGCCCGTAATGGAGAAATTATCGTGACTATGTGAGATTTGAGGTTCTCATAGCGACGCGTATGAAGGTGGCTATTTTGTGGGAGAGATTTGGAGTTCTTACTGCGGCGAGTATAAAAACTATTGTTATTTGGGCTATTGTGCCGCGCTCGATCCCAGAACTCGACGGTGCTCCACAGGCCGCCTGATACATGTATTATTATAATATATGAAAAGAATTATATGATTTTGTTAGAATCCTTTCCCACAAGAATCACGTAGTTTACATAACACTGACACTAAGGTAAATATCACTCTGGGTAACTTTGCTCCGGAAGTGCTGGCTTCATTATACCGTCTGCTGATTGGGAGGTCACGTGTCGCACATGCGCAGTTATATATAAAACACACGTGTCACTTTCACCTGCCCCGACGATAATCAAGGATCGAACGTTGTCTGCGATAAACCGGAGTGACACGTTGTTACAGGAACTATGCCGCGCGAGGATGGCGACGAAGACCCAGCAGGACAAACCTGAGCCGATCCACGTAGGACAGAGGATAGCAAGTCTGTCCAGAGAGTCGGAGGGCTCCAACAACAGCCCTTCCTCCAGATCCAGCACCTCGTCCTGGTGAGTAGGGTGCTCTCGAGTAGGCCACCTGGAGACTAATAGGGTCCGTTTGTTTCATTATTCTGAGGTTATTTCGATATTGGCCTCGAAGTCAGCGCAAAAGTTGTCCCACGTTCTTTGGTTATCAGAACCGATATAATGAGTGGCTGTGCAGATAATGGCATACAGTCGTATTTTGCATTGCCCCTGTCTCACATTTGTTTACTGTATGTGTAATATGTTGTAAAGGTAAGGTTATTCTTGTGCTTTCGTGCTATGTCTTAAAGGCGTATACGAGAAGTGGAGTTCCATTTCTTCTTAACCCGGAATTATATTTATGCGATTGGCCAACTTAATGCTCCGGTCGCTTTACCACGCGGGAGAGAACCCCCGGTATCCTTTCGATGACATCCTGTGTTGGAGTGTAGCCAGTCGCTCTGTGGGCGACTTCTTTCTGCTATTACTGTTATTCTTGTTGCTGCTTCTCAGCGCAGTTTTCCCGAAATAAAGATGTAACTGTTGGGCGCCGTCGTAATTCATCTGAAAAATGTCTGCATTCTTTTGCCTTTTTGTTATACGTTATTACAAATATGTTTGATGTTTTAGAAAGAATTTATTATACTAATGGCGGCCAGTAGGCCCTATAAAGTACTCTCTAGACTGAATTATCATTTTTTTATTATTGGCACTTAAAATGGAACATGCTGTACCCTGTCCGAAGTTCAAAAAATGCTGTACATAGACTATGCCTTTCTGATTTTTATTTCTGATGGCGTCACGAATACGAAATAAAATATTCCAGTCCAGTTTCGTTTATTCTATAAGATGTTAAGTAATTCAGCCCTGAATATTTAGAAAGTATGTTTCTTCAAAACGCTGGTATCTGCGAACGAGTCCACATGGCGTCACAACCCAGAAAAATGTCGTCTTCTTCACCACCGTAAAAAATTCGGATCTCACAAGCAATTCTTAGTTTGCTTTTTTGGACGAAAGTTTGCCTAAATAAGACACTCTGAAGAGAACTTAATGCTGCCTCCTGTTGTACAAATGTTTCAGTCTTATGATGAAGCCACTATTTAGTGTATCATACCTGTGTGTATTTTCCACTAGTACGAATTCTACGTCCACATTTTAATTGTTGTCATACAATAATGTGTAGATATGTGTATGATCCAACAGCTTTGTTTTATACAGTAGTTACAAGGACAGGAGAAGCGACGGATACATGATGAGCACATGGACAGACAGACATGTTGCTACCATAAGACTAACTTTCCATATAAAATAAGGAAGCACATTAAGAATGTTTTATTTGCTGCCCCGCTACACGCCATGTAGGCCGTTTCGGGGGAGTGGAGGTATAGCTCCTCTCTTCCTTGACCTCGGCACTAGATGGGGGTGAGTGGTCAGCATCACGCCCTGGCTACGCTTTACCCCTGGGAAAGGACCCCGGTACCCATTGTAGAGGAGGGTGGGTGGGCCCCAGAGCCGGTCTGGACGCAGAGGCTAGAGGAAAAATCCTCTGCCCCCGTCGGGGATCGAACCCCAGTCGTCCAGCCCGTAGCTAGTCACTATACTGACTGAGCTATCCCGGCTCCCATTAAGAATACTACCCATTGAAATTCCCTAGTTATATAATATATATTCTGAAGTAGCAGTGGATACGCAGGAATGCTTCACTCTGAACGTAATCTCTGTTTTATGTTTGCAGGAGTGAGGAGCCAGCACTCACTAACATGGACATTTCAACTGGTCACATGGTTCTGGTAAGCACTGGCTTATTTTATCATGCGTAAGTATAATTTTTTTTAGGTAGGAACTGAATTTTTAAATATTATTTTAGATGATACGACTTTGTGCTTCTGTTTGTAGTCATATATGGAGGACCACTTGAAGAACAAGGATCGTCTGGAGCAGGAGTGGGTCGCCCTGTGCGCATACGAGGCAGAGCCCTGTGCAGCCACAGTAGCTCAGAAGGTAATTCAGATACACGTCCACTAGTGAATCATAACTTTATGGCTAAAATAAGAATTCACCCAAGTTGATTTCTTTCTACAGGCAGAAAATATGAAGAAAAATCGTTACCCAGAAGTTCTGCCATTTGACCATGCTCGAGTGGTACTCAATGATCTTGCTAACATGTCAGGTTCTGACTACATCAATGCATCCACAATTGTGAGTAACTTCCAAATGCCATTGGCCCTCATTAACCATCCTGGTATTTTTCTTATTTAACCTGCAGTTGGCAAAACCTTGGTAGGCTACTGTCAGGAGAGATTTCCCATACATTTCCTTGTACCAGTTGCAAAGAGATCTCTATGTTGACATCAACCATGTCTTTCACATTTGAATGGAATTTGTTTTCTATTATGTTGTCTGTAAGAAGCATGATAGTTGCAGTGTTTGATTCTTTATAATGTTGGTAGTTTAATGTTATTTCAGTACCATACAATTGATAATAATTTGTAGTCATAATAACAAAATTTCACTGTTATCTATTTGAAGTTTAAAATACTGAAATTTTGAATTAACTATGTTGAACTACTTCTGTTCATCTTAATTGCTTTGTGAGACAAGGTTTTTCTCTATATGTGATGTAAATATGAATAGTCTCTTGTTTTATCTGAGCTTATGTACATTGGATGCCCCATAGTACATTATCTGAGACTTGTAGAAAGTGAAATTAAGTGACAATATTTTCCTGATTGATTAACGATATGATTGTTCTTCCTTTCTGATATCAAATAAAGCCAAATATTTTTATACACAAAGCAGTGTAGACAATAAACATGTTAATCCAGTCAAATGTCGTATCAGCAGTTAGGACCCAATTAAAGGTCAAGTGACAAACTCTTTTATAGTGAAATTAGTATGTAGTATTTCTGGAATAATGACTGATGGGATAAAATTGAAGTACTAGGTGAAAACCTGCCCCATTGTAATTTTGTTCACCTTAACTGGGGCCCACCCAGCCTCCTATCCAATGGGTACAGGGGTCCTTTCCCAGGGGTAAAGCGTAGCCAGGGCGTGATGCTGACCACTCACCCCCATCTAGTGCCAAGGTCAAGGAAGAGAGGAGCTATACCTCCACTCACCCCAAACGCCTACATGGCATATAGTGAGACAGCTTTACTTTTTTATTATAAATCCCTTACAGATTGCACTGGAATTGTACCCAGGCCCTCACAGTGACAGGCCACCTATTTACAGAAATGATGCCATCTCTCTTCATATATGAAGCACAATGATACATGTTTATTGCAAATTCATACTGATCAGATATATTATACGTATTAACCCATTACAAGTCTCAATCTGATAAAATTTATTTTTATTTATGTATGCATTAATTTATTTAACAAGAATGATGTAAATAATGCCTATTCTGTGATTCCAAACTCAACACAGACAGATCATGACCCACGTAATCCGGCCTACATTGCAACTCAAGGTCCTCTGCCCCACACTGCTCCTGACTTCTGGCAGATGGTGTGGGAGCAGGGTAGTGTAGTGATGGTGATGCTCACACGCCTCACTGAGAATGGGACAGCTATGTGTCACCACTACTGGCCTGAGGAGGGATCCGAACTGTACCACATTTATGAGGTAAGGGATATCATTTGAAATTAGATCTGTACTCCTTTAAGTTATATTCCCTTGCTTTCTTAATTTTTTGAATAATAAACAGTGCTTAAGGTATGGCGCAGCACAATATTCCATATTTATATAAATATCAGTCAACATAAAATATTTTCAGGAAATATAGCTAAATTATACCCTATGTATTGTTAGGGAAAGAGGGTGAAAAATAATTAGTCAGACTCAGATAAGTGCATCATGAAATTTTCCTTATTAAAAGAATCAAGTGAAACCAAGTGTAAAATTTGAGGTTTTCACAGCGGTGAGTATGAAGATTGCTGTCTTCAAACCAAGTTATTTCACTAAATCATTGCTCTTCTTATTCGATGACACAATGAAACACAAAATTAAGTACATTATTGCACCAATGTCTGAACTCATCTATTCTCCTAGATTCCAGGACCTAGAAAGTAATGCTGAGTGAGAGAAGATGTCTACTTTTCTTTGTAACACTGCATATTTCTCTGAGATCCATTTCAATATTAACCACCGATCTATGTCAAATTCTTCCAGGTGGTCCATTTCCTTGAGTTTATAAATGTTCTTTTCTTCTTGTAGTCACAAGAAAGAATACAATTTTAGGCCACTCATCTGTGAAACATTTCTCCGACCAGGTACATCTTGTAAGTGAACACATCTGGTGTGATGACTATCTGGTGCGCAGTTTCTACCTGAAGAACCTGAAGACGGGCGAAACTCGCACAGTGACACAGTTTCACTTCCTGTCCTGGCCTGATTCTGGTGTGCCTCTCTCCACCAAGGCTCTGCTTGAGTTTCGCAGGTCAGTTCATTTTTAGTAATGAAACCCTTAAATTCTGGCTAAGTAATTAAATTAATGCTTCTGTAACATTAACAAAGTTTCAGAGATTGTTTCTACTTCTGCCTGTAGTCAGTTGACATTTTTATAGTGACATGTTGCATTTTTGTTACTTCTTTCACAATAGCAGTCACCCCATTATCTATCAATTAGCATATGCAGGTAGCATAAAGAGTCAATCAGTGTTGTTTGCATGTTAGATAGAATTAGTAAAATCAATAGAGGATTTGGAAAATTTGTAGGCATTTCACATACAGGAGTATAATAGCTTAGCGACTAAAGTCTGTCTGCATCAGTGGTTGGTACCAGTATGTGTATACTTTGCTGAAATTGAGGCAGATATTATGAAGTCGCACTGTGATACATGTATCACCACATGAAGCAACATATGATAAAAAAAAGGTTGGCTGAATTTGAGAAAGGGTAAGAGGTTGGCAACAAGGATAATTCAAGAGGTCTAAGACTGCACTTTTGGGTACAAAATACATTTCAAAGGTACATGCTCCCTCCACCATCAGGGCCCTGACGATAATGGCAGCAAGAACCTATTAAACATCGGTAGACTTCTAGTAGGTTAGATGAAGCCGCAACCCAGAAGAGTCATATTAATACTACCAACCATCAGAACCTCAAATCCTAAGTTAGAATAGATAACGCAAATAAACTTCAAAATCATTTCCAGGTATAAGTGATCACCTATTATAAAGTTGTTCCACATTTTGTAGAATTTGATATCGAGTGAGATTTACGAAAATTAAGATACGTTCTGGAAGTAGGTGGTAATAGTTATTTTGTAATCTGTGAAATATCCTTCGATCGATTCGATCAGCCCCGCTTTTTGAATGCGGAATATCGACCAATCATATTAAGAAACGCCGTAATCATACATCGATCAATTCGATCGACCTCACTTTTGTTGGCACAACTGAATATCGACCGGCGATAACAAGAAATGTGGGCGGTATAAATAATGTTAACGTTAGCGTGCAAAAAGTGTAAGCTGTTATTGCAAAAATGTTTTCTTTGGTTTGATTAACGTTCTGCATTTAACCATTGCACTGTCGCTTTAAAAATTACTTTTAATAAAATGACGTTACATAAGTGTTTAGCTCGTTCAAAAGAATATTTATGTATTGGCTAACTTAACTGGTGTATTAGATCCTTAAGGTTAACATTTTTCTTCCCTTGGAATACATTTCATACTTACAAGGACAAGGGAATACCCTGAGTTCTGTCAACAAACATTTTTTTATAGAAAACTGGATCAGTAGAAAGAAAGAAAACAATGTTTAAAAGTATGTTATTGTATTATGGCGAAAAGTATGGAGAGTATATTATGCATTGATTCAGAGTGATAAAAGAGGGATAGAAAGTAATACGTTTGTGCTAAATTATTATCATGAAAAATTACATTATAATTACTTCAAATAAATAACTCAGAATACAAAAAGTGACATTCACACTAATTTTCAATAGATTTATGTCAGCATAAATGTTAACACAATATATGTATTGTGAAATTTGAAGAAAATTGTACACATTAATGTGCATATAGAGGACATTCATCTTTCATTCATTATCATTCAAAACTTCATTGCATTTATTACTGCCAAACTCTTTTCTCACAGGAAGGTGAACAAGTCTTATCGTGGTCGCTCCTGCCCCATCATCGTCCACTGCAGGTTAGTTTTGGCAGTCTGTGTACAGGTTATATGAAAATAACACGTCAGTAAAGCTAATACAAGTAAATCTGTATGATTGAATATAAATTGTAACAATAATGCACTTACAATTCATTAAATATTATGCTTTTTACAAGTGGCAGGACAGTATCTGATTTTCAATTAAGGCCTTTCAGAAACGGCTCTTGTACAAACTTGCAATCTGTTATTTTATTATGAGTGTAGTTATATGTTTTACACGTGTGTTTGATGTCAACAATAATCAAATCATATACTTTGTTTCACCAAGATGGGCCATTAGATTGACTCATGTTGGTCTCAAATACAAAACTCAGTTTTATTAAAATGTTTGCATACCAACATTTTTCAGGAAGATCTGAGATAAATGAGAGAAACCTTAATTAGGACAGCTGGTCTCCCAACCTAAATTCAAATCGGAGCCAATCTGAATACAAAGTGGTAGTGCTAACCACTAAACTCATCTGCTACTTTCAGTTCATTTTGTCTTTTAGATGACACTGTCCCAAAACAAACTCGGTACAGAAGAAAATAATGCTTTGCTTCCGTTAGTAAATGTAACAGCTAGTTAACAGTGTTTTATCTGTATTTACTAATAGATTTAACACAAAACTAAAAAGACTGATTTGTGTATGGGCGGTGCCCAGTTTGAATATCCATTCCTGTCTGAGTCTTCTTTTGTATTCTTTTTCCCCCTCCCCAGATGAATGCTGTGACAGGCAAATCCACAGTTATGCCATGCCCATTAAATGCTGTTGATACATAGTTGTTCTAAACCTGCATATGAACTGCATATTTTATTTTCATTTAATCAGGATTACAGAATTATGTACTGTGATTGTTTCAGTGATGGGGTAGGTCGCACAGGCACATACTGTCTTATTGACATGGTCCTCAACCGCATGGCTAAAGGTGCTAAAGAGATTGACATAGCCGCAACATTGGAACACATCCGTGACCAGCGTCCTCACATGGTAAAGACAAAGCAGCAGTTTGAATTTGTATTGATGGCAGTCGCAGATGAAGTACATGCTATTCTGAAGGCTCTGCCTTCACAGCAACAGCAGCCCTCTGTATCAGCAGCTTCTGTACCCACAGCCACTTCATCCCAGCAGCAACAGTAACTTGATAGCATGCAGGTATGATATGCTATAACCATGGCCATCCAGTGGCTCATAGAGGAAATTATTTGAGGTGCTTATGTCCTATCCATATTTCACTCAGTCAGCTCCTTAATTCCACTCATGTTATGATTTAAATTCTGGTTGTTTAGCTTCTAGTTTTGGAATTATTTTATTACTGTGCCATAACATAACTGGCATAAACTCCATATGTCAGAAGGGAGGTGGGACATTAGGAATTTTTGGGTGTGCCTGTTAATTTATAGTTTTAAGCCTATATTTATTTAACTTAAAATAATATTTACTTTAATGTTTATCTTTATTTTCTGACTACTACATAATATCAAAAGCTATGTTTAAAGTATGTGATGTTTGTCTTTAATATAGTAGAATATTAAAATATTGAAGTAAGTTTCTTTCCTGCTTTCCCCATGGCTCTACAGTTTTTGGAGAACCTAGACCATTTTAGGGGAGGTCAGACAAAGTTTAACAAACTAAAACATATTTGAAAGGTTAGTTAAAATTAATTTGAAGTTTATAATTTGGTATGGTTCCATTTTCCATGCTAAATTTTATTTTGACCTGCATACACTAGTTCTTCATACCATAACAGATTGGCAGGTTTGGAATGTTTGTGTACAGACTTGCAGTAGGATTTTTATGAATATTTTCTTGTAACGGATATATTTTCCTACATTTTTCCAAATGCATGGTCAAAGACCATCATAATTGTTCCTTGTCACATATTAAATTTATTTCTTTGTTACATGTAGCTAGGTAGTGATCAATAACAGGGGGATACTGGTATTGGTTGATACACTACTGGTTACTCCATATCATAAACAAGGCTGCCTTGATCTACATATGTGCATACTTTTATATAATAACACTCTTTTTAAGTTCTTTATAAATGAAATATCTCAAATAACTACCTGCAGGACATATAATGATGTGTTCTCACTTTCCTAGTATGAAAAAGTAAATATCTTTTCTGATGTACTAAATTTATTGTGAGCAAGGAAGCAAGTATTTGTTGGTCAAAATGATATACAATAAATTCTGAATTGTCATACACCATATGAAAATACCACTTTGAACTGTTTATTTTCTTAATAAAGTTAATTTGGTCATAAAGTAATTAAAAAGTATTTAAATAAAAGTGAGAAATTTTTAAAATACATGTGCATGTATGGAAAATTATCATTAATGTGTCCAAAAAGTTAATTAAATTATTTAATTCAGAAAGTTTTAAAAAATTAATAAAAGATAGAGAAATTCGTTTTACAGTAATTATGCCATGACAGGGACAAGAACAGAAAAAGTGGATGATATTATTTTTACAAATGAATAATAGTAGCAACATGCAGATGCAAAATTCAACACATGGATCTGCCTATAAAAGCTCAATAATTAAATATAAATTTTCTATAACTTTTATACTTGCATATGCTGAACACTTGATATTAATTCCTTTGTCATTACAGTACCTTTTCCTTGCCTTAGGGATTGACAAAAAAAATCCCACACTGAAGAAGATACACCAAATCCATTTTCCTGAATCCTATACACTAATTATATGTGACATAAACCTTAAAGAATTTCCAGACATCTTGAATTTCTGGGTGGTTGTGGAATAGCTGCATGATGTCCCTTTTATTTAAAGTGAATGCCAAAATAATTATCTTTGGTTATACTTTAAGATAGGCATACCAATCCAAGTTAGTTACTTTGAAAATGAGTGAAGATGAGGAAATGTGAAAACATTGACAGTGTTTGGGCATTTCCTTCTGATAAGTAGGTAAACAGATTCACACTATACCTGTTATTCATGGTAGTTTTGTTGCTTCAGTCTAAACAAACCAGGTGCACAAATTACAATGTCCGGAAAATAAATTGTGGTATTTAAGTTAAAACATGCATAAGTATCACAAGTTGTTGGGTATATCTGTATGCCCAACTTTTACTTTACCTCATTTCTACTATTCATTAAGTTTTGGCTTTACTAGGGAAGTTTCCATGTCACAAACACAGTATTGCTCAGTGTGAAATTCTCCAAAATAGTGCACATGAATCTTCCATCCACAGAATATGGTGACTACCAAATGTAATTTTATTTTTTACTTTTCTCAACAGCATCTGTTTAAATTAAAAAAGGGAAATGGTTATTTATACTAAAGGCCTCCAACAAATATTGAGTAATATTTCACAGGCTGAAATTTGATTTTAATTCTTATAAAAATTCAAAATCACATTTGAAATATCATATCTAGATTAAATACAATGAGTCACAATGATTAGGAAATAAATGGTACTCTGAACAGTAAAACTTTATATGTATACAGTTGACAATGAAGTTTTAAAGAATAATGTTTGATAATATGACAAATCATCTTAACTTAACTTAGAACTGTATTGTCTTCAAACACCTGCTTCAGAATTTTTGTAAACTTAAGAAAAACGTTTGACCATTTTGTGATTGTTTTCTCCTGGTAACCTCAAGCCAGTCTTTTATTGTTAGAAATGGATAATCTATTAAACCTCCATAAAATGATTGTTACATGTCTCCAGTACACTCCACCAAATCACATCTGCATGGTTTCATAGTGCAATTCAATTATCACATAATTAAGGAAATTTTGGTGAAATATTGTGCTCTTTGACTTTTAATGAGTCACAGGACTTGAAATGGTGGAACAAAGTATGAATGAAGGCTGTGGTAAAATGGAAGGAAGTATACTTTGTCAAATTAAACTGATAAATTAGGTTCAAGTAAATATTTCTGCCCAGCATTCTTGCTGCACAATGAAGGTATATAGTATATTAAATGTAGTGTCACTTGTGGTACTCAGTCCACTCCTTCATACAGTCTCCATTTGTAAACAGTTTCTAACCTGAAAAAAACAATTTATATATATATATATATATATATATATATATATATATATGAGCATTCCTCTTGGATGAATTATGTTTTATTTCTTGTGTCCTTCTACTTGCCCTGTGCACAGTGTGCACCAGAAATGCAGCAAGTTCTAATAGGAAAGCTGCAAATATATCATAATAATGGTATATTACTGTTGCTGTATGACATTTAATTTAGATATAAATGTGATGCTTTAATTGTGAATATGTAGATAAATATATGTAATGTTAATTTATGTCATGATATAAGAGAACAGTCATTTACTTTCCAAGGTAAATATTAGCATAGAAATAACATATATTATCTTATATCTACATAAAGAGTGACTGTTATTTATTAAAAATATTTATATTTGAACTGTTGCAACAGGTTGGCTTTTGTGTAAGGAAATTTCTTTGCAGTGAATTTGATTTCAGCAGAACAGTAAGTAAATTTTCAAGGCCAGTACTGTTGAAATAGTTCTTTAACAGACATGGTGCAGTATAGCATAAAGACTAATAGTACTAAATTCTGTGTCTTTTATGAAAGATATTCCCATTCACAGAGTTGCCAGAAATATTTATTATAGTGTTTTATGCATTCAAATCGAAATGTTATGTTTCAAATGTGTATTATCCCCAGTGTATTGGGTTTTCCTGCAGTTAATATTTGTGTCAGGAAGCTTCAGTCACTTAAGTTCTCACTCATACCATTCCAGTATCAGGGATGTGTTGTCTTCATATTAATTGTGGAGCACGTATGGTTCAGTAAGAGGAAGAAGCATTAGTAAGTAGGTGAACAACCATACTGTGAGAAAAGTTACAAACATTATTGCCCTGTAAAGTGTTTATTTATTGGAAAATGAGTAACACTAAAGTCTACAAACTTTCTATTGTAAACAGGTTCACTTATCACTCAATACTTTTTCCAAATAAAATCATCTATTAATGAGATGTTGACACTGCTTTTGATTGATTAATCTTTCAGTGTCAGTTATAATTTCTGTTGTTGAAATCATTCATAAATGAGGCAAGAAGAATAAAGGCATTCTGTACAGCCTACCATCTGTTATTAGTCCTATTCGTTAACACAGTAATTATAAAATAAATTAATGAATATGTAGTATTCATGTTAGGATGAAATTTCATTAGAAAAGCAGATTTTAAAGATAAAAGTTTCTAATAGAAACATCAGGATTAAAATCTGGTGAAAGTGTTCACATAAAAATTGCATTAGGAAATAATCTGTTTATATCTTCTGAAGAATTTAAATTCTTGAAAGTCCTACTCTATTCCTTCATCATATTCATTAATTGCAGTGATTGTGTGGAGGAACATAGCACAACAAATTCAAATTGGGCACTGAGTGAGTTCTCAGTTTTGGTGAGTTCTCCAATCTTGCTGGCTTTCATCCCCAACCTCCTAAACAGGTTCTGTCACATTAGCTGCTGCAGGAAAAAAAGAAATACTTTGTTAGCATCAAAAAATTAAAAAACCATGTATGCCTGGGTGGTGTGCTTTATTTATTTATAATTTCATATCTTTCATGAAGATTTGATGCAATATTGGTTCATATATGAAATCTTCAGTCCTGATTTGTTACACAAGATGTGCGGTTATAATTAAAGAAATCAATCATAATTTCCTTCAGCAGAAGGAAGGGATTTCCTCCATGAAGAGAGGATAATATTCATGTATGTTAATTAGCAGTACTGTGTAAAATAATTAAGCTTGTGTTGTTTCAGTAGGATTATGAAGTTCTGTATTGAATCATATTAATCAAGTACTTCAATGCATCGTCAAACTAAGCATAAAATATGAGCCTACGGCATGCAGTGTTACATTATGTTACTAAACTGTACTTTGTAAACTTGTTGGGATAGTCTGTTATTGATATTGTTCTGTGACGTGGATGTAAATTATTTTTGGCATATTGTCTTGCCAATCAAAACCATTTAATGTTGTTTGCTCGTGCACCAGGGACAGATTGATGTGGCAAAATGGTGGTAAAAGTGTAATGAAAATTAGATGTGTGTACTGTGCAGGACTGTTAAGTGTGTCTGTGGAAGGAAGCAGGGCAATGAAGGATGGAAGTGCAAGGGTTTTGACTAGAAGTTGCATGCTTATGTGACTACTACCAGACCAAAACACATTTACTAATGGAACACATGACACACAACTCAGTCTTCAAATAAATGGTTTTTGAACTGAGATAACACTGCACAATACATACTGCAAACTTCCCTATTTACTCCTAATGATACATACCTGCTCTCCCCTCCACCTGTAATACCTATCAGACCATTACAGTAGATCAGTAATTATTAAGAATGCATAGAGCTGTACCTCTCCTATACATCTTTATTGAATAGTGGTTAGTTACAGGTACAGTTATAGCTTTACATTTTAAGATTTAACTGCAAAGCTATGGGTGTATCGAGTTGACAGTGTCTGTTATTTGAAAATAAGTCTTATGTTACAATTATGTAGAGAGCTGTAGGTGTTTGTTACCAATCCATTCTTCGCCCAGATTTCTCACATTAGCTGTTTAAATAAAATACTTACATTTAAATATATAATTCTAGTAGTGTGTAGCCATTTTGCAATAACCTGTAACACTATTGATCACCACAAAATCTCTTTTTGGATATGAAGAAAATACCAAGGTTAGTAAATGCTGTACACAGCTTAGTTGGGTTGTCAATTTGTTCTCAAGAGTTTGATTCCTGCTGACCCACAGGCAAACATCACTCAAATATGCTGCAGTGGGCCTATATCTTTGTTGTTGAGAAATTGAATTTGGTGAATATTAACAAAATTTCATTGCATATCCCTGGTCCTCACTTTACATGTAACAAGTAAGAAGCCAATAATTGCTACATCATCTGCCCTGCACATAATTTTTAAGTTTCCATGACTTAACTGTTTATCCTTTACCTTGCCTGCACCTTTGTTTGGCCTTTGTAGGAGAAACCAAAGACTGACAAAAACTGCAATTATGTAAATCATGAAAATTATTATAATTTTCTTTACATTATTGAAACATTACTTGATGTAAACTGAATGGAGCTGTCCTCTCTTCTCTTCTTCACACACAGAGTCCCTTGTACCTGAGTAACAGTGTTTTGGTGCATTACCTCTGCAAGTGAAGATGTTATAAGACAAATATATAGTTTGGTTCCCCAGAAATTTATCCTTCTACTTGTGCCACACTTTCTCTGTTGCCTTGTATGAATTGTATAAACACTGATGATGTGTTTATTTTAAACTGTATTGTGAAGATGTAAATATTATATATACATATATCAAATTCTAATACTGAATTGTGAAGTATAGAAATCTATATTTTTGTGGGACATAACAAATTCCCCTTGGCATGCATTACCTGGGTTACAATTAAACAGTTATTAATGAAATAAGTATTGTATTAGTCTAAATAATAGTACTACAGATAGAAATGCAAGGTGATTTGGTGGAAACTACAGTAATAAATTGTATTTTTGTTGTGACAGCAGAATTTAAAACAAAAAATTTTTAACTGTTTCATTTTTATGCAAATGGTTTATAAAACTTATCTTTCATGGTCTTCAGACTTGAAGGTAAAGCAAAATACCGAAGGAAAATATTTAAAAAGCTGAATAATATATACTGGGTAATTACATTAAGGCAGTTTGGGGGATACTATAGTAACTCTTGACTGTTCAATTTTATTTTATTTTCATCAACTTTTAACTGCAAAATAGGAAGGTGTGTATTTCATACATTATAAAAATGTGATAACACAATGGTCACCAGTTACTCTGGGATCAGGATTTCTTCGTAAGAGGAATTGTGAAATTTACTGTTGGACTGTAGTCAGCTCAGCTGAAGTACTTGCTCATAACTATCACTACATCAAACAGCGTAGATCAAGACATAAAAGTACACTTACAAATAATACAGACTACTTCTTAGAAGTAGCATTTTCTTTACACCAGATAGAATGTTGTTCAACAATGGCTGTCACTGCACACACATTGTGAAAAGATAAAGTTGGCATTTGGAGAGACTGTAATACCAAGTCTTGTCTATGTTATATTTCATCTAGTCCTGAGTGATGATTAATACATCTTTAGAAATTTCATAAAAATCATCAGAAACATAACATTTGTAAAAAGAAAAACAGCTTCAAAAGACTTAATTCTCTTGATGAACAAGTTAGTCCAGATCAGAGGTTGGCAATATTTGTTGTTTGTAAACCTATTCTTTTTAAACCAATCCAAATCCTCACTCAGATGTTGTCAGTCCTGTGATCCTCTTTCTTCACTTGGATTGGCTCTGATCCAAACTAGTGAACTGGATCATTACCCCACTCATTTTTGGTTAAAACTTGGATGTGGCAGTGTTTCTGAATCTTTAACTAGGTTGGTACTACAGATCACAGCATTAAGAAATGCAGCCTATCCTTTGCATTCCCACAAGGAAAATAATGTTTCAAATCCTACACACAAAAATTCAGGCATAAAAGCGACATTCCTTCTTTCCTTGCTGTGTTCATATTGTCTCACAATGGTGTCTTTCCTTTCCTTGGTAGTCAACATTAACCATGGAGATGGCTGCCAGAGGTTGCAAGAGCTCCAGTTCTCCAGTCTGCATATTGATTCACAGTCAACATTCAGACATGGACCTAACTTAAAAGAACACATATTGAGTCATAGACAACCTATGAAAAGTAGTGACAACTTTATGACAAATATTTCTGCGTATTTACTTTAGCTAATGCTTTGTTGACAGGTTTAGAGATCATGGCCCATATAAAGCTGAATGTGCGATCATCTAGGCAGTCGGTTGGTGAACAATTTGCAGTCTTGCCCAGGACCATTACTGATAAACAGGTTAGAGTGCTTAGATGCTGATTTGATAGCAGAATAGATGGTTGAAGTAAACTTGTAGCTCTCTGCTTTGTAGAAATTATCAAAAATTTGTTATCGTAGATTATTTTCATGTTGGTTTTTTAATGGAACTGAAGCTAAAATAGCAAGTTGAAGCCTGTAGCCAGGCTGTATATGATGATTTATTGAAGACCAGTGGTAAGTATAAAAATATTTTTATAAAACATATTGCAACACTATGAGTGATTATATTTTGGTAAGTGGCTAGTAGGTTTAAGCTGTAAATATGGAGCCCTGCTTGTAGCTATCCACCATGTTGAAACCGTGAGAATTGTTTGTAGACTGCTCAGATGTGGAACTTGGAATGTCAGTAGCCTCTGCATCATAAGTTCATTGAAACTGATAGCAAGAGAATTAGTGAAGTTTATATTTTAAGGGAGCACAGGATATTACATGATATACGTTGTATTTCCCCATGACAAATGAAATATATTGATCGGTAATCAGTACTTAAGGACAGGCTTCTTCATGTGTAGCATAATCAAATGAGTAAAGACAATACAATGTGTTAGTAACCATATGCTATGGCATACATGCATATCGCTAAACCATTAGACCCTGGGGTTAATGTCCAGCTCGTAGCACTGTAGTATGGGTTTTAAATATTTTCAAATATGATAAGGGATAAAATTGACAATTTAGAATGAGTTTGCATGAAGTTAGTAACAATAGCAAGGATAAAGAATTAAAATTGGTCATTTAAATTCATCAACATTCTCATGATATGCACAAATATACTTTAACTTATGATGAATGACTTTGCCCATCACATTGATTCTACTGACACAGGACAATAAAACACAGGCACATTCCTTAAGTGGGATTCAAACCCAAGATCCCATTGTTAGAGCAACCGAAGACCCATACATTTTACTGCACAGTCACTGTGATCAACAAGTTTGATTACAAATTATAAATTTTCGTTTAGTATGCAACTTCCTGCTTATTCTTATTCATTAATTACTGAGGGTTGCTTTTACGCAATCCGTCTTCCCACCCACACCCATCCTCAAATAGCTGAAAATAAAAATCACTTGTCCTGAAATCAGCAATATTTGGAACAAGTATCAAAATGGACATAATTGACAGGTAGTTCATAAAAATAAACACACTTGGAGCAAAGTATTTTTATGGAATCTTTAGAAACTTTACATTAATGCATGGAAAATATTACATTTAAAATTCAACATGAAGAAACATCAGTTTGATTAATATGCTTTAGAATTATCATAATGGTCACAGTGACATCTATACAGCCTTGAAGTATCAAGCCAACACTAAACACTCTGTAAGCAGAAAATTGACAAAACAAATGTCTATTATGCAGCAGTAAAAGGCCTTCTTACTTATGGACAATAATAAGGCATGGTAAGAAATTTTACTGGCAAAAATTGTCTTTGACCAAGGAGCTCATTTTCAAACCATTACATTATTAATCAGTAGCATGGTACCATGAATTTATTTGCATCCTTATTTATATATTTAAATCATGCCATCAGACTGGGCATTACTGGTGTTGACTTGTGATACTGTACCTTGAGGAGGTAAACTTCCAAGTAAAATTTGTTTCATTATATAGCCCTTTATTTGGTACCATATGTTTCAATCAATAACTGGGCTTTAGCGATGTATGCCTCCTTGGCATTTTCTTGTGATATTCCTTTCTTCCTGTTCCATGCATCCCATTTGGCCTTGCCTTTAAAGTCAAGAAGTCCTCCAGGTCTTGCTGCAAGCAGAAAGAACAAGGGTCAAATCAGGTTAGAGCTTAATAGCCAACGCCCTGAAATTGTATTCTGTCAGCAGTGGCGATATTTTTGAAAACCATCTTGAACTTATAAAAGTTATTTCGCATTAAGCATCGTTACAACATGTTTAAGGCAATGACTGTTACAGTGTAGTGGTTAGCACTACTGCTTCATTTTCGGAGCTGTCGGATTCAATTTTCAGCTCACAAGCTAGCCGCCTGACTTGGGTCCTTTGTGATTATCCTCAGTCCCTCCAGACAAAGTCCTGTATAATAAATTCATTCCTACAGTCACAATTGTTCCCCTCCAGATAGCACCCAATTCATCATTTGCCAAATCTTCATTTAGTAATATATAGGCTATGCAGTTCAGAAAGGTTTGTTACGTGAATTAAGAACAATTTGGGGAAATGTGGATACTGACACACATTCCTGCTATTATGGGGATCTTGAAACTCAAGAAAATAAAGAGACTAAAACAAAACAATATGTTACCATTAAAATTACTGGCTGAATGAATACAGCCAGGACTTTTTCTTTGATTGTTTGTGATAAATTATGTCATTCCAGCACCCATTTTTATAAAATACAAAACATTAAAATATTAGTAAAATTAGAAAATGAATTAAAACGTATACGTTTTTCAGTTCAATTTAATACTACTGGTTTCCTGTTTGCAAAAAAAAAAATGTAACTTCAAACCCCCTGTCACATTTCAGTACTGGGATGCTTCTATCAGTAAAAGAACTGTGCATATACAAATTTTACATTCAGCTTTTCTGGCTAAAATTTTGTACGCATTTTAATGTCCCCCATGCCACACTATGTATACAACCCATCTCATTCCTCTTGATTCCATCATCCAAATAATAGACAACTGTCTTCTGGGTTGTCCTGGGGGCAGCAAGGACCTCTGAAATGTTGTTAAACGTCTACCAGACCTCACAGCACTACAACCCAGTAGACAGCCGTCTTCATATTTGCTGACATGAAAACCTCAAATCCTTCTTAATCCTAAGATCCACAAATATTTGCGTGAATTTACAGTCATTTCTTATCGTGTACGATGTCAATTCCAGTGTACATACAGAGCACATTGCAAGTTCATAATTTGCAGCTATATAATGATGAACAGAGTGAACACACAAACCGGCTTTCACGACACAAATTCGTAATGTGGGAGTTTATAGGAATTTAAACGCGCATGTTCACGTAGATATGAACACGTCAATAGTTTGGAAAATTACAAGGCAATGTTGATCTATCAAAATAGAGCACGAGAAAAGGGCATGCTGTTTTCCTAGCTTCCCTCCCCACTGTTTGATTGTTACGTCACCGGTAGAAATTCTAGTTTCTGCGATGTTTACACGAATATTGAATAGATCCTCGGAGGTGCAAAGATTTGACAGCACTCTCCCAAGTCATTTCTTTTCTTCAGTACACATACCAAACTCCTTTGTCGTAGAGTACGTTCACGTGTTCAAGAATCATATCTACAACATTATTATTAAAACACTTACTTCTTTAAATTAACTTCTTTTTCATTCCGAGTTACACAGCCCCAATTTGGTCCTGGCATATTTAATCGTAGATGTTTCTTTAATTCTATTCAAACTGGCGGTATAACTACATCATCACGGAATAACACCAAACGTGGACACACAACCATGCCCCTTGCAGAGCTTTGTTTTTCCTAGTGCAAAATTGTTTACGACTGTTTATTATTGAATTTTTGCATACAATTCAATACATTGTTATTCTCCAGAGGTAGTTACTGCCAATTATGTCCCATCACATACAAGAAACACGTTTTAATATAGTTGTAAACGATTAGTAAGTTAGACTTCCTGTGTTACATCACGCTTTCACCACTCTACACAACAGTCGACCTAATGACACAGCAGTACTTACGTGTATTTACGTCACCAATTGAGCCTTGCTTGTAAAGAGAGTACAGTTCAAGAAGTTCGTCTTCATTAGGGGATGTTTTCAGCGTTTTAACGTCTTCAGCCGCCTTGATAAACCTCTGCAAACACAAGAAAGCATAATACCATTACTGGATAAGTACAGTTTATTGACACCGACAGTGTTTAATCTGGGTTTAGCTTCTGTTGGTCCTTCATAAAAGTCCTGTCTCATGCCGAAAAGATTTTCCGTCTCAGAATTACACGTAAATTTCTGGTATTGGCAAGCTAGTCTCGTAGTTTTACTGCCTTCAAAGTGCCGGGATGTTTCGTTACAACAGGACATGGCTACTTCCTTCCACATTTCTCCAGATTCATTATTACGTGTCATATGCCAAAACGATCCCACATTTATTCTAGTTGATAAAGTTATTTTAGTAACCAGTAAACAACTCCGAAGAATTTTAAACACCCGTCTTGACATTGGCCAAAGGGCTTCCTGCGTAAGACAATAAAGGTCAAGTAATTCCAGAATGTTTCGTCTGAACCCGGTCTTGCGGTCAATTATTTAGTACCCACGAACAAGGGGAATGGAATCATTCCACGATGTATGTCATTTACACTTCCCGTTGAAATGAAGCTGTCTTGCTCATCTACTGGTTTTATTAGTTGTTCCGAAAAGAGACGAAAACATTGTACAGTGCATGTATTTTACTTGTCAATTCTGATTTAATCACAAAGATCTACAGCTCATAACATCAGTTTAAAACTAAATCCGGGTACATGTTTCTCCAACTGACAAGTGTTTTTTTTAATTTTAAATGTGGTTGGTTTACCATCAAAAATCTTGCTCAAGCCACGATCGCCCTAGGTGAATATGCTAATGTTCACTCGAGTTACAAAGCCATGAAGTGTTTAGACAACTGAAAGATTCCATACATGAACGTAAAGCACGTGTTATGTGAGACTTGTTTGTTCAGTAAACATTCTTGTGTGGCTTGTGTTCGATATCCAGTAACATAATTTCAGAATACGGCTCCAGAACCCACCGAGCATTGTGTATGTTGTTAGTCACTCGCTGTGTGGTGCAGGATATTTTGAAAAGTCGATTGTATACTCGGCTTATCAATGAACAGCCCACGTTCTCTATGCAACCCTAAGGTTTATCCCCGTTTCACAAAATCCCGCCATCGGACCCTATCCTGAGCCAGCTGCGTTTATCTTATCATATTATTGTTTTAAGGGCAAAATAGATTGCCATTGCATCACAGACATGTTAGTGTGCCTACAAGGCAAATAAGAGAATTGTCTACTTTAACCGTAAACAGTGCACGAAGTTCAAAAACTCAGTTCCTGTCTCAAATAAATGCATCTTCATTACAAAGATAACCTGTTAAGGCTGTTTAAATAAATACAGAGCAGCACGATACATATGAGAATAATTTCTCACGACAAAAGTTCGAAGTGGGAACCTCCCGAATACGAAGCAAAGGTTTTAACTGCAGCATCCTCAGATCCATTTACTTTCCATTTTAATATTATCCCCCACCAACAGATCTCTCCACTTCTGGTTTTCCGACTAAATTTCTGTTGCACTTTTTATCTCTCCCATGCGTGTTGCATGCCCTAGCCATTCTCCATGACGTCACTGTCCTAATATCTGATGGAGAGTACAAATTACAAAGTTCCTCCTTGCTGTGGTGTCTCCAGCCTCCTGATATATGCCATCTTCTAGATCCAGTCTTTTCAGCACCCTATTCTTATATACCCTCAATCTATGTTATTTCCTTAGAGGGAATGAGTACTAGATAACCGACTATTACTGTGCGCAAAAAGTGAAGATTTCTGTCTTCTGGGTTGTTGCGCCGTGTAGTATGGTCGATGTTTACCAACGTTTCAGAGGTCATACTGCCTCCGTCATCAGGGCGATGAGTATGAAGATTTCTGTCTTCTGGGTCGTTGCGCCGTGTAGTATGGTCGATGTTTACCAACGTTTCAGAGGTCATACTGTCTTCGTCATCAGGGCGATAAATGAGCCAATTCGCTCATTGACGAAGGCAGTGTGACCTCTGAAACGTTGGTAAACATCTACCAGACTACACAGCGCAACAACCCAGAAGACAGAAATCTTCATACTCACAGCTGTGAAAACCTCAAATCATACGTGTGCAAAAGTATTTACAAACAAATGCTGATAAGTTCAAGTATTTGTCTTTATATCGTACGCATTGCATTCTTCGTAAAGATGTAAACGTAATTGCAAAAATGTACTTACCTCGTCCAGGGACATTGTCGGAAACCGTCACTCTTTCCTGTATTCTGAAGTAAATCTTTAGCAATACGGGATTGTCTGAAACGGAAGTCAACAATTTTAATGCCTGCACTGCTCACAATAATTAGACCATCAACACAATTTCAATTACTTGAACAAAAAACTGACCGCCGGTCCATTCAAACTTAAATCAGAGCATTTGAAATGGTGTTAGAAATCTCCCGTACTGTTATGTCGGTGGATCAAGGAAATTAGCATTCGTAATTGACGTGGAAAAAATATGTTTTAATTGAGTTGAAATTGTACATGTTCGGAGGTTTTCGGGAAGAAAGGCTGAAGGCAACACAGATTTCGTTTTACATAAGATGTTCTTACTGAGGAACAAACATATGGGGCATATTTGATACGAAACTCACTGGTCTCGGAATTTGCCGATCGTCTAATATTAAACCGCGGACCGCCGGTTGACAAACACTGCTGCATTCACGTTTCACAGATTGAATGCCAGTAAGTCAAATCACTCATTATTTTTAAAACTTGGCAATTTAAAAAGACGAAGAAAATTCGTTCTACGCAGTGACACATGACGGGTCAGCTGTTCACATGCTTCCAGCGAGTGCACATTAATATTACTCAATCACTTCATGCTTTCATTATATAACCGTTTAAAGTAGAAGTATCAGTATACACCATACTTACCGCTTAGTAGTCTGAGTGATGATTCTGTCACTAATGTGTGGATCGAACACTTGGGAACCGTAATAAAGAAATTCTAACGACGACGCCTGGTTGGAGCCAGCCAACGCCAAAGCTTAGCTTCGTCTCACTGTGACAGTAACGAGCGTGGCTGGCTACAAACAGCTTTTCCATCGGCGCAAGCGCTAACCTTGGTGCAATGAACAAAGCGAATCGTTCTCAGAGCGGTAAGAGCAAATGTCGCCCTGGGCTCAGTAACATAAATAAACGTGAAAATTCTTAAACAAATACAAAAGACAGGCAATCCGAAATTATTCTTCGCATCCGTGTTCATTTCCAATTGATTTATGCACTGGTCGGATGATGAAATTACATTATCAATTTCATTATCAGTACAAATATCTGCATTTAATCCAAAATTTACATAGTTATTATTATATTGATGCTTCTGACACGACCCTAAACAACACTTCTTCCTCGATTTTCCACTTCACAATTCAGAATCATTCATCATAAAAGCATCATGCACAACTTTACGCTAATTCGTTGCGAGCCCTGCACGCCAAATTGCCGAATTTTGTCGAACGTCCTAGTTCCAACGCGTTTATTTGAATCTGCTGTGGAATGCTTTTGCTGAAAAATCTATTTTCCCCTGTCATTCACTCTGCCGCCATTTAATATTGTTAAATTTCTTATCTACCACCGTGAGGATTGTGAAAGTGATAATATTGGAGCGAGATATCTTTATAGCACGAATGGAGACGTTAAATAAATACGTACACTATTCTAGTTCCTAGACTTAACATGAAGAGAACACTTGGAAGAATAAAATGTAGCTGGGAGTTAAATTAACTAACTGCATAGTTCAGAGTTATTGAGAAACTGGTAGTCGCACTGCCGCCCTAGCAATTCCCCGCCTTTTATGGAATCAGAGTTGTATTTTCGCCACCACTGGGAATTATCCAAAGCCAGTTGAATCCATTCCTCACATTTATTTCTATACCTGTGCTATTCTTTATCCAATGCATGTTTTTGGTCGTTAATGCAGCATTCCGGTCTGAGGAAACAAGTTATGGTAATGTGAACGCGGCTGAAGTGGTTCAAGAATGATTCGTTTGGCTGGCTTTAGTGGCGACAGCCATTAAACTTCAGGTTTCAAAACAAGAGGACATTTCTATTACGAAACATCCTCTGTATTAGTTAATGTAGTTAGTCCAATTAATGTGGAGTTGACATCTGATCGCTAAGTAGCTTAAACACAATAATTGTGTTGTAGTACGCTCAGGTGCAGTTCCAAATAATATTTGCAATGTCTCCCCCCCCACAGACGTATTAAATTCCTCAGGCGAACGGTCTATTGAAGAAGCAAAGAAGTCGTATATAGAAGATAGGTGTGTTCTGGGTTGTAGCGCCGTGTATTCTGGTAGACGTTTACCGACGTCTCAGAGGTATTTCATGCCTCCAGATCCTACCAAGTCGTATATAGTCCCACATGCACTTCGAATCGGATGCGGGTGATGGGGTCAGGAGGCCCCTTCCCTCAGTATTGTGCTTACCGACATATAAATGTCATCATCGTTACCAGGATTAAGTTCTTTGCCTGTTCCGGATTACCTTTAGAAATTTCTGTCCTTTAGTTTATATTATAACAACTTCTATATTTGATTTCTAGGCATTTGTTTTTAATATTCAGTAATTTCTTTTAAATTCACTATTAAGCTAAATAATTTTCGTCCTCGAATTTAAAACACTTCCGGCGTCTCTGACACCTTCGTTTCCGACGCAGGTGTTTTAGACCTAACATGCGCATCTCTCTGTTCGTTCAGTTTTCAGTCCCAAAACTTCGTCTGAAAGTGGGAATATATTTGAAGAAATCCGAGTAACGGCTGAACAATTCAGATATCCGATTGGAGACTAGGGAGACCAGATACTTACCTCTTGTTTGCAGAATATGAAAAATCCAAAGGACCTGCAAGTGTTCTGTTGACGGAGAAGTTCTGAAGGTCGTGAGACATCAACTTTCACTCTATTAGAGCGAGTGTTGAAAGTGCAGACAGAAGAGTAGCCTACTTAACCCTCCTTCACACTTATTACGAAAGTACTAATTAACGTTGGCAACAGAAACTTTGTAAGATTTGAGGTTTTCACGGCTGTGAGTATGAAGATTTCTGTCTTCTGGGTTGTTGTGCTGTGAAGTCTGGTCGATGTTAACCAACGTTTCAGAGGTTATACTGCCGCCTTCATCAGGGCGACAACCCAGAAGACAGAAATCTTCAGATAATGCATTATTTATTCTGTATTTGAACTGCAAGATCCGTGCCTAACAGATACGTTTAATTCGTCTTATTAAGGTCATTTTACCTGTACGTTTGTAGGTTTGAGCCTAGTTACTTTGATTACATGTTTTATAAATGATCGCTATAAACGAGATCATACTTCTTATTTTAAATCAAAATAAAACAGTGGTGGTTTCATTAATGTTATGTAATACAACTTTGCATTCATCTCATTTTCCACACAGTAAACAATGACATTCAATTTACAGCGAACATGCAGAATTGTTCTTCTAACGACGAGAAACTGTGGGTAACGACACAAATGAAGTTGTAGCATCACAGAAATTTTAAAAATACTGATCATTATTAATCAGTTTCCTTCTGTCTTAATGCCGCTGTGCTTGTGATGGGAGCCCTTTAAAACTACATTAGGACTAATTCTGCGAGATAGGCTAAATCAGCGGCTGTGCAAAATTGTTCCCTTTCACCGACGAAACAGCAGCGACTTTCCGAACAGTGTATGAACTTTAGTTACACGTATATCAACTACTACGTAAGCATGGAACACGCATTTTCTGACTTGAACATGTTTTAACACTCAGTACAAATTATTATATTTATACATTTCCATTTTCAGGGTTCTTAAAACATAATCCTTCTGCGTGTTTTTAAATTGTCACAACACATAAAATCAATGCTATGTTTAAATAGCTAGAACTTAAAAAGAGATTTTTGTGAGTAAAATTTTAATGTCTACTGTTTAAATTAATTTCCGACATCCTTATGTATGTAATATGTAAATATACTAATCAGCAGACCCTAAAAACTTGTTTTAGCCCCTTGATGTCGAGGTATCAACTGTTTAAGTTACTTGTATTTTGACACATTCTACTGTGATGTAGGCCTATAGAAAATATTTTCTGAATGAGACAAGACACTGACTTCTTCTGGTAAAATGTTCTCGGGGGATTCGCCCTGAATAATTTAAATGTTTGCTGCAGGTGCCTAAGCGTATCGAGCCTCCAGTTTGTTCGCCAGTGCGACGTAAGCTTCCATTGCGACTTCTTTGGACTGTCCTTTCTTGTCGCTCCACGCTTCCCACTTCGCTTTGCCTTTCAAGTCCAGCATCCCAGGCTTCTCTGAAAGGTAAATTGATCCTTGTCATCTTGCATGTTCGTAAGTTCGTAAATGACCAAGTACTTATGCTGCAAGATTACCATATGCTTTTAAACTTAAGAGATATGTTTCTGAGCTTGCTGAACCGTCTCTAGTGTGCTTTCAGTGTATGTATTAGCAGATATTATCAGCTTGCCTGGCTAGTAGATAATAATGTTTTAACACCGATATTTAAATAATTCTTACGAAAAGAAGAATGAATTTAATATGTGTTAGTTATTATTGAAGGGTTTAGTTCCACATATAAGCGCAGGGGAAAACGTCTGTCGGGCCTTCAAACCCATTCTGTGCCTCGAGATTGTATTTGGCAGCAAAGAGAGGTATTAACGTTTGATTTATGGATGAACTGTTTTTGATGGTTAAAGACTGCCGCTTGTTTAACAAGCATTTTAAACGGTTGCATAGGTTGACGTGCATAGCGTTGAATCGGTGGAAGATTATTGAAGGAAAAGGGTGTGATTTTTATACACTATCTCATAATTTGCTTGGTGACATGAAAAATACCACGAAAATACCAGAGAGGTTATTAGGACTCTGGATTGAGATCTGATCCTGGGATCTCCCGAGTATTAACATCTCGATTCCTGATATGAATATCTGCTTATTCCTCAGTTTTACTGTTTCGATGTTCTACATCAATACAAATGGAAAGTATGTCGTGACGTACACTTGAACAAATGCTATTAGGGTGATAAAATAAAAAATGATGTGATGGGTGGGGCATGTAGTTCGTATACCGAATTTTAATCAGAAAAATTGAATTGATGAAATCTCTTGGAAGACCTAGGCGTGGATGGAAGGATAACATTAAAGTAGATCTCAAAGAAGTGGTATGTGTGCATGTGGGTTGGATTCATATGGCTCAGGATAGAGTGTAGTGTCTGGATCTTTGAACACGGTAACATATAATTGGGTTCGATAAAAGGGAGGTTACGTCTTCACTTGGTAAGTGACCATTGGCTTCTCAATAAAGACCCTGATCCATGGAGTTGGACTTAAGTGTTTTATTAGCAACCCAGAAGAACCTAATAACCATGGGATGCAATTTGTCCAGTTACCTTTGTGATTGTCCCCATCAGTGGCCTGCTTGAAGAGGGCATACAACTGCAGAAGTTCGTCGTCACTGGGCCGTTTCTTGAAATTCTTCACGCTCTCAGCAGCTTCGTTAAATTTCTGCAGATAATTAAAAATAAAAAACATTATTCTAGAAAAACTACGTCAGTCATTCTAGTTGCAATTGATGAGAGAATCCCCAGACTTGAAAGAAATTTATTCTCATGTTTTTCGCTTATACTATAGCGTAAAGAACTCCTAAAATCTATTCGCTAATAACTGATTATGGAAGGAGTTTGTTATCGGAACACTGTAATCGCGATTTTAAATACGGTTTGGGGAATCGACGACCATTGTGCTTCTCTACGTAGGCAGGGCCTTACAAAATTCTGATCCCTATTCAAGGTGATTTGCCGCTTGTCTTAATGTACGCCAAACAAGGAAAATAATGTGTGGTGTTTACTTTTTGTAATTTCCATTTTGCGCACAAACATGTGTAGAAGGAAACTAGGACTGTCAATACATTGTATAGGCCTGGAGTTTCTTTGCCAATGGAATGTTCAAATCGCTATTTTAGATTAAACGCTAAGGTCGTAGGACCGCTCCGAACAATTTACCTTTCCGCTGAATTAAGGAAGACGGACAAGGGTTATTATTAGTTTATTTAACGACATTTTGTCAAATGCATATGTTGCATAGCGTTCGAAGGGAGGATAACTGTGAATGGAGGACTGAGAAGCATGTGGGGGGAAAAGCGGCCGTGGCTTATTTAAAAATATCTCATAATCATTTGCCTCAGGGCACTGAGGAAGTCCACGAAAACACACAGGATATTCGGACTGTCGGTCTGGATTCTAGACATGAGTGCTAATTACCAGCAATGGTTCAAGGGAGCTCAGCATTACTGCATTGCGTTCCGTTATATTTCTTTAATGCCAGTTGTTTTCTTATACGCTTTCCACTTGTAATGTGAAAATGTGTGTACTCATTCCGCCCGCAGCTGTCTTCTTTGCGGAGTTGCAGTAACTTGTTTAAAAATAAAGGAAACGAATTGTTTTTGCACTTCCAAGAAAATATCATTAAGAAAAAGTGACATCCTTGTCAGTGATGCACTGCATTACCCTTTCATTCCCCTCAACCGTTTCCAGCAGGCCTGTTCAAATGCAAGAATCTGCGGGTTCCGATACAACCATGTGTTGAGTTGCACTGACAACTAGGAGACCGATTCAGTGCAATTATTTGCGCTAGATGCCTTGTCTGCGGTCTTGAATTGCGTCACGAGGGCAAAAACATAGATTGTAGATTCAGAAAAAAAAGAGTAAAACTGTAAAAAAGGAAATCATCAGACAAAGAAACGAACGCCGTAAAGCAGAGTTCTTCTTGAGAAGCCAATATTACGTCCTCAGAAATTCCTCGCATTTATGAAGTCACAACAGCCCGACGCTGATCCTTCTCTTGAGTAAGATTAATCAAATCAACATTTTTTTATCCCAGTTTCCCTAACGTTAGATCAGTTTCAATATTACAAGAAAAAATAAAATGTAAGTGAAAAAGAAATGCAGAGATGATGTTAGAACAATATTTCAAAATGCATTGTATGTGAAAGTTTTGAAAATAACCTAGGTCACATGAATAATGGTTTTCCTTAAAATGGCACATATGATATTGGTACATGTTTTCGATTTTGGTCTTCTGGGTAGTAACGTCATATGAACTTGTAGTCAGATACCAACGTGTCGGAGGAACATGCTGCCTCCATCTTCAGTCCACACGGCGTTACTACCTGTAAGACCAATATCGACAAATTGTGCTAGTATCATAGGCTTATACGCCGTTTTAAGGAGAAAATCATTATTTATTGCACCGAATTAATTTTAAAAAGTTTATTTTAAAATGTCTCGAAATATCTACACCTTCACCGCCGTGAGAACCTCAAATTTAAACTAGCAAAAATTCCTCTTTTTCTTTGTTTTTTCTCGGTATTGCAGTATATTTGTCTATAATGTTTAACTAGGTGAATAACGAATGATACGTCACTTCCTGTTACCGCTCCTACCTTCAACATACAGTAAAATGTGAACACGTGAAAATTAACATATTGCAAATATTCACATGCTCAACCAAGACTAACACAGGAGAAATGTTTTTAGCGTCAGTTTATATTAAGACATTTTTAACGGAACCTGAAACGAAGTGCCAGAATTCTCGATGGCCCAGTTTATACTCCTGATTTCAGGTATCGAAAGTTTTTCGAGATTTTCACGAGTTTCTTCAGCCAGATGATGAAGCAGTCTCTCAAATACAGACTAGGTTTATACATAAGAGCTAAGAATGCATTTGACGGCCAATACAGTTCACTGGTACCAAGGAAAATGTGTATAAGTTCTGAAAGTTCAGGAAACGAAATCATTTCCGGAAAATTCTCATAAATCATGTTTACTGATTTAAAAAAATATATAAATGTAATTAGGCCCTTTTCATGAATTTGAGGCTGAAGTGATAATTTTGATGAATTACAGGTTCTATGTAATGTAAGCTGTAAAGAAGCAATCATACTTCGGTTGTAGGCTAGTTCTTTTATTTATAACTCTTTGTCCTGGCACAGGCAAATCATCAATGTAATTGTGTGTTCTCTGCCACCTTTTTTGTAAATACTAGGTGCAATATGTAAGCCCAACATACTTTAGGTCATGTGAGACTAAGTCTAAATAATACGAGTTTATGGTAGTAACCTTTGCCATGCGTCCTCAGCCACAACAGCTTCTTGTTACGAACCGAACGCCAGTTAATTATGCAATGGAATTATGGATGGAAAAACAACCCATAGGTCGGGTGACTTCCTCAGACGTCATTTAATTGACTGACTAAACCTTGAGAAGTTGATAATCGCTCAGCTAGTAAAATTTCCCAGCTTTTATCGAACCAGCATTCACAATATCCCGTCAGTGGTCGCTGTTGTGAGCCAGATGAATCCAGTTCACACCAAATTTCTTTAAGATTAATTTGAATATTATCAGCCCATGTACGCTTAGGTTTCGCTTCAGGTGCTGGACTATCATTTTGTATGTATTTCTCATATTTCCTATGCGTGCTACATGATCCGTCACTTTCATCCTACTTGATGTGATCACCTTAATAGTATTTGGTGATGTATAAAAACGATGAATTTCTTGGTTATATATTTGCATTCACCTGTCACTTTCTCCTCACACTCTTTCTCAAACACTCTCAATCTGTGTTCTCCGCACAAAATGAAATAAATTATCAATAGAACCTTGTATAAGATACTTTATTCAACTTCGTAATGTATTGATTTCGATAACGTTCATATAGACTGCTATTGAAAATGTCCGACCCGCATACTGAGAATTTACCCACCTTTTAGCTACAACTCTTTGGACAATAGAACCGGCAGACAACCTAATAACGCACCAGTGTATCGCGTTATCAGCTCATTAGAGCAGTGGTATTCAACCTGGGGTACGCGTACCCCCGGGGGGATACGCAAAGACATCTTAGGGGGTACGTGAAATTTAAAAAATATATATATTATTTTATGATAAACACTGAATAATCAGTAATGTAATTTATTTAATTTATTTTAAATGTAGATTATATACTATATATAACTTGAATTATACATCAACAACTTTGGGGGTACAAAGTAGAAGAGAAGTTATATCTGGGGGTACGCAAACAAAAAAGGCTGAATACCACTGCTTTAGAGTGTCTGAACAAACAGCACTGTTTCCACTACCTGGATATTATGACTCTCCTCAAGGATACTGATGCCAGTATAGTCTCTATAGAAGGAAGGTGGTAAAACCGATCGAAACAGAGACCCGTGACGGAATTCTGTAAACATGGTAACAGTGACCTGCGAGATCTCGTATTCAAATATCGGACTGGAGACAGGCTATCCTTACTGATGTTTTTCATGGTTTTACTTAGTCCACTCATGCAAGTGCCGGGAAATTAGTAGCCTACCTAAAACCAGGCCACTGTCTATTCTGTATTATCTCCAGTCCATTAATCTTATCATTCGACGCCACGTGGGCTGAGCTACTGACTTTATCATTAAGTAAACTACAAATAATGATATAGATTTGCTTTTTCTGTACGTTACAGTTTCTACCATAAACCTACCTGACTGTGGCCATTAATTTCGAAATCGTCTTTTATACGTCGAGTCGACGTCGTGATTTGAATCTATTGTTTTAGTATGTACTTACGAATGCTCTAGTATTTTACTACGTGTGTAAACAAACGTGCAAACTTTTCTTGTAATTACAGATTTTTCCTTCAGATGAATGACATTAATTTCAGGAGTTGTGTAATTAATATTACAGCTACAATAAACATCAACTCACCGCTTCTAGAGACATTATTGAATTATGGAGACTTGCGATCTGAAACAAAGAACATAGTTATATATATTTCCGTTATTCGCTATATAACTTTACATGGAGTCATAACAGTTTGACACTGAGCGGAAATTATGAGAAGGCATATGAATGTAAAGACTAAACAATCCTGACATTCATTTGCCTTGTAATAATTTTTATTCTTAATCTTATTATAATCATCCGTTGACATAACCTGATCTCAGGTGCTTAGACGCAGGTTGTCCAGTGATTGAAATTAGCTCATTCTAACGGACCCCACACAGTAGAAGTCTCTTCACTGCTCCTGAAGACGAGGACAGATCCAGTCCTTCAAACGTTGTGTAATTTTACAAGATCAGACGATGGACAAGGTCCAAAAACCCAATAATCCGGAAAGTATTTTCGTGTTCATTAATAATAACCCAATTACTATCAGTTTACACAACTGTTCTAACACGGACGAATATCTCACATTGACATTGATACTCACAAGATATTCGAAGGCAGGACTGACGTAACAAGGTACTGGCTTGCCTATTGTTTAAGGGATCTACCTCGGAGAACTGCTGCTTACGAGGTGCGCTCCAGAACATTCGCGTTGCTAATGACTGCCGCCGGTCTTTTGCCTCAGACCACACTTTCCTCAGACCACTTCAATAGACCTTGAATGCATGCACTCTGCCCTATACGTAAAAACGACATATAGTAATTGAACAAAACGAAAATTGTCACCAAAGCATTTCTACTTAACTCCTGGGGTTATCTTCTTAAACAGCATTGACCAGCTGGTCTTAGTAATGAATGTAGAGCTGTCTAAATGCTATTTAAATGATCTAACTTTAAATTTAAATTAAATTCTTTGAATCAGGTATGGGTGAATGGATTTTGTTGAGAGGTTAATACAGAATTATAGTTACATTTCTTGAATTGTGAAATATTTTATTATCGCTTCGTATGCAATAAGTTAATAAATATTTATGAATTTTGCAAAGTGCCTGAATGTTTAATGCCTTGATTTAATAACCTGAATAAGAATGCTGGATAGTACCATAAATCTTCCCACTACTGGTTCTACCACTAGGCACACAAAGTGGTCACTTGGTCGGCAAAACTGGGGGCAACCATTAATCAATAGTAAAAGAAATAGGAGTAGCTTGAAATGCAGTAAGATGGGTGCCTAAAAATGGAAATAAAAATCACAGTTAAATAATAAATAAATGTGTTTTTGCGTGTTTGTAATATGCCAGCTACAATGGTATCGTACACAAATGGTTGATGTATGTTCAGTGAAGTCGACAGTGTGACCAGTGACACATTTCCTGACAAACAGAGTGCCCCTTATATGGATGCATTTAGTTATCGTCGCCATTTGCCTGACAGGTCTTGTTCTGATAGGTTCTGTTCTGCTTTTGTTCAGTTTTTTCACGTGGCTGCTTTAGAAGGTTGCATCTGCAGAAATCAACTGTATTGTTAAAAGGGAAGTTTTCTTTTACAAATAATTCGACGCGCGTGCGTTATTTTATACATTCACGCGATCTGTAGCCACATTATGTTTACATTTTAAGATAAAACATCGTAGTATTGTGCATATTAATGTGCAATATTAATTTTCGGATGTTAATTTTTTTTGGGGGGGGGAGGCGCAAAGCTGAAGATTAACCAAGGGCACCAAATACCCCTACCCCGGCCATCAGTTCAGGTGCAATTAGAATAGTGACTGCTACTTATTTATGGTGCTTTGCTACATCTGTGATTGAAATCAGGTTTTCCACTTGTTTCATCCGATGTCTTGCCCGTGTCCATTACATAGGCAGTCAACAAGGCGTTGATTTACATATAGTATTTGTCTACATGTCAGCAGTTGTTAACACTATTTTCTGTGTCCTTTAGAAACGATTAAGATTCAAACATTTATGTTGGCTAACGTAACAGCTCAGGAACAGGTCTTTCGTGTATTTTAGATTTTTAATTATTCACTGCGTGTCCCACTGCCTTGACCTCGTTAATTCCGACCTTGAGTTATGGAAAAGTCACTTTATGTAATGAATGTTCACTGAATATATTTATCAAAACAGGAAATTCTCATTGTAACTTGTTTTTAAATGCGTTTGCAACTAAAGGTGCAAAATTCACGTGTGGCTTCGCCCTGTCTGTCTTTTCGTAGCCCGGACTTTCACGAGATTTTATATCGTGAATTTTTCTAACGTTTGTCAGACAACAACAATGGACACTTTATATGAAGGCCTACATGCGTTTTTGCGCGTAAGTGAAAAATTAAATTCTAGCGAAATTGGCAGAATTATGCCATTATATATTTCGTAGCTTCTTTATACCGTTTAAATACGCACACTGTTTGAAAAACATTCATGAAGTAAGTGGTATTTTTAAATATTTAACTGATAGGCATTGTAAGATACTTGTTTCAAAAGGCTTTTTTGACTACCTGAGCTTCTGTCAGATCACTTAATATTTTGCATTTCTTAATTCCTTTTAGCATGAACGTATTGACGTGACCATCTGTTTCAGTTCAGTAGGTCAGTATTTTACCTATAGAGTGTACATATGGGTTTTGTTTTCTATGAGAAAAAACACTGGTCAATTTTAAAACCCCATTTTTCCTTGATCTCAGTCAAACGTTATGGAGTATTTTCTTCATGGTATTGGTCACATTTTTAAACACTGCACACATGACCACCGCTCTTAATTATTTCATATTCAGAGACTCTCAGTATATGAATCACGTAATAAATCTGGGGACAAACAGAAACCAGATTTTATAATAAAAAAGTGCCTGATTTGCATTTGCGTGTTTAAGTATAAATTATTATGACCACTTTCCAGTGTCTAATATTCAGTTGTAAACTACGGTTTGTGCACAGCTTGTGTTATGTGCGTACACAAATGCAATGACCACTTTCCCTTCCCACAATCTAATATGTGATAGGCCCTAGCTTGTACTTTGTTTATCACATAGCAAACGATTTTACTTTATAGATGCTATCACATAAACCATGCTCTGCAGTTATTTCAGTTAAACTAATGGATCAGTTATTTATCTAAATGTGATAGCGGTATCTGATCACAGCCCAGTAACATATTCTAAAATCTTTTAATGAACTGCAATGCAAGTGATTTTTACTTAGCTCTTGTGAACTTGGTAAATGTGTTCAAGTTTCTAAACTGTGGAGAATTTTTTGACTAGCTGAGTGACTGTTAAGTTCTCAAGGACACTGTTCCATGGTTTTCGTTAGTTATTCTTCTGTTCACTCTGACCTTGGCAACATGTATATTGTGAGTCATTTGTCATAGAGATGTCCATAACCTTACCTGGAAGTCACTCTGAAGATCTGCTGCAAATTTCCTGAAATACTAGTACTATATTGTATTTAGGCTTAGAAGAGGCGAGATTATGTATGTACAGGGTTTAAATTCCATTAGAAGAAGAAAGCCCACTGCTCTGAATAGGATGAGTGGCAATATAAAATTCGAGATAAACACTGTTATCTCTGATTACTCATTTAAACTTGGTAAATATTTTTATGGCTCCAACTAATTTGATGTAAGAGTGTAATAACTACTGAAACAACTTAAACTTGGCTACAGAGAGGAGTTATACATGAACATTATTTTTGCTTTGATTGAAACAGTGAATATGAATTTTAAAAATTGGAAAAAGAAAATGGCATCAAATCTTTTCACAGTAATTTTATTCCTTCTAATACTACAGCGTAACTTTCTGACATATTCATAGAGTGGTCAGTGTCACATTTCATACTTATGTTGTCATTTTCTTTACATTAGCACTTAAAGATAATAATCTGAAATATATTTTATACCAGCGCCAACACATCGCTGATGGGCATGTTTATAACTGCAGCCATCACTGGCTGTGTGTAGTTCAGTTTCACAATGAATATCTGAACTTGATCAGATATACCAACCTCTGCGATGCATTCTGCTAGAGATTCAAATTTGTATGTCAAACCGGGAACTAGCAATGGAACCTGGAAACAGACACAGAGAACATTACAACATGAACAACTGATAACCTCAGAGATATGGAGTTGCAGTTTCTAATTTATATTATTATTAAATTAAAATTACCCTTTCTTAGTTGTCTTTACACAGCAAACTGAATACTGGTAGTTCTGAAGCAGACTGGTGAAAAATACTTCTGTATGTATCTTTATAACCAAATACCCATCTTTCACTGAGAATGTGTTTAGATAGTCAGGATATACCCATTTAGAAAATCACAGAACAGTTAAGTGTTTTTCCTTTTTTACTTACTATTTAGTAAATTTATAGTTTTTGTTACAATTTATACTGACAAGAAACTTGTTGTACTTACTTGAATAAAAGGTTTCTCAATTATATACAATTTATCATCACAATGAAAGGTAATTGCAAGATCTTTTACTGGATTTGAGGCGGACATGTTCTCTAATGTAATATGAATTTTGAATGTTGGGCCCAATCCCAAAACCTGAAACAAAAGTTGCATTAATATAACATGACAGTAAAAAGAATGCATATACAAGTAATGATACAATATATTTTTTAGGTAAGTGATAAATACCTTCTCCAGGAGGACTCTGCTAAATGGAGTTAATTATATGTATAATTTTTTTCTTGAATACATGTCATACTTGAACGGAACAAGAATGTAGTGCTAAATACCTGTGCTGACATTTTTATTGGCTCATGAGTGTCCATAGAGAAGGGGTTCTTGCAACTCTGGAGAGCATTTACACATGCACGGGCTGTGTTCAGTCTCAGCCGAAACAAATCATGTTGAAATGTTTGATGCATTGCTGTAAATGCCCATAAAATAAACACAAATATATATTAGTATTCCTTCTACAGAGAAAAAAACATATATTTGGACATAAACACTGTATTGAACTACCCATAGAAACAACATAATTTATTTTAAGTGAGATATCTTCTTCTTCTGTGGCGGAAAAGCCCAAATCGAGCCTTGGTCTCCTCCCATGTGGGAGGTTTCTTTGTCTTTGAAGTGTGCATTTATGAGTAGTGAGTGACCCTCTCACCTTGTTTCCCCAAGATCAAATTTGATAGAATTTTGGATACAAAAATGAGGCCACTTGATTGATATAAGACAGCGTTGTTTCTATCTCAGGTGATAATAAGGCTTTGTCTAGAAACTCTATGCTAACAAATTTATACCAGATCCTACACTCCCCTACAACTGACAGGACAAGACTAGTTGCTTTATGATACTGATTTAGACGAAATATCTAGATTACAAATACATGTCGTACCAACTGCATTCTCTCTTTCTCTAAGAGTTTGTTCCATAAAAACTTTTGTTTTCTTTGGCACAAGCATTTTTATTTGTTGAGGAGGTACCATTCCTGTTCCACTTGATTGAGCAGTAAATTGAGCTGTTCGCTTCAAAATCTTCACCAACAGATGACCACCTGTAATAAAAATAATTACAATTGAATGTCAGAAATAAATAGTGTAAAAACTTTAAGAACAAGTGAAAGGTCACAACTGTCAAGTTAAAATAAAACTTGAAGGTTCATTACTGTGTTCACAAGAGCGCTCCATGAGTGGGAGATTAAAAATATTACAAATTGACTGGAATAAAAAATTTCCAGTGATGTCCTTTCTGTACAAACAAAATTTAAGTTCTTACTGATTGTAACAAGAATGAGGCTGTGGTCCTCTTGGCCAAATCTTCCAAACAGAAGTGCTGACACTGTGTCAGATGCTGTAATGGTATCCATGATCTGACAGCCTGAGTAGAAGTTTACAGTACCACCAGTAAGTGCCACAGCCACGAGAGTGAGACCTAGATGATGCAGTGGTACTGGAGCCATTGCTGTTGCAGCACTTGGCAATTTAAGTTCCCACTGCTTCTTACCCTGGGGAGATTCATCATGCCATTATACAAATCAACATACAGTGAGAATATATGGGGGCTGTGCTATTAGTACTAGAAAATATGGGAACCAACACAGTGATCATGCGTAGCTTGGGATTTAATTGTTAGAAGTTGTCTGGAATTATACATTAATAATTATGCAGGTTAATGATTTCTTTGTATACATCATTATTGTAGGTATGTTATTAATATTTTCATTTCATTATTTGTACTAATTCCTTTGTTGATATTCAGCCTAAATTTCATTTTATGTTAATTCATTATGCATATGTGCACATACATAAAAGATCAATTCACAAAGAAAATTAATATGTTTTGTACTTTCTGTTCTATTATAGGTTTATTTCTATGAAAAGATACAAGCGTGGAATCCTTGAAGGGAAGATGACATACACACCATATGTTGGCATTAAAAGTGCTAGCTTAAAAAATATACTGGAAAAAAACTGAACTACCAGTTCAGCAAGTTGGTAAGTAAATGAATGAATCTGTAAATTGCATTTGACAAAACATTGTTATCATTGTCATTTAACATTCAGTAATAACTGTAATAATATATTCTGTCATATATTTATGCAGTGGGTGAGATGAGATTCATTACATATTCTGCATTCAAAGTACTTTATCTCTTTAGTGAACAATGTCACTGAATGAAGAAAAACAAGACAGAAACTAATTAAATATCTAATCTGTTTTGAGTAATTATTAATTTCAAAATATCAAATTATTATATCTAATTTTTAACAGTTATACAGTAACATAACTTTCTTAACCTTTTTAGTATAACCAATGAGGAACTCATTCATGAGTGCAAGAACAATGCTGCTGTTCCCTGGCAGTACAACCATGGCAACTGCTTGAGCAGGAAGCTGCATCAGAGGGCGAGCCTGGGTCCAGGCCCTACGCACCAAGTATACGCAGCCATCACGACATACCACCACAATTCGGAATTCAACATCATGAAGGCCTGTTGCAGCCATGTGGGCTGGAACTCCAACAAAGGTAGGATTTCCTTCTCCTCCAAGGTTCATCTTAAATAGCAAAACTATGAATAAATTCACATAAAATTTACAGTGTAATGTCAATAGACATCACTGTGAAGTTGTATTACATGTTGAGTGTTGCTACTTCTAATGCAGTAGACTGTAGTGGAATTAAATGCCACCTGCTACATTTCTTATAGCAAAATATAGGCACAAAGGGGATTTAATTTAAATGCTCTGATAAAGCAAAGATTCAGTACATTTAAATGGTTCAGTAAGAAAACCAACTGAAAAAACGTACCTCATAAAGAAACGGCAGGGAGAGTCTGTTGATATTGCACGAAACCAACTAAATACTATGGCCATTCCTAAGGAATGTTAAACCATTACCTTCTTTAAGGGCAATAAAATGTTACCTCCACTAGTTGGCTATCTATATAGCAAGAGTAAATTGTACAGAACATAAGCATCTGTGATACTTAATGTGCCAGTTCATACATTCTCAAGTATTGTGAATGCATCAGGATCCAAAATGTAAATGTCACTATTCTCTGTTCCTGCTACTAAACATGAAGCTGCATCTTCATCTGTCATGGACTTCTTCAGTGTTGTAATACAGGTTATGACACTCTGAAAGGGACAGACAAACATACTTAGATATTTAGTAATAATGTACATATGAGAATGTTATTAGCTTCACATTCAGTATCATACCTGTCTTTTAAGTGGTATGTCTTTGTACTGGTCGACAAAACTTCTCCAGTTAGAATGATCAAGCATTAAAAGTTGCTGGGAACGAGACGTTAGATTAGAGAAACCAAGTTCCTGGCGTAAGTTCTGCAGGAGCTCATAAAATATTTCCACTTCCATATGTTTGTTCCGAACCTGTGGAAGTATTACAACAGTCATCTGAACATGTGCTAAAAATGGGACTCATAAATCATATAAATATCTATTTATAAATTGGCAGGAATGGAATTAATGTGATGCAGCAGTACATAATAAACTATAATGCTTAATTAGTTGAGCCATCACTGTATTCTGACACAGGAATATAGGATAGCATTTAATGTTATCACAAAAATCTTACAAGACTGTAAAAATTTTAAGTGCAATATGCACTCACCTCAAGCCACAGATCTTGCTCCAGTGGATTCACATTCATGGATGGAAGTGAAAATTTAAAATAAGGCCTCATGTTCTTGTAGACAAAGATACTGGGACCTGAGGCAACTGCAATAGCTAAGAAACAAAGATCAGTGACAATGTGGGCCAATTTAAAAAGACCAAAATCCAGTCCAGGCCACCATATAAACTACAAGAACACCACCATATTGGACAGAACATCAGGCTCTGTGGATCACATACTGGAAGATGTCACTGAGTTCTGGCTCCATCTTGACTACTTCAACACAGACATGGGATTTACTGGAACATAGCGTACTCTGAGAAATTTGGGACAGCAAGCAACAGCAAAACATACCCCAATATGTCCACATTGAACAACATATGTGTCTAAGTACATTAGGCAGTTGCACTGTTTGTCACATCTTTCCTAATGACAGAGACAAATACAGTTTCCATCTTCATACTTACATGTCTGATTGCCTAAGAAGACTGCATACTAGATTTTGTTTGTGCTTTGAATACATAAACAATGAACATTATCTTACCAGGCACTCGTGGCTCATTCATATCCATGTGGAAGGTAACAACACCAGCTGGCACATCCATAAGGGTGCTCTCTGACATTAAGGTTGTGCCCTTATACACCTAGGAGACAGAAATTTGATCATATATGCAGTCATCTCATAGGATACAACTCACAGACCTAATAATATACAATCGAAAAGGTGTAACAGATATGCTTGACTCTGTACCTTAAGTTTAATATTTGTAGTTCCTGTGCCAAGATCAGAAGTGATGAGTCTATAGTCTCCATCTGCATTTATATCAGCAAGTGTCATACACCGACTGAATGTATATATTGATGCATGCAGGTCATTAAATGCATCAAGCCACTGTTGAGGACTCAAGCCCCTGGAACTGTTTGACGTACATGTGTAAATAATCACAGTTTTACTGACATTTTTCATGGTTAAGGTCAAGTTCTCCTATCTTACCCCATTGTCTTGTGGCCTTGTTACAATTCAGAAACGTATTCCAAACACTATAATATTGATGTGCAAAACTCGTTTTTGATCAGGATTATTCATAACTTCCGGAGACATGTGTATTTACCATATAATTTAGGAGCGTTTATTATTTCGGGAAAACGCGTACTTGTTGCTATGACAACGCCAGTTCAGTAGCTGCAAGTAGTAGTTGTATCTCATCAAAGATGGCACTTGAGAGACAATTGCACTCCCACCTGTTGAGGAAATCTATAACTTGTTCCTTTAAACAGTACGTGCCCGTAATACATCGAAGCTGGTGCTAACAATTTTGAAAATGGAATAATGTACTTCGATAAGTTTCAGTATTTTTAGCAAAAGGGCTCTGGATACCACTTCACTCAGAATCCGATCATTCAGGACTGAGATTTCATTTGGACAAAGGACAGGACTAAGGTACTTGGCGCTCGGGAAGTTGTTTGCGAAACGTATTCGACTTTAATTCTGACACCCCCAATACCCACATACTTTTTGTCAGAAGTCCAGAAGGGAAGATGAAATTTATTTTGAAGAAAAGGAGTTGTGAGGGCGTCGACTAGATTCAACTGGTTTACCATAATGTTCTGTGCCAGGGTCTTGCGAACTCGGTAATGAATCTTTGGGCTCTATAGAAGGAGCAGAATTCCTTGATTGTTTGCGCTTCTGTTAGCCTCTCAAGAAGAGTCTGCTCAGTGAAGATTGTATAAGAATGTATTTGATGAAACGCCGAATTTACAAGAATATTTATGCTTGTCACATGACATGTCCTTGTTTTAAAATTAAAAGGGTGGAAATACAATGCTTGGTCCGTCCAAGAGCGATCCTCATCACAGAAAATAATCAGATAGCCTCTTAGACGTGAGAAACGACTTCCGGAGTGTGTTTCGGACCGAGGCGGCATTATGGGTACAGCTGCAGCAATAATACCGCCACCGTTCCTGTCATGAGCCAGCTGAAACCGATTCACGTGCGCTTTCCCCAATGCTTACGTCGCTAAAAGAACCTGCTGACGTCGAGGCAATGAGATACCTTGCGCAACATTTGAGATTTGAGCTTTTTACAGCTATGAGAGTTCAGATTGTGATACCAGAATACCCTGAAAGCAGAGCCAACAGCAGAAGAGTTGGTGAGGATTTATGAGACCTCACGCTGTGATAACTCAAAACACCATGTCTGAATTACGTGACATGATAACATTTTGCGGCGAAGAAGTGTAACAGCTACTGTCCAACCCCAAAGCTGGGGCATCATTGGCTGTCCGACACATTCATTGCGTTAAAGTTTGCACCAAATCGAAATGCCATCTTCTGAAAATTATTGACCTTCGTGACGTCACGCTTGAGAGGTTTGTTGGGCTCAACGGCTGAAGGAAGGGTCATGTAACCTAGGTAACCCAGGATTCCTGCGCTGTCGTCGGCCACCACGGCCTCCCAAGATCGCCACTGGCAGAATTCATAATTAAGGCACCTGAAGAATGTGGCTAACTGAAGTTCGTGCCTCAACGAAGAAACACGAAGTAAACCGTAACCTCACGAACTCTGTAAAACTTAATTTCATTTGCTCTCTTTCATCTTCTGTCCTTTTAGTTCTCTCGTTCAAGTTTTAGTTACAGAAACTATTACGCGTTGTGTCTGCCTCGTACTTTACAGTCTTCAGCTAAGTATTGAGGTTCGCTGTTGGTTCCACGTCGTCGTGTGATAACGTTCCGCAGACAATTGATGTTAGATGACAGCTAATCGTGTAGGTAGTAGGAGACCTTCAAGGAACTCGATGCGCAACGAAATGCGACCACGTAGTGAAAAGTTGACTCGACGAAAAAGCCAACAAGAATCGGTTACCATGACAATAAGGCAGCAATAGTACTTTGAAACGCCTTCTCTTGTTCACGGAAGGAACAACAAAGTATAACAACAGTGCCGTATGTTACAAGTTTATTTTTGTTGTGGTCACATGTGTTTCACGTGAAGTCCAAGATTGTCGGATGACTGGAAGAAACGAAGTGCTCGGGGCTACGGGTGTGGGGGTGTAACGGGGAAGTGGTGTCCTTTCGGATTTGGCTGGAAATATTATAAACATTGATGTTCATTTGATTTTTCATTTTTGCGAAAAGGGAGTAAGAAACATCTCAGAGAAGTGAATTTTGCGAACTCCGTATCCAGATCAGAAATCGCCTCTCCGCGAGATTTATAAAACAAACGATATGGACATGTCTGTAGTAAATGCAGTGATAAAATGTGGTAGTTTCCTTCCTGCTCTGGATTAATTTGATTCAAAAACAAAACTGAGGAGCTACAGCTGTTAAAGCTCCGTAACTGTAAGTATATGAAATGTTAGTGCTTAAAACTGATGTTTCTATAAAACCGTGATTAACACAAATGATTTGTAAGTACCGGTGTGAGTTGCAGGATCCAAAAAAGTATCTTTTATAATAGAGCCGACTTGAGGATATATACCGATACATTCGCTTTGAGAACATTATAAGAATGAGTTACGTGCATAAAAATTGACATTGCACACAACGCACAGATTTGAGATTCTCGTGGCGGTGAAGATCTCGATGTTGGTCTGCTGGGTTGGTGTAGCCGTCAGCCCAGAAAATGGAGACGGTATGTTTCTCTGAAACGTTTGTGTCCACACGGCGTTACATACAGCCCGGTGCTTTTTCATGTACTTTCAAAATACATTTTTCCTTGGGGCAAAAGATTATTTCTTACAAGCAGAAAGAGCAGGGACAAAGTAGGGTTCTACAGCCTTAATTATTCGTGTTTTGGATACGTTTTTGAACTGAGTAATAACATTTACTCGTTGCGGGTATTCAGGTAGAGTCCGATGATAAATTGTTTAAAGTATGCCATTTCTTATTTAAGTAATTGTTTGAGGAAAATGGTAAATAACACGGTGACGTGCGAAATATTTTGGTATGATGAGTCACTGTAAATTGACGTATTGAAATTTGTATGTGTACTTCATATAAACACGTGGAAAAGTACGGTAGTATATTAACGAATCGTCTAAGGTGTAGTTTAGTTCTTCACAACTTTAAAAATGTTGTGACAACAGTGCATGTTTATTCTTGTGTAACTGCGGCTGTCGAGGAAAAACCCGTCGATTATTAAAGGTTTCCCAACGTTTCTGCAAACATTGTAATTGCCATTTTCAGGGTAAATGTCTGTAGGGGAGGGGGTAGTGGGAGGTGATAAACATGACGTGATTGTTGGAAGGCCGTCAACAATGGACGCAGTTTATCTCTGAAAGCCGAAGTTATACATCAACCTTCTGCCCAAAATCTTTAGAACAAATTTTTGAACTTCCATTATTATTATTATTTTTAATTATCCACATACGTAATGGCGTATCCAGCTTCTCATGTCGAGATGAAAAGACGAATGCAGTGTTTGACATTTAGAGCTTAGGTGCGGCTACACACGGCTCTGTGTTCGCTTTCAGCTAACAAGCAACGATGACGTACATCGCTAACCGATGACTAGGAAAGTTCAGTTCTTAAAATACTTTCGACACTATCTTTATTACTCATAATCTAATGAAGTTAGTGTGATGTCAGTTTGTTTTAATATATGTATGTACTATTAATATGCCCAAAATACTTGTGTTTTTAAAATAATTTAATTGAATTATGTCTGTTTTAATTGTTTATCATTCCATAAGTTCGTGCAGGGTGACCGTGGAATTGCTGTTAAGGTTTTAAGAAAGAATAACATTTGAAATGAAAACCATTGAAAAGTTAGCAAGGATGATCAGCCATTTTATCTCACCCAATAGAAAATACCGTGAAAACGTCGGTTCATTACATTATATGGGACCACCTTGTATAAAGTCAGATAGGGAAGTTAGGCATTTGATTCTTAAATTAGGAGAAATGTAGAGTATTTACGGTCGATTAAAGTAACATACACTTAAATGGCATTTTGACCAAACTTTGTTTTTATGAGACGTCACATATCCTCACGCAAGAAGTTACAGTGGTGAAGCGTTAGTAGTAGGCCCTGTATGTATACAGTTTGATGGAAGAACAGATATCTTTTTCAGTAAGACATTCAAGGATTTTTAAAATAAGGTAATTGCCTAAGAATGTAGATTTCTGACCCCCCCCCCTTCCATCTCCTGCCGAAACTATTTTTCTGTAGTCCATTTTGCGTTTTTAGGAACTGGAAGCAGTTGTTTTAAAGTAATCAACATTAAAACTCCGAAATAATTTTAGGGTAAATCGGGAGTTAATCCCGCAGAAAAGTTTATTTTGTTTTGTGGAAATTATCTGACCGAATATGTCATAAATTACCAGGTAGCAGTATACTGCTGAATAAAACCACGAAGTTTCTGCTGAAGGTGTTTGAATTTCTGTAATCCCTCCTTCACGCTATTCTGACCATTACTGCCATTTATTCCACTCCCTGAGTAATAATTTACATTCATCCATCCGGCACATTTCCATATTTTATGCTGAAGACCACAGCGTTTTATCGTGCTGTCTGAAATTGTTGATGTGCTATTTATTTTAGGCTCAGACACTCAGCTGAGTTTTGTCAGTGTGCGGTCTCAGTATTTATGTTATTACAGTCAATACACATTTTAACGTGACCAGTCTTGTCAGAAAGCATTTCAGTCCCAAATTTCTTTCGCAGTTATTCAGTACAGAATTGCGTTATTGAAATCATGAGAGTCTTCATAGACAGACGCCTGCTTGGGTATAAAACTTAGTAAGACGGCAGCTTAGTAGTTGCAAAAGTATAATTTATTCATATGAGAGCAACGAATTTACTGTCGATGTAAAGTGCACGTTATTGCTGTTCGATTTTGAGTGATGTTGGAACATATCGACAAATTTAGCACAAGTCCTAAACACCAGATGTAATGGAAATCCGTTGTGTGGTTCTCGAGTTATTGCACGATGACAGAAAGACAGACATAGCTAAACTAATGGGCGCATCCCTGCAACTTTACGTAGCGAAAACGCCAAAAATTCATGGCATTGACCGAAGTCGTTAAGTAACGTTGTTTGTTGTCTTGTAATATCCAAGCGTAGGATCACTCATCTTTACTTTGTGTTGAAGCAAAGTGGGGTAAGTTGCAGCCGGTTACCAGTAAGACAGGCTGTTGACATTATACGTTCAGGAGGCACAAACGGGTTATTTAAACATGACCGTGATTTTAAACGAAAACCTGACATTGGAGCCTTTATTAATTTATTTCTTTGGTGAGAGGAACTTACTGGTATTTACTTAGAGTCGGTTTTAACAGCTTATTCCCTTGAAGTCAGAGTAGCCTTCTTTCTTCCTTCATCTGCCTGAGTTGCAGTAGATTTTTTAATAAAATGAGCCTCGTTATTTGTAACGCAGTGACTTATGAAGTGACGGATTATAAATCTTTGACTCATTAATTTGCTGGCATAACAATTTATTTAAAAAATCTGTTTTCAAAATATGTAAATTATATAATATTAGTTTAATGTTGTCTCAAAATTATCACTATATTTCCATATCCTGCATGTATATAGTGTGAACCATTTCTATTGACACTTGACAATCGTCAAAGTTGCTAATGTCTTCTGAATAGGACGTACTCCATGTATGCCAGTGGGTTAATTTAATACTTGTATTAAGACTAGCCTCACAGTCGGCCCCGAATAGTCTAAGGCTTCTTCTGCTTAACAGAGTAAGCCTCTGATATCCTGTATGTGACCCACTGTTGTCTTAACATCCACATTCTGGGCCTCTATACATTAATTCATTCATATCATTTAAACACGTGCATATATATATATATATATATATATATATATATATATATATATATACACACACAAAATGTCGTGCACTAAGAGTAATTTTAGGAAGCGCGTACTTTTACTTCAAGAGGACTCAGTGCATGTCAAAATCTAATTAATTCGCACACATTTCACTTGGCTGATCTTAGAGTAAAGGCAGCTTAATTTGGCTTAGTTTATTTACACGTGTTCTACATGTGATGAAGTATACATTTTTATCACTTTAACACAGGTACAGTTTATTGCATCATACTACTTTGAACCAATGCTCTTTTTCTTCTTCTTCATCATTAAATTGTTTCGAATGTTCGAAATATTCCACAACTTAAAATCGATTATCTCATACCAGTAACGAGCTTTCTTGTCTGGTTTCTGAACTGTTCAATGTCAGTATTAATGTTCACTCAGACGGCATTGCATCGCTTTTTCTGTTTCGAAATCTGTCTTACTTTTCTCTGTGGCTTCTTCAGAATCAGCGCCTGATGTTTGATGTTCCACTTGTTACAGCCACGGAATTAGGTTGTCATTTGTGTTCATTACCGTTAAAACATAACCTGCTTTAGTAGTCTCAGAATCCTGAAACAAATAATAATTAGTGACACATTTTATGTTGGTCTGAAAACTTAATCAATCTGTTATTAAAGACCGTCATATTTCCGTTCTTGCTTATCATACGTACCTATTAGGTAACTTCGCACCACTACGACGTTTAAGTCACCTGTAAGCTAAGTCTAGTGCGGTAGTGTATTACGAAACGCACACAACCACAGCCGAATTATTTATCGGAAGAGGGAAATATAGTATCAGGCGTAACGTTTACGGTTTCAAAAGAAATCCAACTTAAAAGACGTAATCGTTACGCCACAGTACACCGTCTTCTGTGTGAAGTCAGTTACAGCTTGAGTTCACAAGGAAACAGTTTCGGGTGAGATTTAATTCTCACGGCGACGAGTATGAAGATGCATTAAATTTTATCAGGTCATCCGTTCAGAAGTAGTGATATTCACTGAGGAATTGTAGGTTCTTGTCTCGTGAATATTGCTTTTATATGACTAAGTCAGCGAGTATTAACGAAACTGAAACAGAACTTTGCTCCGAAACGTTTATTAGGAAGTTGCATCCATGCTATGTCCATGTTGGCTTTGTGTCTATCAGACGATGAACGAAAGAAAAGTGAGGGAGAGACAAGGAAAGAAACAATTAAAACACTGCGAATAATGTATAAAGACGGATAGACAGGAGGTACAAACTATTAATGAACTTTATTATGGGAATGAGAAAGCGGAGCGAATGTGCAGCAAAAGATTTGGTACGCAGGATAATTTAATTGAACGTGCCCGTAGTACTGCGATCCTGAAACTGTGTGGACAGTCTCCATCAGCCACGCTCTCTCTTAAAGCTGCCTACTTTATCGGCACTCCAGCTCCAGTCATGGCTGCAGGTATAATAGCTGCTCACTGCTCGTGTTTATAGACTGGAAGGGAGGGAATGAACTCCGTTGTACCCACTTTCAGCAGGCATGGAATAGCGGTTGTTTGTTCTTGCAGTAAACTTTCACCACCCTTGTGGTCGCCACTTATAGAATGTTGTCGAGGAATGTTTCCCCTGTGAATTACTTCTTCCGGGACCTGTAGCATCTTTTTATTAACAGCTGAAATGCGTAAAATCGTTGCTAGGAGAAACAAGGATCGCATCAGAGTTAAAGGCCCAACTGAAGACTGAGGTTCGCTGTATTCTGGGTTGTAGCGCCGTCAAGTCTGGTAGAAGTTGACCGACGTTTCAGAGGTTCTTGTTTCCTCCTGATGATATGAGGCAGCAAGCAGTAAACTTCTACCAGACTACACGACGCTACAATCCGGAAGACAGCCAATAATATTAAGTTATGGGACTAGCATTTGCTACCAATTCTAGCTCTTGGCGTTAGCATGAGCTTACAGGGAAGTGGTTAAGGTTTTGCTGGCACTGACCAGTGTACGCCGGAAAATCCTAGCATTGACTCGCTGCCAGATAACAAATTCCGAAGTGAAGTCTCGTGTCTCAGGGCGATGAGTCCTGACGATGGAGGCAGTAAGCACCTCTGAAACTTCGGTCAATTTCTACCGGATTACATGGCGCAGCATACCAGAAGACAGTTATCTTTGCACTAGCCGCTGTGAGAACCTTAAGAAATCTCTCATTTAACATTATAATGAGTAATAATTTATAAATGTACTTATTGCCTCAAGGCCAAAACGATGGCAGACTTTTCCAGTTAGTTCACACAGGAAAGGAACAAACGGTATTTTCAGTAGGTCTCCATGACACGACATAATAACTTAAGACAGTTGTTTGTTTTTAATTAAAATCTAGGCTTGGAAACAAACTTTACGCCCTGTAAGGAAGTAGCACACCGTGTTCCCTTAGAGCAGACGTTGCAGTTCTGTAGGTTCTGGTATTTACAGAACGTAGCTTACAGGGCACTTGTAATAATACTTCGTCTACAGTACCCAGACAAGTCGTTATAGGCCCCACTTATCAAAAGGAAATAAATTACAAATCTGCAGCAAGTCACATTATACAGACAGAAGTTGAAGGGCAGTTTGAGAGAGAATATTAAATTCAACCTGGTCCTTAACTTGATTAATGGAACAACAACGCCCTTCCTCTTGTATTATGGCCCAGATATTGTGGTATGTGGGCCCACATTTTTTACACTATTAAACGCCACATAATGATGCACTTGGAATGTGCGCGTTTTAGAACCACAGATGGCCCATTTGTGTTTAATTAATTTCGTAGTGAAATCTTAGTCGCAAGTTTTACACTTCCAAGCAAATTCGACATGTCTGAGGCTTCGCATGAGAAATATTAATACACCATTTCCCAGTATCCGTAAAGCTTCGTTAGAAATGAATGTAGGGAGAGAAAAAGAGGAGGAAAGAATGCAAAAAGAAGGAGAAAAGGAGGAAGAAGTGAAGATGGGAGGAAGAAACTAGAGTGGGAAAGTATGATCGTAATGTAATAACATGTTATTTCTTCTGTTTTCCTTCACATGTGATAGCTTATTGATATTCCAAATTATCAAATGTCGGTGCTTAGTAATTAACAGTTCTTCGTATTCGGAAAGTCCTGCTTTCGATTGACTTAATTATATCTAGGGTGTGTCTCAATAGGCAGACACTTGGAAGGAAGTGGCCGTGATCTGTTTTGAAATATACCAAAATTTGCCTCGAACCACTGAGGAAACCTGTCAGAGATCCGAACCGAGTGCATCCGCGTGCAAGTCTAGAGGGTTGCCGCTGTACCGTCTTGCTGGGTACCGGAAATTTCGACCCAGGGATTTGTTAGCATTTAGTCAGTCACCCAATCATCCTAGGCAAATTCTGTGATAGTACAAAAACGGTCCATGACCGTTTCCTTGTATGTTCTTCTCGCTTCATCATTCAGTCATCCGGTCTGTCGACGCTGTCGGTGTATGTCCTTTGCAGCTAATTAAGCAACGTTAAATGAATCGGTAAAGCAAATATAAACGACATTCTAATGGTTAACCGTTCGTTAGCTATTCGCACTGGCGATCAGGGTGGCCAAGCGGTTGCTGTGGACTTTGTGTGGTCGGAAGCATAACGTGTTTTATTGACGGTGATTAGAAGGCGAGTTCAGACATAGAAATGTGACCCCTGCTAACATGGAAGTCAAGTGGTAGGCAGATCGCTTTGTTAGCTAGGAAGAGACTGGAGTGTCTTCGTCATGACCTGGCTGTTCCAAGGACGGTTATTTCTACTCCAATAATTTTAACATATGAAATATTCCGTGCCTCTTGAAGTTCGTTGTGTTTGGATTTCGTCCAGTTCTTGCAGTATTAATGGCGATGATGCAGTCGTAAAATGGCGTTGGACGTAGGCAGAACGTGTGATGCTCTGATGACGTTTGTTGTCTCCAACAAATCGGGTAAAGCTATCAGACCAAATGCAGGTACGTAACTAGTGAAAAATCCCTTGCTTTGCCCCGTTTTCTTTTTTCTGCGCGGAAATAATGAAATGACACATTTATTATGAAAATATTATGACTGTATACTCTGGTTGACCAAGAAAAATATACCACAATCTTCCCCTGTCCTCAAAATTACTGAACGTGTTTGTTGTGCTGAAATAATGAAATTGTTAATGTTGTAAATATGTATTTCTGTTGATAAATATTTTATTTCTTATAAGATGCATCGTCTTTATGACGTTCTAAAGTTTATTACAGTCATCAAGAGCCCGTTTCCGGTCTCTATAAACCTAATCCACAGAATTCTTAAACGCCCTTAATCACTCTGTTCTTCCCTTGACGTGAGCGACCAAGCTTCACACCCAGGTAAAATTATTGGTTTGTGCATTTCAGTTTTTACTTTTCTAGGTAGCAGACGGAATGACAAAAGATTCTGAACTGCGTGGTGGTAAGGTTCCACGAATTTAGACTGCTCTAATTTGCTCACGAAAGAAATTTTGATCTGTTATCATTTGCATTTGGACTGAGATCGAACATTTCACCTTTTTTGCTTTGGGCTGCCTCAGATCAGTCAGAATTTCGCCACAAAGAAAAGTCTTATTTGGTATGCAGCACGCAGCAACGCGTATTTGGTATGATGTTGCGGAATAACCCGCAAGGTATTGTGATATACCATACGCAACTATGAGATTATGCTACGTGCGCATTTCTACGAGGGCTGTAACCTCCAGGGGTGAAGAGATATGTCCTACGGTCACTACGTGGGTACATACAGGTTGAATGACACTAGGCACGTATTGTTTCTGGGTCCGTCAGGTGTTGTCCTTGAACATCGGCAAACAATCCGTGTAATGGTAGGCGACAGCAGAGTAAACAAAGGCGATTACATTCACGAAGGAGCAGGGAAGTGCTTGCTTCTATTTAGAAGCATTTGCCTTCCCTTCTCCTATAAAGAACCCCAATGATTAAAATATAGAACTATAATTTTACCTTGTTTTGTATGGGCTTGAAAGCTCGCCTCTCACGTAAAGGGAAGAACTCTGATTAAGGGTGTTTGAGAATATGGTGCTTCGGATAATATTTGGACCTGCGAGGGATTAAGTAACTAACAGGAGGCTGGAATCAATTACACAGGGTAGTGGTACATAATTTGTACTTTTCACAAAATATTTTAGGATTATCAAATGAAGGATTGGGTAGGCGGGGCACATAGTACGCATAGTGAGATGAGAAGTGCTTTCGAAATGTTGCTTGGAAAGCCTGAAGGGAAGAGGCCGCTGGGAAGACCTGGTCATAGATGGGAGGATAGCATTAACATGGTTATCAGTGAAATTTATTCGGAGGGTGTGGATTTGATTCGTCTGGCGAAGGACTGGGACCTTTGGGTTATACAACAATGTTTCAAATAAGAACTATAGATCGTAATGGAATGAAGTTCGTTCTGTGTCCTAATATTTTGTACAGTGAACCGTTTAGGGGGAAATTATGAAGTTCAATTAGAGACCACGTGAAGTTATTCTAGTTTATACTGGAGAGATACTTACTACCATTAAATTCGCTCTACAATATTCAGTGTAGACATCCAATAGGTCTACAAAATTCCTTTTAAACTCAGTGAGTAGTTTCGATGGACAAGCGAATTTCCGATTATGTGTTGAGTGTGTACTCTGTGCAAAGAGTCAATTTTATCCGGGTCAACGAACCATTTATCTCACAAATGTTAATCCTGATTTTGTTGTATATCAGTGATTAAACACACAAGTTAGTCGATACAAGGCAGTGTAAGTGTGTATTCTCTGACTTCTCATTGCTTTCACAGGCGATGGTGTCTTCATACCCTTTCAACTGACTTATGGGAAGTTGAATTCTAAAAAGTAACATCATCAAGAATCTCAATACACATTTGCAACTGACGTCATAATACACGTGTCTTTCGTTGATCTGAAATGCTGAACTGCACTGCATACAAAATTACAGACACCTGCCTTGAGAGTTGTTTGCGTCGACTGTTACGTATCTTACAGCTGTATATTTAACACGCAGCTGATTCTGAGAACGCTTTTGCACAAAAATAACTTTGACACAATCCTAAACATCCGAGACGCTCTTCATATCCAACAGTTAATACAAACATGATTTGCAAAAATCATATGGGATCTGAAGTATGAATTGTGGGCCCACCTTTGATAAACTCTGACCTTTGCAACATTTTTGTGTCAGAGTTCATGTGCCCTTGAGGGTTGTATAGCAATACGTTCGAATAATCAATGCGTTTCGTGTGTAATTTGCATAAAATGTGTCTATTGTTCTCTGATTAAACCATTGTATACAGGGTATTCTCGGCTTTTAAGAGGGGTGTGGCTGCCAGTGCGTCATTGTTACCAAGAACTAGCGACTTTCTCGCTTCTACCAGTCCGAATTATTACCAAATGCATGGCACCTGAATCGACCCCTTTACTTATTCCATGGGACTGAATGCTACTTGTAAAGGTAATAGCAGCTGACCTACTTCATTTTTCTGTAACCGTGTACATAGAGCTCGCTGTTGGTCCATATCCTGAGCCAGATGAATCCAATAAATACTGTGTCCGAAACTACCAATTGAAGCTTATTGCGATATGCACCCCCCCCCCCCCCCAAGCCTAGTATTGGTTTCGAAATACGTGTTCATTCATTTCGTTTCTGACAAGAGGAACCACTTTCAAGAATGATCCTGATTTCAGACTGCTTGAATCAATTTTTATTATGTAGTTGTTATTATGCAAGGGAGACCTCATTTTCCACCACACAATCTCTGTAATCATTCAGACTTTTATGACACTCAATCACCCAACCGTGCATGTTCATGTGCGTATAATTCTGTAAGTTGTTTGTACGACTGACCAATCAGAAATCAGCCCCTTCGTACTCTATTTTATTTCGAGAATGTAAAACCTAACAGGTGACTTGAATGATTGAAGAAGTTTCTCCATATATTTTCCTGAGCACTCTGTTTTCAAACACGTAACTACTACATATAAGTCGTCTTCTCAAGCATCATTTAAAAAAAAAGGAGATTTGAAATTCTAAATGTAAAAAGAAACAGCATATTTTTTGCGAAACATTTAAGATACAGAGCGCGTGTCCGTGGGATTTCTAATTGGACAGTGATTTTTGATTACTTCAGGGCACCTTGTTACCAGTTTATCTAAATTAAATACACGCAAGATATTAACATTCTCTTTATGTTCTTACATTACGCACCAGGTTTTTCCACAGCTTGAACGGTGACCCACTTTTCTCAAGTATCCTCCAGCACTTACGTATTTGCGTAACTGTTGTTTGCTGCAATAAACCACGGCTATCTGCTGATGGCGGCATTGGTCTCATTGCCCCATAGCCCAGGGGTGACATATTTTCAGTAGGAGTGCAGTTATTGCAACATGAGATTTTTATTTCTGGACTTTGTGGAGGGATCATATAATTTAGAAGTAAACCGAGATCTCCTTAACGATTAAGTAAAAGGCAATACTTCTAGCTAGTTCTTTGTCACAGTCTACTTGATTTGAAGTTCACTCGTTTTGTGTTCTTTGTATGATGTGCGAAGGAGCTGTAATTTCGTGTAGTTCGGCTAATTTTAGGCCTGTTTAAAGTTCAGCTTTGGTATGTTAACTGCCACGGTTTCCCTTATCCCGAGGTTCGTATAAGGCCTTGGTCTTGTAAACAGTGATATTTTAAGGAACGTGACCCCCAAGGCTGGCAAATTGTTGTTGTAGATCGCGTACGTCGTGTCACTATCGTTTACTGATATCATTTACATACGGTTTCGCAGCACGAAGGCAACTTTCTATTACGTGATTATTCTACTGCCCTACATTACTTTCCAGAATTTTGAGAGCCAAAAGTTCTTTGGAACTCGCTCTTTTCCTTCTTCTGCCACGTAAAGTTGCTCTTTATTCATTACCCATAGCCATGGTTCGCATAGCGACAACTTTCATTGAAGATTTTAATGGTGTCTTTCTCGGAAATCAAATAAGAGTAACTTGACGCTGCTATTATATGAGTCTGTGAAAGAGAGAGGCATTCTTCAGGAAGGAAGCAATAATACATCCCTACTATATTGTTGATTCGTTTATTATTATTTGTACACGATTCGAAATTTCTCATCGTGTTTCTCACTTTTTACAACGCTCCGGTACCTTCAGCAATAGAGCCGCAGTGTTATTAGTTGGACGGAAAACCGGGTTACCATGGTAATTGTGTCTGAAAGTTTCAGCTTCAGACAGGATCATTTCATGCCTGTTACAGTAACATCGTGCCATTGTTCCACCTAAGAAGAAGGCGTTCACAGAAATTGACCATGTTTCGTATTTTGTGATTGTATTCGTTTCGGTGCTTGACATGTAATATGTAACTATTTGAATCATCAGGCAGCAGATCTGCTGTCTGTACGTACAAAGTTATCCGTGGTTTTCCTAAATACTTAAGCGCTCAAATGTATTGATTTTATTTATAACTTATATCATAACCGCATCCTTTCACCTCATTTCCATTCCCTCATCTGTAATCTTCCATTCATCTGACGATGTAACTATTAAACGTCTTTAAATAAGCCACGAATCAATATTCCAACACAACTATTATGACATACCTTCGAATAAAATAGCATCAAGTTAAAAAGTTCACTATAAAAACATGCAATTTTAAAAGTATGGTATGGCCTGTTTCTAAGACTTTTATTCATCGTGCATTATTTTAGTTCACGTATAGACCTAAAACAGTGTTTATGCATTTTACGTATTTTTACGGGTTGATAATATTGGTAATAGGCTACGTATAGTTGCCGTACAATTCCGTGGATCAGCCCCATGTCTTTCCGAGGTAAATGAGACTGTGAATATCGGACATCAATGGCCATTCTCTCTTGTATATTACTGCTCCAAATAATATTTGCCTCGTGAGTGATAAAACAGCTCAGGGGTTGTACATGTCCTCCTGAGGTCTAGTGATCTAACCTGAGATGACCGAGGTCAAGGGGTTTCAAAACTAGCGACGGCAAGGCCTAGGGGGCAATAGAATTCCAATCCATTATGATCGAAGCATAGCGAGGGCAGAACATTTATTTCCAAAGTCCTGGTGGTCTAGGCCCCAAAGATGCAAGCATCGTTTTTTATCGGTGTTAAGTCGTTTTGGGCCATCACATACAAGATGAGAACAATTATCGGGCTCTGAAATATTTTCTAAAGTGGCCGAAAAGGAACGCACGTTACTGAAATAACTTGGGGCGGTCACATTGACTATGTGTGATTTGAGTACACGGTAAAAGTAAAGCATGTTTTACGTGATTGAGAACATGGCCATCCAAAGTGGGAAGAGATGTACACGATGAAGCATCTCCCACACTGTAGTGTTGGTCCAAAGGATTAATTAGGTCACGCGATCAGAATAACCCAGGAAGTTCTATTTATTTCACTCGGAAAATTCTTATGATTTATTAATTTATGCACGTGCCTTACACTTCCATTATCTTCAGTTTGAAGGTGAAAAGTGATAATCCCCTTTGGTTTTGATTGTGGTGTTTTAAAACTAGTTTATACTACTCTGTTTGTATAATCAAGGGTTTATCATAATCTCATATTCTTCGAGATGAATATGAATTAGCGAGCTAGTTGGGTTGGCGGTAAAGCTGCATTCATGTATTCGGAAGGTACCCGATTTGAATCTCGACCGGGCTGTATGCTATTCTTATGAATTGTTTTCGCGGTTTTCCTCACCCTGTCCAGGCAAATTATGGGATAGTTCCCCAGAAATGGCGTCGACCGTTTCTTTTCAAATCCTTTATATATTCAACTGTTCCCATCTCATTTCACATTTTGTTAAATAGATCCGTACAATTGAAACAGCGTCGTTAAATAACTAAGAAGCAATCAGATAATCAAGATCGTAAATTGCGAGTATCTTTGAAGTACATTAGAAGGATGACGTAAATGGACAGTTTAGGACAATGCACAACAAGGAACTTGATTCTTTATGCTTGTCACTGTTAAGGTGGCTAAATCGAGGAAGTGATTTACTAATCATCAGTTTGACGACAAAAGTTACCCTGTCCTACTCCCTGTTCGATATTCATTATGAATATAAGTACGGTCGGGGTTTTTATCCATGGTTACGTAACGAGAATACCAAATTAGTTAATTCCGTAGGTAAAGCGATATTTGGCCAGTGTTAAAGTATCTACCTTGACATTTCCTTGTTCCCGAAACGTAAAATGCACTTAAATTTGTCTCAGTTTTATTCACCCGAAGACATAGAACAGTGAGACCACAGTACTGAAAGGTCTTTGGGAAAATTACGTTCAGCGTGTTAGCAGGTATTTCAGTAACGTTGGAATGCGCGTATAAAGGCGAGCGCTGTTCAGGCAACAACACACACTGAAAGTTAGTGACTATTTATTTATTTTTACAGAAACAATTCAGTTATATGTTTGACGTGGTAAACTCTGTAGGTCATACGTCATCGTGACAGAAGGTGTTTCCTCCGTACACACAAACGTGATGTTAAACCCTCCAGAACGCACATCGTTAGTACTCACACATTCGTAAACTTCGTTTTCCTGTCGACATCCTAACTCCCTCTAACTAAAAAGTCGCTTCACACGCCGTTGTTATTCTTTGATGCATTTTGTCAAATGTGCAGCGATGTTGAAGTTGTGACCATATCACCAGGTATTCGAAAGACGATAGAAACCACTAACAAATTGATATTGTTTGTGTTCCGCATCTTTCTCGGTGCTGCTAGCTTATCTAAAATGCCTTCAATTTTTTTGACTTTGTATTCTATGCGGGTTATTTATTTCCTTCCCTTCCCGACAGACTTCCCCCATATATTACCTCCATGTTTATAACCAGCCGGCATTTGTTCTTTCAAGGACAATGACGATGTGGTATATATCGCTTCTTTGTGATGTAATCTTTCACGGTCATTGAGAAAGACAAATGGGTACAAATCTCGTTCTCTGCTGAACAAAAGAACACAGCGTTTTTGTACTTATTCCGCAGATTCAGCTGGCGTAATTATGGGTGGCGGGTTGGCGGTGCACAGTTTTAAGGGCAATTACCTAGTGGATTAATCTGGCCTGCAGCAGGTCTGTCTCGCTTTCCAAGGACCCGGTGTTAATCTCCGCCGAGACCACCTGCGCCAATGCTCCAGAAATGTTGTACCATAGTATAATTATTTTAAAACGCCACGACGGACTCCTCTGAAGTCTGTCTGAGAAAGAACATTATTAATAAATTAAAGGCGGTTAGAACAAGAACTGATCAAGTGGAATATACTCCAAGCCGTGAGATCTCAGCAAGTAAACTGGCTTAACAGACTTGTTTTGAGTTTGATTTACTCAGTTAATTACGAGTGTTAAAACTCACCGATTGGTATCCCAAGCCCAGACTAGTTTAATTGCTTTTGGGAAAGGAAATGACGATGCTGCAATCTGCACCTGAGTAAAAGTTCGTCTGCTCTGTGGTGACTCATGCCCGAGAATCGCCACATCCTAGGTGCGTGTACAGAAAGGCGGACAGATCATCACATGGCACGACGGACCAGGTGACTCACTGCTTCGTGCATGCCACACATTGCTCAGGACCAGTTTTCGTTATATTTTTATTTTGGGATTATTCAGTACGGGACATGCCGGGGGTTGACAACCTTTCCTAGGCCGTTGAGTACCTTCCTTGTTGGCAAGCAAGTTTCAGTTCTTGAAAAATGATTCATTGTAATTTCTTTGTAACCTAGAGGTACGATTAATTTCTTAGCATTCTACCTCAGCCGGGAGATGCCATGTTCGAATCTCTGTCCAGAGACCCGCTGTTCTGACGGAGACATTTTCTGTTTTTCCTGGGTACTTCCAGGCAGTTCACTTAAGTGCTTACTTCTCTGTTTCTTCTGCAGGATGCGCATATCGGCGATGGTAGACCTTATTCTAATGTAGGACGCAGTTAATTTGACGTCTATGAGAGTGACGCGGGATGACGCACGTTGTCGGATATCCGCCTCGAAAAATGAGGGACAGATTTCTCCCATTAGTAACAGAGCCCGCAAACACGTTACTATTGACAAGCAAACATTTAATTCACTCCATTGTGCAAGGCCGAGCTTATTTGTTTTTGTTTTTCTCGTTTACACGAAATTCGCTGAATTGAAAGTGGTCCAGTACTGCTTCCGCACAGTTTATAATTTTATGTCGTTTCGAATTTGTCAACGCGCGTAACTGATATCATGAGACATGGAAACGAAAAATGCCGCCGTAACAGGAATGTCTAATCCCTAGTCACTAGTAGTTAACCGGAGAAATGTGCCACAAATGGCATTCTGGAATAACACGCTGGATTCTCTTCTAAGATTAATGTTGTGCTCTGTGGGAGAAAAGGAACTAATTTTTTATCCATCTCAGATCCTGAGTTTTCAATACTTTTATGTGGATGTGAAGAAATCACGTTCGGGAATGGTCCATTCTGAGCTGCCATTTCAGTCGAAGGAAGAACAAATAATACCTTTTATTTTGTAGGCCACTGTACTGAATACTCGCCAGGTCAAATTTTAGTTTCGAATGTGCCTCGAATTATATATATATATTCTATTTATAATCATTAAACTGTAATTGTGGCGTAGGGAGATGTCGTGATTCCATGTGAAGTAAACTTAATGGAAGTTCAGAAAATCTGAAAACCCATAGAAATTCCCATCGACTGTTCCGCTTACGTCAATTCCCATGCCTGTGTTGTTATGACCAATACAACCTGCTGCCATTTCGTTGCATCTCCAACATCCGGATGAGTAGTGTAAGTACGTAACAGGGCTGCAACCCATCCTTACCGGCTTAGTCACAGATCAACGTTCGCTGCGATGTCTCTGCTTCTTCAAGCAACAACGTGTTCAGTTTAGAAAACTGCTTTTTCTCACAAAACCAATAAGAAAGGTAGAAAAAAAAGGACTTTTGTAACGGCTTTTAGACACGGAATAGTTTGAAAGTGAATTTTCCACCCTTCAAACTGACTAGAATAAACCTCAAATCGCTAATAGGCTTGCACTCTGGTGGCAGTTGTCGACTGATCCTACAGTATTTCGAACGCGGATGGACCAGTTTCTATGCAAGTTCAATGAAACCCCTCCTCAATGCCTTATGTGAGCTCAGCAAGACGTACGTTGAGGTTATGGAGGTAACGTGTGAAAAGGGCTTTGTTAGAAAAGTAAGTCAAAATTCTTAGTATATTTCGGCTTCGTTACAGTTCTGAAAGCTTCTGATGTTGGAGGTGAAGATTCATCCCAAACAAGACCATTCGGGATTTGTTATAGAGAAAACAGGCACAGAAGTCTTAAATTTTCCATTCCCAATCGTCATGCCACTAAACATTCGTTTGTTGCGGTACGTAACTTGTGTAAAAGACCTGACCAGGATACGTGATGTAACATCTGAACCCCCCGTTTCGCGTCCGATCCGTTATTTTGCCACGTTCAGATTAAGGATATTTCAGTCGCGTTTTGAAAATGTCCATTTGGTGAACAGTAATTCGACATTCCTGGAATGATTTATATTGGACAATGGTGCTAGGATGTCGCCATCTGGAATGTTGATCAGGAGCGCTACTTGGTGTCAACGAGAGATCACGCCCGCGTCTCGTAACTGTACGCCGTTGTTGCTGATAGGAATTTGAGCACTGGAGCAGTGCCCATAGGTAAGGAAACCCACTTGGCAACGTGATGATATCGCAAATGATTCCACTATACTTCGCTCTTCAAAACCCGGTGGTAACTATATGTACCAACCACTTTAAAAATTGAGCATTTTGCCCGCAGACTGTATTTATGTGTTTCTTATGATTGTTTCCCTCAACAGCTTTAACCAACTTACCGTCACCTTGTTAATACTGTCTCTGCTAAACTACTGTTCCACCATAATTGTATTTGTTATTTATTCCACGTTCCACCTTTTTGTTCTCTACTCGTTGGTGGTTTATCCTTGAATCTTCTTTGACCTGGGCAAACACATCAGTCCTTAACATGCGAGCCATAACGAGTTTATATAAATGCATTATGCGGCATGCGAGAGAAATTGGTGTGTCCAATCTTGGCTTTGAAAGTACAATACACGATGATTATCATTCTGTTCAACCATCACGTTTTGTATTGACATCAGTGGAATATTTTAGATGGGAATTTATAATATTTCATTGTGATGTGTGTATTTACATATAAAGTGTCACAGCAGGTGAAAGTGGTTCGTTCTGATGCGATTGGGAATGTTATCTTTATACGCAGGTGATATCTGATTATATTTTATTTTTTAAAACAACTATAAACCACAATAAAGATGGCTGTCGTCTGGGCTGTAGCATCGTGTATACTGGTAGAAGTTTTACCGACGTTTCAGATGTCCTTGCTGCCTCCATAATCAGGGCGATGAGTGTTAGCAAGTCCCCCTGAAACATCCGTGAACGTCTACACGGCGCTACAACCCAGAGAACAGGTATCTTCATGTTCGCTGCCTCTAGAACCTCAGATTCTATCATAAAATGCCAATTTATTATTTTCACATGTCTGGCAACTTGATGCTTGTCGTTTCGGTCTTCCTCTTATCTATCTATGTATTTTGTCCCACTTGTTTTGTATGTATTCCTCAAGTAATGCTAATGGCGCAGTGAATCCCACGATATATTTGACGTGAGTTTAACTACAAAGAAGTTGCCGATTCCTATCGAAGGAAAGGGAACTGGAAGAGAAATAGCTACTCTGAATTAAATCCTTGCGTAAATGGCTGTATTCCACATTAAGATAAAACAGGAGTTTCATGCTTCACTGGAAAGGTCGTTACACCAGAAATGTGTAGAAAGACAAAGAACAAGCTCAGATGAGTTTACGACGGAACGCTAGATATGTTGTAGGTCGAGAGACAGTAGTGTTCGAGAATGCGTGACATACGGGACGGGGCCTGCGTTATGCTGTAATAATTAATATCCCGTTCTGCTAAGCGTGCTCATTACTCACCATAATCTGCGTGCTACGTGCGTTGTGAAAGCACAACAGCACAAGAACTCGGTTTAGGATCTGATTTCCACGTTCTTTTATATGGTAATTTCGCCATAGTGTCCAGGTTTCCGGTGACATGTGTTGTGTGTTATATTAATTTGTTTTGCTCGCTTGCTTTGTCATGTTCGTCCGAGAACTTCTTGAAACCGGAAAGGCACAATGACCTTAAAGAGTGGCAGACAAGTTTTTCATATCAAGGTCGTATATTTTGAAGAAAGTGAGTACCCTATTAAACATAGTTTCCTGACAGATTTTTTTTTCTTAGAGTGTTCTTTGTGAAAGAAATTTTGAAATGCTTCTCCCATTTTGGACCATTGCATTCCTAACAAATTTCACCACAGTTGATTATATTCTTCATGCACGATACCCGATAGGACATTAACTCTCTCCAGCAAAAGTGACGGTAAAGACGAATCGATCTTATGCACATTACGAAACGGAACGTCCTAATAAATGTTGTCTATAATGAAGAAGATATGTTTGAAGAAAATATATACTAACTTTATGTATTAAAAGCTTTATGTTACTGCAAATTACAATATAGCTTGCTTATAACGTAATCCTTAGGAACCGAAATTGTGTCCGTTTCTGACTGGTTTTCGTTTAATACAAGTAGGCCTACGCACGTCCAGTTTTCTTTCTTCGCTCTGAATTCATGGCACCTGAACATTTTCCCACAAATAGTGGTCGAAACGATATTTGGTCGGAAAATATACATGTATGAGTCAGTTGTGCTAGCCGTTGAAAAAACTCGTTATTAATTACACAGCAGGATGCATCTGTGCGGGGCTGTTGGACCTATAAGCTAGGCTGTCTGCGTTCCACGTAACTTCTATACTTTCTAATCAATCGACTAGACACCCGACGTGTCAAGTGAAATTTTTAAGACCATTGAGCAAACCTAACTTGTTGGCTTCTCGGTACGCACATTCTCTGCCCGTAGATTGCTAAACTTTCGTATGAATCATGAGCGAATTTCTCCCCGTCTTACTTACTGCACTCTTGTATCATTGGATATTCCTTCCGCAGACTTCGGACTCTTTTTCCCTTACCCACTGATGAAGCGAAGGACCTCTTCAGCAGCAGGCTATCACAAACACACTTCCTTGAACGACGATAGAAGATGTCGTATCAGAGTTCCTTTGTTAGCTTTCCTCTTGCTATCAGGGTGAAGTACTAACACAAGTACAATTGGTTCGGCCAGTTAATCCACAGATCAATCCATTTTATTGTTAAAATCTACTGCTCGGACTTATTTTTCGTCAAGTATCCATTCCGAGTCACATACATATTCATTCTGTAGTTTATGAACGGTGTTCATAGACCCTATAATATGGTACGGTCTGCTTAGTTTTACTTGTCTTGTATGTTAACATCGCTTCCTTGCAAATCGTTTCTTGATCATCCCATCTCATTCTGCGTTGTCCAGAGAATCCCACTTAAGTCGGAACCCACTACTGTTATGTGACGGCTATGTTCTGCGTTGCGACAAACGCATTTCCCGGTAGTTTTTACTCGCTGCTGCGGTGGCTGGTTCCACGTTAAGTGGGACACCCTGCATAATCCTTTATGCAAATTTTCGGGAAAATCGGTAAATATGATTTGTGAGTACTTTGTAAAAATGTTTCTTCGTTTTGTGAACTTTTAGGACCTGCGCCACTTTACATTGGCACCGACGATGTGTGAAGGAACGAAGGTGCGTCTGCTTTATTAGCATCGTGAGACAAACAGCTATGTCCTGTGCCACAGTGTGTCACTCTGAAGCACTGTGCTGGGTGGTGAATATACGTTTTGCATGTAGGTTGATGCCCTGCCACGTTTGTTCACATCTCGAGTACCGTACATTGCAGTTAACTGGGACAAAGCGTTCAACTTTGGCTTCGTCTTATGTTATCTTTTATTCATGTGTTTGAATGTAAAAGGACAATATTTTGTTTTGATACTGATAGTTTATTTGTTTATTCCAAGAGATAAAGATTAATGAAACGATAATTTTTATCTGTTGACACAGTTTTTAAAACTTTGTGTCTCTTTGCGAGGGAAGAACACAGATTTATGTTTGAGAAAAATTGCGAGAAGAATATTTGGACCTAAGAGAGGTGAAGTTACGGGAAGAACGGTAAAATTTCATAACGAAGACCTTTATGATTTTTGCTGTTCGCTGATTAAAGTAAGAAAGAAGAAATGGTTGGGACATCATTTTGGGTGATAAACCACGCGGGAAGACTTAGGCATGGATGGAGGAGAATATTCAACTGGATTTTTCGGGGAATAGGAAATGTGAATATGTAAACACAACTGGCTCAGGATACTTACCAGTGACTAGCTTTTGTGATGACAGTGATGAAAGTTTGTTTCTATAACGACAGAGAAATTTGTGTATGAGTTGTTATTTTCATTACAACACAGACTCAACCCTTTAGCGAAGCACACGTGTGTGATAAAACAGTATTAACTTCAGTGAATCTTACTGGAAGGCATGTTCAATAAAATAAGTCATTATCTCACATGAAAACTTGTTTGACTTGTCACACTTACAGTTAATTGTGTCTGTGTCAGGTACACCAGTCTTAGTTTTCTTTTTATTAGTGCTCATTTAAGTGTGGATGATTTCACTCAATTGCATGCTGTGCTAAATTAAACAGCCTTTCTGAATTAATTCTAGCAACGACCTGGCCAGGTCATCGTTATTACACACTCATCCCAGTTATTGATATGCTCTTGTTGATTAAAGGGAACGCTTACTACCACGATGTTCAGATTATTTTATCTTCTCGCCGGCTGTCAAAAAACGTGAAAATTTAAATAGGGCCATTTCTTTTCTTTCAGACTGAGGGAAGAAGAAAAATTGAGTGTGTGTGAGAATGATGCTAAGGAAATAATTAGACCCTAAGAGGGAGGGAGAAAACTGCTCAGTGAACAGATTCACATGTAAGATTTGAGGTTTTCACAGCAGTGCGTATGAAGATTTCTGTCTTCTGGGTTATTCCGCCGTGTAGTCTGGTCGATGTTTACCTACGTTTCAGAGGTCATACTGCCTCCGTCATCATCGCCCTAATGACGGAGGCAGTATGACCTCTGAAACGTTGGTGGACATCGACCAGACTACACAGCGTAACAACCCAGAAGACAGAAATCTTCAACAGTTTCACAGTTTGTACTTTTCATCAAATATTATTTGGGCGATAAAGTCATGGATGACGAGATGAGCGGTGTATATAACACGCTTGTGAAGGTGAGAGAATGCATGCAAAATTTTAGTTGGGAAATCTGAAGAGAAGAGATTTATAGTAAGACTTGGGCTCAGGTGGATTTAACTGGCTCATATAGAGTCCAGTAGCGGGCTCTTGTGTAATGAAACTTCGGGTACCATAAAAGGCAAGAAATTTGTTCACAATCTGAGGGCGTACAGAACCCTGTAGTCTTATATTGCTGAAATAATGGCGTGATTAGCAAACTGTGCAACAGGAAAAGTGACACAATGGGGCCTTCACTGGCTTGAAGATAAGCTAAGAATGTTACCCGCATTTTCCCATCTTGCTATGAATTTACATTATAATATCTGCAAAGTGATGGGCTTGTCTACGTACAATTATTATGTTGGCAACCTTGATTTTTTCACCAGCTGGCATAATTAACGTCAGTTAAATTCCAGATGCCACAAGAACGGAAGTAGGAAGACTGTGTCTGTGGTAAAGGATGCGGGTAAACAGTTACGAGTTTGAAATTGTGCGCTGATTGCCAGTTTCGGAGGGGAACGTGTTCCGTACACAGACGTAATATAATGACTGGACCTAGAATCATTTGGTTGATTAATGTGTTGACTCAGCTTCTCTGGTTTTTTCCGATTGTCATCATAGCAACAAACCATGCTACGTCGCGGTTGACTTCTCTCCACTCCTCGTTCTTATTTGGAAGATCCCCGTTCGATTCTCGACATGGAGGGCGGCTATCCTGACTGGAGGTTTGTGTTTTTTGTTAATTAACCTAAGCAGATGTTGGTAGAGCACTTTGAAATATGCCGTGACTGCTGAATGCCGCACCCATCCTGGTTCAAGATTCACCCCACAACCCTAGAGAAGGATTCCAGGCGAGGAGAAAGAATTTGCCATGGAAGAGCATGAACAAACACAGAAGTGCCGAAGGAAAGACCTTACTTTTACTTGTTACCAATCAGCGTCGTGTGGTTCTGTCGGAAAGGAGTCACCGGTTTCCGGAAGGGTTCTTCTTTCCACAGCTTATGCTCGATGAATTCTGTTACTAAAAAATCCTGGTTTATATCTTACTGAAGTATCTAGTCTGAACGTTCCACATTTAGACAAAATTTGTTTTTGGCTGTTGTGTTCTAAATTCGTTTTTCTAGTTTTCTGTAATAAATCTGTGACTATACCGCAAGGCTTCCAGATCACAGTACAGTTATGTGGCCTGGCAGTGCCATGGAAGCGCCATTGATAAATTCCCGGTAACCCGAAGTTGGAGGCAGTGAGTCATATAGAGCGGAGTACAACAGTTTTCCTTTCAGACTACAAACAGGTTTTCATATTCCGATTGTTCAATGACTTATCGCCATGCTTCTTATTTGCGTCATGAATTCTGGTCCTGGTTTGTGAACCGTTTATCTGAGTCATCTCAAGAATGCCACTTCTGCTTTTAAAATACCCAGAGTTGGTTGTATCTCTGGTAATGACTAATCGACTAATCTGATCTAAGATGAGGACTCTAAATGATGAATGGAGGTAAATATCTGTGACAGTTCAGTGTGACAGACTTGAGCGAGTGCAATTATGAAAGAGAAGCGTGAAACTTTGGGCAGAATCAAAGCGACGGTGACATGTGATCTACAGTCCCAAAGATTTGTCGTAGAATCTGGGTCTACATGATGGCGTTACGTGAGTGGTTTGATATGAATTACGTAACTGGTCGAATTTTCTGTAACTGAACTCACATCATTGACACCGAGCAGAACCTGAAACCTCGGTCATTTTGTTTGTAATTATTGCGTTATTATATATCACACTGCATTTAACTCTTGGAATGCAAAAGCAGTTGTCCGTAGTGTGGAATGCCTCCAGCCTTGTACTTGGGCAAAGCAAAGTGCAAAGCTCGTTAATATAAGTTACAAGTTGCACAGATGAAATTGTTTATGAAGCCGGGGGAATCTGTTTATCGCACGCGCGGGGGATAATGTTGCATCACATTATGCAGGCCCATGCGATAAGAACATGAGATGCATTATCATGCATAGTTCATGCAACATTAAACATACGTGGAACTCTTCAGATCATCTAATCTGGAAGACATTGTAATAGCGTCGAATTATTTAGGACGTGTCTGTACCTTCCTTTTTGTATGTATGATTGCTTATCATAGTAAAACTACAAGTAGGATTTCTCAATCAACGATCCGGCCCTTCTTGGCTTAGTATATTTATGTTGAAATTTTCTGTGATTTAAAAGCAGTGAAAATTTCGGTCGGGGAACGAAATAGGTAAAGCACAAACGATTGCAACGAAATATTTTTGTTTGTGTGTGGGAATTAATATATAACCTTCCATTCTTCAGGAAAGGACAGCGTAACGAAAGTCGTGTCGAAACTATTGTGTAGATATTTTCCCATCGAATTTCTGCAAATTGCTATAGACTCATACGCTAATGTTTTCGTAACAGAATAACGGAGTTTGCGTAAGATTACTTACAATACAATGCGATACAAAAATGTAGATTCTAGAATCTTGAAGAAGACGGAAATTAATGTACAACTGAGTGCATTATTATAACCGTAACTTCACAGGTTAATGAAATTGAGGTCTGCATATCTGAAACATATGTAGTTACATACGTTCTGCGGACACGCAGTCTGGAAGAACTCTTTTATTTGCATAAATGGGACCTCTATTATAGGTCAGAGCCTTGGACAAATAAGATAAGCTTATTTCTGTATGTAAGCATTTTTGCTTTGTCTTCTCCCGAGAGAACATAAGTGAAAACCTCTTTTTGTGAACGTATCAAGAGGTGTACCTTGTTGAATGCGTAACAGCAATTTCATGCTGTAGTCTTGATATCAAGGCATACATGCCATGTGCTTACAGGTATGCGGTTTCCAAAATATTTCTCTGCGTGTACGCAGCATAAACTATTTCTCATCGCCTGATCCATTTTGATATAAAGAAACGTGGAAGTTTGTTGGTGTATTCAAGTAAAGTGGCAGCCATGATTGGCCGGAATGGTTCCCACTAACCGAAGTTCGAAGGTTTCTGATGACGTTACATTGTGATAAAATGTTCTTTTGGACTCTGTCCATTGTCTGGGTATAAATCACAACGTTTTGACGTTGTATTCTGCTGCTGTTAGCAGGTAAAATGAAAGACATGATGGAGCTTACTTCACCACTCATTACAACATACTCGTTAAAACCCCAGTCTGTATCAGGTCACTGCTGTGATCTACCATTCGTTTTGTCCCATTAGCAGAATTTTCTTTTGTTTTTTTGGGAGGGAAACATACAGATCTCTGAAATTATGAATTGTTGGAAATGACGCAGGGATTGTGAGAAAAGAATAAAATGGGTAGTGAGGGGTAAGCTTTCGACCCGTGTGTACGTGCCCAACATGCAGTGCGAACCCGGTGCTTTGAATCAGGATAGCTTTTACACGTGAATGCCAAAGTCAGCTGCCCTTTTACAGTTGTTTTCCTATTGGGAAATTGATTACAGTGTGCCTTGTTTGTATAGGCTGTGTTTATATTTATATTGGTGTCAGTGTTTTGTTTGTTAATTTTACACGTGCATTCTTGTCACACAGTGCGGGATCATGATGTAAGTAGGCTAGTTCCTTGTTTATTTCTTCCTTTAATTTCTTGTTTTGTTTTTTTTAGGTCTTCACGGCGGTAAAAATGTCAATGTCCTTCTGCTTTGTTACGCCGTGTGGACTCCTAAGTAGATACCAACGTTTCAGAGAAACATACTGTCTTCATCTTCAGCCCTGACCTGAAGATGGAAACAGCAAGCCTGTGTTCTCGAAAACGTTGGTATCAACCAGCGAGTGAGTGCACGCATCAACCTTGTTTCTTCTGCAATCTGTTTTTCTTCTCGATGACCAGGTTTTAGCCACAGATACTGAGGACATTCGGTAGATAATTCCTTACAAGATATGCCAAGCCGCCTTTTCACTTTCTTCCTGACTTACACGTAATCGTCATCATGTTCCGCCTAACCATCTTTCACCTGGATTGGAGGCGTGTTACGACGCAGGATTGATTCTCGAACAAAGAATCAGGCGGTGGGTAGGGCACTATAGATGGGGGATCAGCCGACTGCAATGCTAATTTTTACACAGGGCAGCGCGATACATAATAACACGAATAATGGCTATATATTTTCCTCGAGAGAAACTTAAACCTGTGATCTCAAGCTTCTGGTGGTCCAAGATCTTAACGCGTTTGAGACCTCGCTTTTGCTGCGATCGGCTATTATTGTCCGCGTCAGTTTACTTTGGCGCCTGTGCTCCAGAGCAGCGATTTTGGCAGTGCGCTTTACGGCTCGGTTTATGTAACGGGACGGTATTGCAGGAATTCGACGATAAAAAAAACACTGTGTGGCGGTGTTCGATTCATTGTTACACTGCGTGTTATGCGTACATTGGAGAAATGTTGCTGTGGTCGGTGATATCGAACACAGTGTGTCATGCTAATGACCTTCTCCGGGCCCATCTTCAAAAGATTCGAAGATAAATAGCGCAGAGAAAAACAGTTTTATGGATCCTTCTTCAGAGTTTTAACAAAGAAACGAGGACGGTTTGTCTCAGATACCTTCAGATCAATTATGGAGTCGAAGTTAAATTTATCAGCACCAAATAATGCATGCAATTGTGATTCGAACAGGGAAGATTTTTTTTTGTACTTGTGTGCCATGCATATGAAAGTCTCTGTGTAAGCGATATGCACTGAAGTCCCCACCAGTTCACAGTAAATCAGAATGTTATCTAAAGTTATTTCCTCTTGTTTGAGAATGAACAGCAGCGTTCATTTCGAAACTTTTTATCTGTGTATCGAGAGAGACGGCCACACTTCGAGATAAGTGGATGTTGTATATACGTACTTCCTTTTTCCTGTTGAGACAGGAACGGGATGGGGACCAGTGCAGCTGGTGGATGAATCTTTGGTCGAATCCCCTCAACATCAACCCACTCTTATTCACTCTTATTCGTGATACATTTCCAAGTGGCTTAATGCTGCTGTCAAAAGACCACACACACAGAGGTCTGGGTCTACGACATTCATTAACAACGGTCTCAGGCTGTGACCACGGACCACAGGATTCCCACAACTGGGAAAATGTGTAGCAGAAAGTTGGTAGGATCACCACGTTAAATAAGAAAATTAGTGTAATCACTGTTGTTGACAGGTAATTTTGATATCTAATGACTAGGAACATGTGTGGATAAAAACGACAGGACCAACGTACAGGATTTGGGTTTAAAAATCTCATTGCAATATCGATGTTCCGATCGGAGGATATTATTAAAGTATCGTGCATGTTTGGGAATTAATGTGTGAAATTAATTAAAACCCTCCACTTAAAAGCGCTGTAAGTTCTCCCACTTCGAAAGCTTGTACATTTCCAAATTTGTTGGTCACAGTTATGAACACTACAACAAAGTGCTTGTATGGAACCGAAGGTGATATCTATCTTTATTTAAAAGAGAATGCAGTCGTAAAGCTGGAAAAATTCTCTAAGAAAGGGGTGATCGGCAGTGACGTCGCTGATATGAGCAGGATTTCTGTCCTTTGACACGCTGATGCACGCACATTCATAATGATGGCCGTATCTGTAATCCAAAATGACGCGCTCCTCGTGTATCAGTAGTTGGTATTTATCGTTGATCGCGATCAATGTCGTCACTCGTTACTAATGGAGTATTTCATTGGCAGAGTAATAAACAAGCTTCATGACAGCTGATGGAGATCACATGGCCGTTTGTTTTGACTGACAGAATTGCTAAGCCTTTTTAAATGTTTCCTGTGAAATATGAAACTGTTGGGAAATGAGTTTTGCTAAACATTAGCGTGTTATAAGTTGGATGACATTTTTAAGTAGACATTACGACATTGATTTTTTCTTTAGTTCTACTGAATATTACAAAGATATGATTACTTTGTATCTTTATTCCTTTGCGAGGTTAGCTGTTCAATCCTTTTGCGTTTATTTTACTGTTTTATATTGTTATGTGCTGTTATATAAGTTTGGTTTTTTATTTCTTCTTCAGTAAGTAATCTTTTTACTATAAAAATTTGTGATTAGTCGTTGTCTTCAACCAATTTGTCGTCAAAAAATGACGTCATCAACAATGCCAACAGATATTTGTTTACTCGGCATTGTTGTGGAACACAACAATGCCGTGTAAACAAATATCTGTTGGCATTGTTGAAGTCGACACAACAATGCCGAGTAAACAAATAACGCTTCACAACAAAAGAAATCAAAGAATATCAAGCCAGTGGCATTATCACTGCTCCAGAAGGAGCACTTAGCATTCTTGAATATTGACTGACAGTCGGCCTAAAACATCAGAAAAGTGAAAGAAAAAGTTATCAAGTATTTGAAGTACCAACTCCAACAAGGTAAAGTCATACTCATTCGATAAGTAAAGTAAAGTAAAGTTTGTCCCGCTATACGCCATGTAGGCGTTTGGGGGGAGTGGAGGTATAGCTCCTCTCTTCCTTGACCTCGGCACTAGATGGGGGTGAGTGGTCAGCATCACGCCCCGGCCGGCTTTACCCCCGGGAAAGGACCCCGGTACCCATTGTAGAGGAGGCTGGGTGGGCCCCAGAGCCGGTCTGGACGCAGAGGCTAGAGGAAAAATCTTCTGCCCCCGTCGGGGATCGAACCCCGGTCGTCCAGCCCGTAGCTAGTCACTATACTGACTGAGCTATCCCGGCTCATATACTCATTCGAATTCGATATATTACGATTATGAAAACTATTATAAGAACTGACTTTATGATCGATTTTGAGACGAAGATTTTCAAGGGTGGGGCTGGACGTAAAAGAACTGTTGGCCTCTGAACAGCGATGTAAAATCTTAAATATCAGACCTATTTAACAAATAAAGAAAAGCGAAGGGAGACTAAAATTAATAAAGGTAGAAAAACTTATTCAACAAGAACAGAAGAGCAGAAGAAAACAAACGAAGACTTGCAAGTGTGGGTTGGGCGTAGATAGTTCACTAACCAAGAACAATTGGCCTCTCAATAGCAATGAAAAATCTTAAGAATTTGAACTAACAAATGAAGAAAAGAGAAGGAAGTTTTACATTGATAAACACAGAAAAACGTATTCAACAAAAAACAGAAGAGGAAATAAAAAAGAAGACTTGCAAGGGTGTGGTTGGACGTAGAAAGTTGACTAACCAAGAACTGTTGGCCTCTGATCAGCGACGTAAAGAAGTAAAATATCAGATTACAGGAAGCGAACCGAAAGGATTAGCCATCGTTATCGTCAAAAAATGACGTCATCAACAATATCACCTTATACTTGTTTATACACGGGGGTTAGTTTAGTGTCTTACTCAAGATTTTAAAACGCAACAAAACCCCTTCGGGGGGTAGGTCAAGTGTTTAAACCCCCCATTGGGGGAGGTTAATTTAGTTTCTTACTCAGGGGCTAAAACACTTGAATGAGACACTAAACTAACTCCTCTTCGGGACTAACCAAGGTTGGTTGCGTTTTACAAACTTGACCAACCCCCCCTAGGAGCTCCGAAAGGAGCGCCCTGCTCTAGTGTTTTAATAAATGTAGCAGTCATTTATTGGAGGACGTTGTATTATTGCAATGAGCGTCGTGCTTCAGAGTTCGTTTCTTGTTGCATCTAAATCATTTACTTGTGTCAGTAATGCTACTCTAAAACTGATCAATTTATCTGGAAATTTCAGTCTTATCTAGCGTTCGATTTTTGCCAAGTTTCATCTAACATTATCTCGAATAAAATATTGTAATTGCGTCATATTGTGATCCGTATATTAAAATATATATTAAAAATTACAGTCACTCACAATTATAATAATAAAATAATATTAAAAGATTTAAAGCATCATTTAAATACACTACTAGTTTCGGCTACATTCAGCCATCGACGGGTGTATGCAGTATAAACCTATCACCATTTTACTGATTTTTAACGTTATTCATATTTCACTGTCTTCATTCTTGATGGTGTTCATGTTCTTTACCGTTTCTTGTTTTGTTGCACTATCATTAGTCCTTACTAGGTTTATATTTTGTATTTTGTGTTGGCATCATTTTGTGACTGTGAAGTAAAGTTTTAATTCCATTAATGACAATTGAAAATAGAGAATATAGAAAACAAATAATTTTCTATATTCTATATTCTCTATTTTCAATTGTCATTAATGGAATTAAAACTTTACTTCACAGTCACAAAATGATGCCAACACAAAATACAAAATATAAACCTAGTAAGGACTAATGATAGTGCAACAAAACAAGAAACGGTAAAGAACATGAACACCATCAAGAATGAAGACAGTGAAATATGAATAACGTTAAAAATCAGTAAAATGGTGATAGGTTTATACTGCATACACCCGTCGATGGCTGAATGTAGCCGAAACTAGTAGTGTATTTAAATGATGTTTTAAATCTTTTAATATTATTTTATTATTATAATTGTGAGTGACTGTAATTTTTAATATATATTTTAATTATCTCGAATGTTTTTATGGTTACAGTAATCTCCAAACTATGTATATGCCCTGTAAAGAACTGTTTCAGTTAGCGTAATTATTATCAGTGCACTGAGGTAAATTTGGCTCACTGGAAATGCAATACTGTCTCCCAGTGAAGATGATTGATTTGAGAAACAAAATAGAAATATGTGTTTTGTTGTCCTGCAACCTTCTAGTACCTCCAGTAATGTCAAACGATAATTTTAATTTAAGTTCTAACTATCCATAATTTAAAACAGGTATTTAATTTTACTTTGTTTGACACTGCTTTACAATCCCTTTTGAGGACAGAGTGAGTGCACTCCCAGAGCAAAAAGCACGTGTTGCAATCGACACTGCGTTTTAGCTTAAGATTTATCTGCTGTATGTATGTAGTATTTATTCGTTCTTCTTGCAGAATGGCTTAATCATCCGCCTGTATAGTTTCCTGCGGTAACGTCTCTGTAAGAGAAGTGGATGGCTGCAACTGTGTCACCCTCTGCCGTTGGTTCGCAAGATGAGGGCGAAGAAGCTCGCGACAGAGGATGGAGACGAGATCCTGATGGTGTTGAAGGGCGCGAAACATATCACTAGTTCAGTCTCCACTGATGCCCAATTTATGGCATTGACCGCAACATCCCCCCATAACTGGCCAGCTGTGGACTGTAGTATAGGCGTTTCTGCGAATAGTTTCAACAGTGACAAGAGCCTTGCGTTGGATAAAGAGCATTCTAAATCTTGTCAAGAAGAAGAACAAAGTATCTGCGGAAACTCAAGCTTCCTAAGGCGGTTTATTGAATTTCGAATTAACGACAGCGACTTGTCTTTGAAGATGACGTCGGGTAATGAAAAAAGCAGTGTGGAGTCGAGCGGTGCAGGTAAGAGAGAAATGAAAATTTTGTTTACAAGTCCAGGAAGTGAGGACCAGCCTTCTATCGAATCTTCTGCAGATGGCGCGAACTCAGTAGCCTCAAAAAAACCTTTGCCTGATTATTCAGATAACACATCCACGTATCCTACTGATATGTTATCGCGTTCAGCCATCCATAAAGAAAGGAATGATTCAGGGCTACAGAATGAAGAGTTTCCACCAAAGCAGTCTGAAGGTAACACTGGTAGGAACCAAGTGACTGGCGATATTATTAGACATGTTTTTCCTAAAATCCCTACAATTCGTAGAGTTGATGAACTGAGGATACGCATTGAAGGTAATCTAGAGACCACAGATTCTACGAAGAAGGTATGTACGATTGGCAACTCTGTGATAAATAATTACGCAGACGAAAAATATTCCATAAAATCTGCACCGGAGGTGAAGGAACATAGAAGCAAGGTAGAGGTTAGAAGGAGCAATTCGAATACAAGAGAAAACCCTCCACGGAAAGTCAGTTTTAAAGTTCGCAGCAGTTCTAACAACGGGAGATTATCGTCTTCGTATATATCATCAGCGACATCTAGGCGTTCTTCAGCCTTGAGTAAGGGATCGCTTACGGACTCGAAGATTCCTAGCAAAGTCGCTGTTCTCGCTTCCAAGTTCAACGCGATAATTCATGAAAACAAAGAAGAAAAGAGCGTAGAGATTATTCAAAATGACTCTAGGATGCTCCCTCAGTTTCCAGCAGGTTCGATAACTCCTTCGAATAAGAAGCAACCACAAACAGAAAGGGCGTTCGTATCCAGACGAAACAGTAGTAATTCCAAACGAGAGGGCTGTTTATCGAGCACCGGGGGTAATACAAAGAGTGTTTTTTTGGGCGTTGCACTTCGAAAGCACTCATCAACCAAACAGCCTCTCTTGGAACCAGACAACAGTCAAAAGTCTTCCAATAGTAGTATTACGAAGGACTGCAAACGAAGGAGCAATATGTCATGTCGATCGTCTGCTGTCGGAACAAAAAGTGGAAGTGTTAAAGCTGCAATTCAGATTTTCGAAAAGAACGCTACGACAACTCGTCCAGCTAAAATCAATGCAGTTGCTTTAGGAGGGAACAGAAGGAATGTAGGGAACTCTGTCACGTGTGGATTGAAGCAGTCGCTTGAGAGTTCTGAAGCCAAGAAAGAACCAAAATATCCTAGAGTTATATTTAAACGAGATGCCACTCTAGTGCGTGTGACTTTAGATTGTGAAGACGTGTGCAATGAGGACCAAACTACCAAACAGGTTGAAGATAGCTGCAACACCCGAACCAACGACTGCCAGAAGTCAGCAACGAAATTGTCACGGGGTAGTTGTGAAGATGAAGAAAAGGTTTGTGTGAAGAATGATTACGTAGAAGGCTTTAATGCTCGGTGTAAAAGTGATAAAAATGTTACCGTGGTTGGTGTTGGGGGAGGTTCAGGACATGACGAAATGAAGAAAAAAGAAGAGAAAATCAAACCCGTAGTGCCAGTCAAAAACGTGACTAAAAAACAAATTTACAAAAGCGTGCCTTTTTTTAAAAGTGACACAAACGATTTCAAATATGCGAAGGTGACGTGTAAACAGGACAGTATATATAGGACAACAAGCAATGGATCTGTGACCGAAAATACTTGCGTTCACTACGATAAACTTGCATTTCCACATAAAGCACCGACAGGTTCAGAATATTCGATAAACAAGATTGCCTCAACCCTAGAAAGAGAAAACTTCCAAGAAACTGACAGAGAATTAATGACACCGAATAGATCGTTCCTGTGGGGGGTATCACCGCCAAGCAACAAAGTTCGAACACAGGACGACCAGTCTACATCAGTGTCTGTGCCATTAACCGATAATTATGAACCAACAAATCCGGAAGTTCCTGCACCTGTAACAAATTGCAGTATTGAAGAAACATACGATGATGTGTACCCACCGTCCACTGTTTATTCTGATGGAGTTTCTTTGATGCACCCCTATTCCGTGGTTCACCCACAAGATGATGACATGTACGATGACGTAGGCTCTCCCGCCACTGAAGAGAAACAGTCTCCAAGGATACCTGCAGTTTCGGCGGTCAGGTGAGTTGTTCAGTTGTCGACATATTCAAAAGAAAAGTTGTAACAGGCAATGTCGCCTGCCTGTGACGTGAGGGGGGGGGGGGAGTTTCGGAAACCACCTATTTATTTCATGGTCGTCTGCCTGTAATTAACAGCGATCATACCACCTGACCGGTTTCAAAGAAATTCGGTCGCACTTACACTACATTTCATCAAACCAATTTTACGGTCACTTGGTTGGTTAGTATTGATGACATTTTTGGCCGTTCTTACGGGACAACACAGTGATTTGTTTTTCAGCTAAATAGACTGGGGATGTCTTTATTCGTATTTATTTCGGCATCATGTGTTTGGGGCTTAAAAATAAAAATAAATAAATATATATATATATATAGGTGGTAATAAATTATTAGTAAATATTACAAAGTTAAAATGTTTTAAGAGGGACAGTAGTAAATCAAAATCACATTCCCGAAAAGAGCAGATTAAATCCATGGATTCCTTGCTGCTACTCACTTCACAGTCTTTTGCCTTCCAGTCGGTTGTCTGAAAAAGTAAACATTGCAGCACTTTTTTTATCTGTTGTCTTTTGTGGTTGTGAAAACGTGGTCCCTCACGTTAAGAGAATAATAACATATATTGAGGCTGTTTAAGAACAAAATGATGAGGAGAAATTGTGACGTAACAGAAGGGACGTGACAAAAAGTGGAGAAAAATACATTATGAGGAACAGTCTGTTAATAGCTTGATCAATTAAGAGGGGATGAGAAGGGCGGAGAAATGCATACAAAACATTAGTCAGGAAATCTTAAGTGGGGGGGGGGGGGTTGTTTGGAGACCTTGGCGAAGATGAGAGGGCAATATTAAATTGGATCTTAAAAAATAAGTTTTGAAAATGTGGGGTTTCAACTGGCTTAGGATAGCGACTAGTGGTGAGCTGTTGTGGGGCGACTGTTACCTTCTTAAAAAGGACTTTATTTCATGGAATTAATAATGAAAGTTTCTTGCAGTAACTGCGCCGACGACAATGGAACTGACAGTGGATACGACTACTGTCGCGGGTCCGTGGAGCCTTCACTGGACCAGAACTATGACGACTGTGAGGGCGAGGGTTATCAGTGCATCGGGGAGGACAACCCTCACGAGGACGCGGAGTCCAACATATACGACGACGTAAAATCAGTGACGACGCTAAAGGTATCAGAAGACGTCGCGTCTATTAGCAATTGCTACGAGTCCATCTATTCCGGGGGGGACAGATCCATGACATCTGATGGAAGGACGACCATTGACGGCGGTACCATGAGAATGGGCGGACCTTCATCGGCTTCCAGTAGTATCGGAAGCGGAAACCATAGCTTCTGCGATCAAAGCAACAGTTTGTATGGTGTTGGAGGCTGTAGGTTTGATTCTGCATCAGTGTCGCAAGCTTCAACAGGTAAGATAGTGGTTTTGTACAGAGTGAATAACTATCAAACTAATGCTTGTCTGTGTATTTGGATGGGCTTGGAACCGAAGCTGTGGGTTGGTCGGTTGCAGGTATGTCAGGATTTTTCTCTCCGTTACTATGTCCAGACCTCTTAGACCTACCCAGCCAAGTATCCAAGGGGAATGTGGGCTCTTTCCGCGGACGCAAAGCGGCCGGGTCGTGAAGCTGAACCATGCGTACCAATAAAATGTTATGTCTGGTTAAAAATATCCTCTCTACACCGTATACAGACATATTTGAGATTCATTCCGAGCTACGCTGATTCGGAGGCGGGATATTTTGATCTGCGTCTGGAAGCTACGCTAATGCCCGTAGTAGTAGTAAGTTTTAGGTTATTATTTAACTCGATCAATTTCCTAATGTCTTTGTGTACATTTCGTAATCGGCTACTTCATTATCTCATCAAAATTGTGCTTTGATTATTCTGTAATCTCAACTTCCTCTATATAAAATAATTTCTAACACAACTTAATGTTCTGGAACCACCTTCAGAACTTTAATAAAAAGTTGGCAGCATTTCTCATTGAAAACAGAGACAGCTTTCGTTCCAGTCCGTGTGTTGTTGTTGTCGTAATGTCCACTTTCACCAATGTGCGTAAGGGTGTTGGATTGCCTCACGTACCCACCCTTGTAAGGGGAAACACCCGCATGTACACACTGAACATACTAATGTACTGCACCTTCTAGATACTAATCGTGTGTGTTAACAGGCATAGTAATATATATATATATATATATATATATATATATCCATCCATTAAATTGTTTGTGATCTTCACGATGTGAGATGTGAGCTTCATTACTCGGATCTAAATCTTGAACGTACCAGATCGCATCAAGTAGCGACTCCAGTTAAACGGTGTTTCAAGAAACTGTTTGCTGCATGGAGTGAAACAAACTAGCCATTAGGGTATGGTAATGGTATACAGATTTATTTGCTTTGTAGTTTCAGCTGAAGACGGCCCCCACGAGGTACTGTCGTATCAGCTGACGTGTGTGAACTCTCGTCAACCACGGAGCGAGACCAGCGACGAATGGGTGGACATCGAAATGACCGACTCTGACGGCGAAGGAAGTGAAGACGCCGTAGCAGTGTGAGTACATGGGACAGGATAATACTGCATTTGAACACCACTTACTGCAGGTTAGCATCGGACAGATTAAACGGAAGCCCAAACTGTAACACCTTTTCCAAGTTGGGAGATCTACTTACAGTTAAAGAATATAGGACATGTTCCTACAAAGTTTCAAAGACTTTTAGTGACTTTTTTCCCCATATTATCGTTCAGTTAACTTTTATTACAAGATAGTGCTCAGGAAAAGTCAGTATTAGGGATATTGATGTAGCTTTTTATTTCATCTAGATATCAAGGTCACTGCAGGAACTGGAAGAGTCCAAGGCGGTCACGAAAAGCAAGGAAGCTGTGGTCAAAGTCTGCCCGGAAAGCTACAGGAAAGCTAATTGATGGTGAGTTGATATAGTCTGGCCATTTAATTCTGTTGAATTTATCTTCAGATGTTGCTTTGCCGTATGATTCTTGTGGCATCTTTATTTTCCATGAACATATTTCAGTAGATTGCAAAACTATTTCTACTGTCGCCTATTGTCCCATATTCTTTCCTCTCATATGAAAGCAGTGTTCTGATTTAAGGATCCCTGTTCCTGCTTGCTTCTTTTGTGATTAATTTATGTGTGAATTTCACTGACCTACACATCACGACTCTTCATGCCAACATTCTTCTGTGAGTCTCATAACCGCACGCGCATTCTGATAGTACGGGTTAAGAATACACAGTGTTTAAAATAAAGAATAAAAATTACTAAACAATAAGTAGGAAGGCTGTCGCTGTGAATTCAGCAGCTGCTTGAGGTACAGAGATATTAGACATTTTGGGGGATCAGTGTTGCCAGGACAAGACAGGCAGCACAGTAGTTTGTAATTCAAGGTAAATCAACCACTGGCCACACCAGTATTCTGTGGAAAGAACGGCAGGAATACTTATTATCGCAATATTACATTTTGTAAAGAGTTTTCAGAGGAATCCAATGTTCGTTCCTTTTTTTAAACTTATTTTACTCTTAATCTTACTTTTGGAATCTGCTTTTTAATGTATTCGCGTCAGTCATCTAATTTAATGGTCCAACATATAAATAAGAAATTGGATTTCCGGAGTTAGAGTGGCTAAAGGAAGTCGCATCCTGCGTTCCTCGGGGATAATCCAAGTATTTACAACAAATACACAGGTACGTAACAGTGACGTCGGTTCTCAATTGTGGTTATGAAAGTCGCTGTGCAAAACACCAGCGTATACGTACATCTACCTCATTAGAACTAATTGTTTTTCGAATCTCCAGATTACTGATTTTAACAACGCAAAATATGTCAGCTGTACATAGTTTATCGGGGAGAAAAGGATTTTCTCTTCCAGTCATTAAAGTGAATGACTACAAATGGGTGACAGGGGTTTCGATTCACGATGACAGAAGTAGGTTTTTTTATTTTCCTCTGCGTCTTTTCGTGCCCGCCCAGCATCCTGGTCTATGAGTATGGGGTAAAGTGGTCGGAACGTGAAATTTTACAGCCAGTCCTCAGTACTTCTTAATGGCATGGTGCTCAGGTGCAGGGATAACTTAATATTTCACCATCATCTGTGACAAGAGATTAGGTCCATCAACATGTTCATTATGTTTTCATTCGACCGAATTACCCAAGAGCTTTTTACTCTAGTAACGTAATTCAATGTGAGTTAGTCACTGAGCATGGAAATGTAACTGGTAACAGTAGGCCTAACTGACGAGTTGACTACTCCTATAAAGATAAACTTTTACGAACATAGAAACCTACAGGCTTATGATTAAAGATACCACTGGCAACTCATTGAAAATGAAGGAAACCCTATTTTTTAATTTCTAATTAAAATGCGCTACCATTGTGTTCAGTATCAAATGTCTCTTGAAGGAAATCAGACTGTAGTTCTATATAAAACTGTGTTTGTTTCCCGCATATATTTCTTCTGAGTTGTGAATGAGTAAAGGATGTAAGGGATACGAAAACTAGATTACTTTTGCGGTGGATAAGAAAGGAATATAATTTTTCCGACAGTATAAGAAATTTACCCCTTCCACCCTTTCGTAAAATTATGTTAGTAGGCAAAGGAAGTAAATGAAGATGACAGGGCATAATAGATATTGATATTTTGTGAATTTTTGCTCTTCGTCCAAACTAATTACGTTTTAAAGGTTTGGCGCCATATTACAGCGCTCACGAGTCGGATCTGCTATAATCGATTGTGAACGAATATCTCGAACTACGAGCAAGTACCGTGTCGTCATGGTAACCCAACAGCTGGCCTCAATACTGACTAGTTGAATGAGAGAATAGGTGAAAGTTGTTAAGTGTCTTCGTTTTTGCTTGTGTCAGCTGTTAGTAAATCACATATAACGCTGCTGATTTTCTTCACAATTTAATAGATTGATGTGTTTTGTGAAAATCGTGATGATATTAACTGTGTTGTGTTCAACGGTGATTGAAAGTGCGAGGCGGCGGCGTAGACATTGTTGGGTGGGTTGTGATGATATCACTCAATGTCATGCTCTGAAAATATTGTAGCCTTGAAAAGAAGAGAAGCGATCTTTTACATCTTGCGTACCACAGGTCTTCTGAACATTTCTAAGTTAAAGTCTATCCCGATGTTCGTTACATAATTGGCCATCCATGGGCTGCGCCTAAAATTTCTGCTGCTAATTGCGAGAAGTATTTGGTCATACAAGGTCTGTAAATGGCTGTTTGTTGCACAACCGGATTAGTTGAGAAGAAAATGTAGAAATGACTAGTAGTTTTCGTAGCAGACATACGTTTATTAATGCTTCTCGAACTTCCGTTGAGTCATATTATCGTCGCCCCAGACCTCATTGTGCAGACCAAGGTTTGTTATTGGATTTTTTTTATTATGATTTATCTCAGGTTTAATTTAAAGCATCGTATTCATAAACGTTTATTCTTTGAGGCTGTCAAGTTTCATTTATTTAACTGTTGGAATATGTTTTGAAGTAACATAAACATGCATGAACATATACATATATCTTTTTGGTGTTTTTTGCTTAGAGATACTGATGTTCATCTTTGAAGTACTAATATTCTTCTCTGAAGTATTGTGTGATGCCTGGTTTCTTCAGCAGTTGATAAAGCAATAATCTTTTCAAATCATATTCAAAAGTGGCACCTAATTAAATAATAAACTTTACATGGAAAGGACAAATTATTAAGACTTTCCAGTTGTTAAGAAGATGATTAAGTGATAATTTTGTTCTGATGTTGGCAAAACATTTCCACATATGAAGTTAAGAAGATTTATGTGGTATAACCAGGTATCAGTACTACACTACAGTATCGTGTTTTATCATTCATATTGTGTTGGTGTTCACATTGGCTAATTCATTACAGTCTACGTGTCTTCTTCCTCTGTATTATACTTGGGAGCCCCTGATCCCCATGCCCACAAGCCTTCAGTCAGTCCCCATCAACGTTCCAGTGGGTCCACAGGTTTGGTCTCTTTACGAGCAATTCTCTACATTGGAGATGCTCATGAAAGCCAGGAGATGACCTTTTTCCTGGAAAAGGAAGGTTAGTTTAGGAATGAGCCAGTTGTGATATATGTATATAATAAGAACATTGACTTAGGACAGTGCTAATTACTGGCAACATATTGGAAGTATAATTCTGCATTGTACATTTTATGTACCACATATTTGTTATATTTGTATTGATTATTGTATCTCTCCATTTTTGTAGGAGGAGAACATAGTTCTGACTCAGACGCAGATCACCATTATGAGATGCTATATGAAGTTGTAGGGAACAGTAAGAATAATGAGGTGCCTTATGATGATTTTGATTCCTTTGACTCTGATGCGTCTGACGAAACATACATCAAACCTTTGCATCAGGTACAGAGAAGAACTTGCCATTTTTATTTTCATATCTTGATGTAAACTATGTAAATTTTCCATTAAATAATACATAAGTTTGTGGGGCACTGATGATTGCAAAATAAGGTGAATTATCACTTGGTAGAGCTAAACTGTTTTTTGTTGATGGGTTATAATGCAATGTGGATTTATAGGTAGAATATGGACATTTTGGATGAAGACATCATCTTAATCTTAAGGTCATTCCTCTCAAGGCAATATCTGATTCATTCATGATGCTTCATAGACAGAGACTGTCAAAATCCAAAAATGCTTCTGTGCATAAGAAATATGCAAGAGAAGAAAATTGTGGATCTCTGATACAAAAACTGGAGAAATATTTAGTTTGTATATAGTACAGCAAACATAAAAAATGGTTATGAACAAAAATCTGATTTCTGATTAAAACAATGACTAGAGACTATTGCAGTGAACATTTACAGTTGCAGGACATGAAAATGTGTTGCCTAAAAGTATTTGTAAAATTGAACCGGCATTAGTAATTATATAAGCTTTATAAAAATAGTTTTAATATAATGTATGCATCTGAGATTGTCGTAATAATACCTGTTCTGGCATGTATATTGTTATTTCAAAGACAGTTATTTTTGTTTAAAGGCAGGCTTTGACATTGGTAATGGCCGACTACCAGAACCACCACCTGGACAGAACATCTATGCCATCAGTAAGATTGCTGAGGCTGCAGGGAAAAAGATGCTCAAACTGGGCAAGAGTCTTCGCAAGATCAGGACTAAACGAAGTAACAGCAGGGCACCAGAAGCTCAGCATAATGGTACCAGCATAATTAAAGTGTTTACATTTAATTTTTATATGAAATATAGAATATCTACATTAGCTTAATATATTTTTTTAACTCGACAGACTAAATGGTACTTTGTGAAAAATCTTTGCTTGATTTATAGCTTTTAATTTTTATGGTAAGATGAGAATTTTAACAATTATGTTTATTTGCAGAATTCTAAAATAGTTTTTTCATACAATTTTGTCATTCTTTTAACCCACTGGCTTGTAGCTTTTTGTCTCATTTTGCCAGCAGTCCAGCAGCTGTTGAAAGGCCTGGTAGGTGATGTGCTGGTTCTTGAAATCAGTGGTTAATAATAAATATTGCTTGTAAGCATTTGCATGTTTTGGGTGGGAACTTTTGTCTGTTATGTCTTTAGCACAATCTGCTACAACTTGCATCCAAAAACAGTTTCTTCTGTTACATCCCACCGTAACATTTGAAACAATGAAGAAAAGTAATGTCACTGTAGGATAGAAGAATGTTAATCCCAGAAGTAATTTACTGCGTGCTATTATACCATCACTGTTTCTATGCAAGTCTTATGTTGCTGACATGGAACCCAGAGGTTTATTACATTACAGCGACATTAACGTGTATGATCTGTTTGTGATTTGTTATAAACATTTTTCATTTTCTAAGTTTTGCAAATATCAGTTTATCTATCAATGTCTTTCTCTCTGTCTCTTGCTTGCAGAGTCACTACAATTTGATTTTTAATTTTGATTGCATGCCTGCTAATATACATTAGAGTGTTTGGCAGGGAGTGGAAGTTAATACTTTTAACTCGGTATATTTGAATAGTAATGGCAAATTTACTGGATGCTAAAACAAGAAATAATTTGATGTAGCTCAAGTTTAGTGTTGTGGATTCCTTTTTAGTAGAAATACATGCATGCAGTGTTCAGTTTAGTTTCAAAATCTTTTATAGGAGACCATTAAGAGAAAAAATTAATGTTTTTCCCTTTCACATTTTCCTTTACAGCTCGACCACCACTGCCCACCACTCAAAGACCACAACGTCCTTCTCCATCTCATCCATCACCACCAGTCCTTCCTCCTCGAATCTCAGAGAAGACTTTATCTTCAGGAAACCTAGCAGGGCGCAAATATTGGTCATTACGCAAATTCAAGAGAAGTATATCTGCTTCAGATCAAACATCACCTGCGCCTCCATTTAGTGGCCCAAAGAAGGAAACAGCCACTTTCTACCTCACACAGGCACTGGATGCTGACATGGGCAGCACTGAGGGAAATATGAATGTGTAAGTTTGATTGTAGTAATAACTTGTTTTATGGTTTGGCACACATAATGAGATATTTTGTGGTTTAGCTGTCATAAGAAGACACTTAGCGCTGAATTTTTAGCCAGCAATTTAAAAAATAATAATATTTATATGCTTGATACATGTTTCAGAAATAATGCTTCATTGTCTCTTTGGGTGAATGTTCACTGTTTAGTATATTAATGATGAAGACTGTTCTGTTTTGTTTCCAGTAGTGATAATTAACTGAATTGTAACAAATCTGATGAAATATTTTTTACGCTTGTAGATGTTGCTATACCTAGCTCACTGTGTCATGTTTTTTATGTACCAGGGGATCTACTGATACTACTGACATTTGCTCAGAAAGTGGTGGTACACCAACTAGTCCTTCAAGTTTGGGCAGCAGCAAGACGATTGTATATGATAGTGGAATGGATGCAAACTGCAACTCAGAGGGACTACAGAAAATGCCCACCAATTTTAGTAATAGCAACAAGCAGAGGCCAATTTCAGCTCCTGAAAGAAGGAACAGTGGCAGCGTCCGTCCTAACTCTCCTCCTCCTCTTCCTCCTCCTCCCCACAGTTCAGGCTCCTCAGGTAAATTTTATTGAATAGAATTAAATTACCATATGCAAATGATTGTATAAATTACCTTGATTCTGTTAATCTGAATCTGCCTTCCCAACAGTATACAAATTGTTCATGCAGAACCACCTTATCAAATAGGTAAAGTAGGCAGGTGCCCCCCACCATGTGATGAACATCAGTTCCAAGTGCTTAAACGTTCCCTAATTTTTTCTTATTCCAGAAATTTTAGTCTGTTATACGAGTAATATTTGAATACGAAGCTTTATCATTGTGTTCCATCTTCTGTACATCAGAAAGTGTAAGCTGTGTTCTCCGTTTGTTCAGATAATCCAAAGAAACCTCTCCGTAAAGAGAAAAGAAATTCAAGTAACACGTCCTGGTATGCTGAATGTGGGCTGTTTGATCAGACAGAAGTTCAGAATATGGGCATTATGGGTATGTTTACCATTCTTATATTTTATTAATAATTCAGTGAAACATGTAGATTTGAAAAATAATGAAGGGCCTGAGATATAGGCCAAAATATTTGTATAATCTAAATCCTTGTGACCAAGTAAGTTGGTGCAGCAATAATGCTGTAGATTGTATTTGACAATTGGCTGATTCCAGTGTTAACTATTTATGGTTTTCCTAAGACTTTACATATAAATTTGAGGATCTTCACACGGGATGGCCTCCTGCTTTGAAATCTAACATTCTCACCTTTGGTTATCTTCCTTGCCCCACAGCATGTAGATGTGTATATCATATGGCTTGAATCATCAAGAAAATAACCAAAGAAGAGCTCTGTGTAAAGAAATTCTATATTTAATTTTCACGGTATGTGGGTCCACAGCATTTTGTTATGCATACTTTTCTCTGTTGTATCCACGCTTGAATGAAACTTTTGTGGTTTGTATGTTTGGGTGTCCCAGATGCAATGAATTCCATTCATCATCATTCAAGGAACTCAGCAGTCATTATTTGGAGTTGTTCTTCACACAAGATTAACATTGACTGCAAAAGTATTATCTTACTCTTGAATTCTTTATAAATTTTATGGTGTTTATGTTAGCTTTGTGCCATTCTTGTTACATGTGTATTGTGTTCTTTTGAGTGATGTGTTTGGAAAACTATCTGTCTTTTAATTCATAGATGTACCAAAGAATAATGCAAGAAAGCAAGACCGACCCATATCAAATTCATGGTATGCTGAAGTTGGACTCTGGGACATGGGTACTTCAAGTCCCAATGACAGTTCTCTGTCTGAGCAAGGTAAGGGCCTGTAGATGTGATTCACAGTTCTCATGCTGAATTGTTTTCGAGTATTATTGAACTTGAAACCTCAAAATTTCACTTGGAATTATCAGTGAAAATTAGTTTTGTAATTCTTTTTTTCCTCAAACATTTCCACTTATGATGACCATTTCTCCATCTTTGTCTGTCTTTTCTCAGCTTCTCCCCAATTTCTTCCCTTAACCTTCCTTCTCTGTGACATCTTTTATAACCTATTATAATAAACTTGATCTTAGTTGTTTTCCTTTTAATTTCATGTACAAAACTTTCTTTGGAATTCTGTCTTTATTCATTTTTAAAACATGTCCATATCAAAATCTGTTATTTGTTAATTTTTCTTCCAATGCGTTCATCCTCGTTCTATCTTTTTTTATTTCTTGCTCTAGCTCTTCTGCTTTTCTTTCAGTGTCCAACCTCAGATTTTTTTGTTTAATTTTGTTCTCTATATTTTCTGCTTTTGTCCTTCTCGACTTCTTAGAAATCTCATCTTTACTGCCATGGATCTACTAATATCTGCTTCACTCCATGTCTGAGTTTCTATTTCATAAGTTATTTTGGGTATGCAGTAACATTTTAAACAGGCATGTTTTTCTGTAGACATTTCCCATTTCTGAAGTAGTGGAAATCAAAATGAAAGTGTAGCAGTTAAAAGATACAGTTAAGTACAGATACACAATATGTCCTTTATATCTTTCACCCCTGTCAGACACTTGTTTATATATGGTGCAGATACACGAAGCCAGCACACTGATTTGAGTGGAGGAGATTCACCACTGACAGCAGGCAGTCCAGAGAACAGTGGAGTTGCTGAAAGGCGTTTCGCTGATGAACCTTTGTATCAGTTCTACACTGCAGCTGTAGTAGAGGTATTTCTTCATTTAAAAAATTTGTGATAAAAAATAAAAAATATCTTCTGAAATTTCACAACATATCTATTTCATTGCCAGCAGGCAGCACATTAGTTTTAAATGTTATGGCATAATTGGCTACCACTTTTACTGTTGTGTTACTTTATGATGGTCCTTGGTTGGTACAAAAGGGGAAAGAAAGGGAAAGAAGCTAAGAAAAGTTTGTAAAATCAAAGAGACAGTGGTAAAGTGGCTACAGATCTGTTGGAAAACGTGTAGGATTTTTAAGTGATGTTTTACAAGACCTTTGGATGCAACTGAATTAGTTCTGTTTAAAATGTTTCACTGCACTTATTCTTTGAATAGGCCATAAACAAAGAATTTATATTTTCATGCTTGCTAGTAACCATGCTTTAATCTCAATATTCTAACCTGCCAGAAAACTGGCCTATACATCCCTTGAATGGTATTTGTCTCCAAGTAGACTTGACCAAGCAGCTAAAACCCAAGGGCCACTGTAGAGTAACAAGGCATAAACTCTTGATTGTTACTTCTCTAAATTATAAATAACAGCTGATAAACACAATTTATGCATTGAACTGAGAGTGCAGATATATTCTGCACTACCTGACCAGTATAGAAAGTGATCTCTCTTATTTTGAGCAACAGTCAACTGCATAAGAATTCATGAAAGGAGTCAGAAGTTGCAGACACCAAACACTGAGATTGAGTGGTTAACACCACTTCTTTGTATTCATAAGATCATGAGTTTTATTGTTGGTATGGAAGCCGCCTGCCCTTGCTGAGGTTTTTCTTGATTTTTCAAAGGCACCCCAGGCAAATTCTGGAACATGACTACTTCCTTGCACCTTTCCAGTTCATCCAGTTTCCCATTTGACATAATACAACATGCACAGCTGAAAATTAAGAGTTTGAAATTAACTGATTAGATATGTTTTCCCTAAATAACAACCATGAGTACAATTGCCAAGTAAGAATAAAATAATGTTGATTAATGCCTTTACGTCATATGGTACAGTAGTGTTCTAGCATGGGTGCTTAAATACATGCTGTAGGTGTTTATGTGTATTTATGTAGTTTGATTGCCTCAGCTTCAACACAACTTGATATTGAAGTTACCAGTGCTCGATGTACTTATTATTGTATTTCATTGATCTGAAATCTTTGCTCACTGGAAAAAGATTTACTGACTTTTTCTTTCAGAGATATATGCGAAGTGAACTGGACTCGGATGGTTATGAAGAAATTGGAGATGGTTCTCAAAAATTGAAACCTTCTCGTCCTACTGCCATGGAGCTGATTCAACCTCGTGAAGGCCAACACCGTACTCTTTGGTGTGAAATTCCTGAAGTTGTCAGCAGTCGTGTTCTTAGTAAGAATAAATGCTGCTAAATGTATATGAGCTGATGTATAACTTGTGAGGATTTCTAGTGGATGGAAATGGGTTGGGTTGTGTTTATCATAGGCTTTTGGTATTAGTTATATTGAATGTTTGGGTCTGCTGTAAGAATTAGTTAAAAATGATTGAATTGTGATGGGCATAAAATGTAAATTCAAACTGAATTATTCATGGTCAGTATGAATAAAGTTGTATGATAGGAAATAAGAGACTTGGGAGAAAATATGAGGAGGATATTCAAGAATTAAGTGTTTTTTCTTTTCAAAATTTGTGCCCCACTGTTATGTCCGATATTGGCATACATGAAAAGTTTTGTCAGAGGTATGTTTTTCTGGAAAACGTTATTTTCTAATGAAGTTTATTATCCTTCCAGAGACTTTTATGTTTGCAAATCAGATAGTTTCAAGATTAATACTTAAAATTCAAGAGAAAATATACTTTTAAACAAATTGGTTTGTAATTTGAAGTGTTTTGAAGAGTATATTACTGCTGTTCAATCAGTGATTGTGATTATGTTAATTTTTTTAGGTACAATCAGCACTCATCAGAAGAAGTTACAAGAGGCCAAATTTGAAATTATCACTTCAGAAGCATCATACATAAATTCTTTAAATGTTCTTGAGAAACATTTCATATCTAGTCTTGAACTGTGTGATGAATCTGTCTTGTCTAGAAATGATAGAAGGACCTTATTCTCTAATCTCATTCCAGGTATTCTCTCTTGATATAATGCATTACATTAATTAGGTTTGTCACAATTCTTCACTTTTTATGTCTTGCTTAAAAATCCTGATTGTCCACCATTTTTTCTTAATATTACAGAATTTGTACTAATCTTCTGAAGTAAAACCATTTTTGAGTTAAAACTGAAATCATGATAATTACTTTTGGCTCTGTATTCAATAGTACAAACAGTTTCAGGAGATAAAATTTTAGCTCTGGTAAGCTGCTTGTTCTTTCAGAAAATGTGTGAACTTTAAATTTAATGTGATATGATATGATTAGCTGCACTACATATAACTTTGTCCAGTGGGATAATTTTAATTATGAGTCTTGATGATTATTTTAGTCAAAACTTGCTCGGAGCACTTCCTGGCTGAGCTCGAAGAGTGTTGGCAGGATAACATCCTCTTACATGGCATTTGTGAGGTTGTCTACAAGCATGCTAGTAACAATTTTAATGCATACATCAAGTATTGTTCAAATCAGATCTGCTTAGACAGGACATTACGTGGACTGAAGTAAGTATAACAATGTAATGTCATATTTTCTATTTTCTTCTCATATGACTACAAAAATTTCTTTCTGAATTATTAAATTAAGTGAGGTATCAGAAGGAAATAGGAAGAATTGGTTCCTCTATTTTATCTGTAGTTTTATTGTCCTGGTATTATTTTTTTGCTTATAATAATAAAATTTCAAAATAAAAATGGTAATTTCTATGAAACAATCCTACTACTTTTGTTATTTGGATTTGAATGAATGCATATTACTGCAGTTGAAATACAAGACTCTACACAATGGTAAATGTTTACTTATTTAAAAAGTAGTGAAGATGGGTTTAGAACTTTTACCTTATCAATACTACTAGTATGCCAACCATTAGACCATCAAAGCAGTCCAGGATTAGTTGTAACTCTGCTAATGATGCATCCAGTTATTTCCTGTGGTTATAGTAAAGATAATACAGCCAACTGTTGAATATAACCAAGCAGATCACTTGAACGAAGTATGTTAGCATTTGTTTAGTACCATCATTTGCATAATAAACAGAGGTATAACAAAAGTAACCATGAGAGTCTTTTGTAATATTGTAATTTTTATTCCAGGGAACATAACACAAAGTTTTCAGAAGCTCTATCCCAGTTAGAAAATAGTCCTGTGTGTCAGTCACTGTCTCTACACTCTTTCTTGATGCTACCAATGCAGCGCATAACACGGCTACCATTGCTTATTGATGCTGTTCTAACACGCCTGGATCCACAAGATGATGAATACAACACATGCCGTCTGGCACTTGCAACTTTAAACAAAGTAAGTTTACTTGAAGTAATTTCACCATATGTGTGAGGTTTTTGTGCAACAACTTGCAACTTTAGTGAGTTATGCATATTCAGTCATGTGATTACATTATTCACCATTTATGTCAAGCAGTAATTGAGATTGAGGTCATTTTGTGCTTTCACCTTTGCAACAGTAGATTGTCTACAATAAATGACAAAACTAGTGAGATGTGCAGAATAACAAAGAACTCATGTAGAAAATAGATGTAGGCTGCACATGCACTTTTGTTTGTTTAATAATGTTGTTTGTTTGAAGACCCTTTTTTCTGTCTCTGTTACAGATTGTACAGAACTGCAATGAAGATGCACGCAAAATGGAACGCTTGGAAGAGATTCTGATCCTTAGTCGACAGCTATATTTTCCAAATGAAATAAAAGCAGTACCCATAATTTCAAGTGTTCGGTGGCTTGTCAAGAAGGGTGAACTCACACAGGTGGTCTGGCGAGGAGATGAGGGCAAACTTACCTTTGGTAAAAAGTTCTCTAGAGTCCAAGTACACATATTCCTCTTCACAGACCTGCTTGTCATTACGAAAAAGAAAAGGTAATTTTGAAGTCATGAGGGCAAATGATTAAGAAAGATATATTGGAATTTATCAATTTAAGACAGAACTTCGTACTGTCCACTGAATTCAGTGTGATATGGTATTTACTAGAAGACTTATTCCAGTAACCTTAGGTGTTGTGAAAATATGCGATTAATTTATGCTCTGCTCTAGAATTTTTTTCTTGTATTATAACTTGTGAATGAATATAAACTCCAAAAAGCAGTAATATGTAATAACTTTCTGTAGTAAGTTATACTGTACTGAAATGCTGACAGAATGGAGTCCATATGTATATCATTTGTGTCTTGTACTTTCTGATGTTGAAATTGCATAGAAAAAGGTTATCCTACAAACTGACTTCCACTCAGTGTACTATTGTAATGTCTCACCATTCTTCTGGTACAGGCACAAGTCACAAGGTAGACTGACATTATAGACTAAGAATTAAGTGCATGGCAAATAAGCAGTAATTTTGGAATCAGACCTATATATATGCTTGGAGCATGCCAGACTGATTGAGTGAGAAGCTAATACAATAAAGCAATGCTGCTATAAAAATCTTCTTGGGCTCTCATTGATGTCAGTTGGTTAAAGATCATTGATATTTCAGGGACAATCTTTGTCCCCACTGTCAGGGCTTCCATCAGATGATGAAATTAAAAATGATTTCATTAATATTTAATATATATGTTTTTTCTTTTGGTAGTTTCTGAATATTTCTGTTTGTTACAAATTAGAATATGATATATCCTACATTTCAGAAAAACTGCCCCTGATGCCACGGGTGATGAGTGCTATGCTGTAGTGGACTACTGCCCAAGAAACCTGGTTCAGATGACAAGTGCCGAAGGAACGACAAATCTTCCTGTCAAGTTCACATCTGAGAGTGGGCGCAATTTGATGCTCCTTACAATGCTTCAGAATCATGAGAAAAAGACTGTTGAAATGGTAAGGTGATACAAATATAAGGTAAATGTTGGTGTAGGTGACACTGTGTTGTTCTCCTTTTCTCTTACTCAGTTGTGGACATCATTATTGCTCATACTGATTGACTGACATTTGTAAAAATCACCATGAAGAGCATATCATGAAATACCTCACAGGCTTATATTTTGTAATATATGTCATAAACTTTCCCAGTATGATTATGATGTAATTCTTGAAATACAGTATTGTAGAGTAACTATAATTGAGGAAAATAACAAGATGAAAGCATTAATTAATTTCTTTCTTTGGTGATAAGTGATCAATCATTCTAACTTCACATGTTAAATTTGCATATGACATTTTATAAACCCATGTACTAGTTAACCATCAGAAGCCTGCAAGATCTGATCCTTCAAAATCCTGTGCATCACCCCAGTGACTGACTACTGACTAGTATTAAGGAATACTAGTCAGTATGAAAATGTGACAAGCATGCACAGTTGCAGTATACCCAACATTACCTAATGTGTGTCAAACCTCCTTAGTACCCCAAAATATTTCTCTTCCCTAAAATATTTTTGACCAGAATTTTGTATGTATTCTGATATCCCCAAAGTGTTTGATACAAATCGGTGTTTTGTGTCATGTGGTACTGTGCAGTAAAATAAGCATCTAGTGATGAAAATGTGCAAAGAACTGTATTGGATACCTCATGCTCCCTGAAGTAGAGCACACTTTTCCTCTGTTGTTTACAATGTCTTGTGGACACACTTCTTTTTTGCCAACACATTTTCTGTGTTTCAGTAATATGTTGTTATAATATTAATTTTTCCTGTGTTTTCCAGATATTATCATGTTCTGTGGAGTCAGATCGCCAACGATGGTTAGAAGCAGTGAGTCCTCCTGTTTCTGATAACCCTAATGAGACTGTGTATGAAGAATGGGACTGTCCTCAAGTTACTGCCATTCACCCATATGTAGCTTGTCAGCCAGATGAGCTGTCCTTAGAGGTGGCAGATGTGGTTAATGTGCTTAGGAAAATAACTGATGGTAAGGTTTAAAACCCATTCATCTGCAAATGCTTGGATATACACATAATTACATGTTATGTATGGAATGTGACATAAAAATGTTCATAAATTTTGGTCACTACAAATTTATAGCAGTTTTTTGTGTGCATACTTCTTAGTTTCTGTTCTGCATTAAACATTGAATATTATGTAATAATACAATGTTGGAAATGACAGGAATGTAGAATAAAATGAAACTTATGTAATGCAGGAGAAGGTATTGATTGACTTTTGAAAATAGATGAGCATTAGTGTATTGTGGCAATTTGTATAGGCTGGTATCAAGGAGAACGTATCCGTGATGGAGAGAGAGGCTGGTTTCCTGGTAATCATACTGTAGAAGTTTTATCAGCTCATGTGAGGGCACGCAACCTCAGGCAGCGCTACAGATTGCTGGCACTGTCTGGAAACTTTCTTGAAGCTCAGCGGAAGGAGAAACAGACCAAGTGACTGAGTGAAGCACCAAGGTAAGGTTGTGTAGTACAAGGAAGAGATGCTGCTATCTGGTCTGTTGTAACAGTGTAATTCAAATGTTGCTCTGACCGTTAATGCAGTCATATCTGAGAATGATGCTTTGTTGGGACTGGCTAAAAAATAAAGCCACTTGATAGTGCAGCTGGGAAGCTGAAGACATTTGTAAATCTGCTGGACATAGGGTAAAGACATCTCCATGACAATGGTCAGCATCATTGTCATACATTAGAGCATAATGCGTGTGATCTGTAATGGCAAATTAAGGATATTTTGACTCAGTCACATAAGAAGTGGAGGAAGTAGATAAACAGAATTTTCTTGTGATTGGATTTGATGAGTATGGTACATTTAAAAAGTACATTGCCAGACTTCAGGGACTATCATCAACAGTTATGTGGCAAGACCTATGATATTGTTCAAGAGTAGAATATACAGAACTTGCATCAGAAGAGTGAATGCATCCAGCATTCCTATCAGCCGAAGCCACATGTGCTGGCCACCCTTAGCAGTAGGCTAATTTCTTACTAAAGCCTTGATAAGTTTGTAAAGTTTGCAAAATGATGTGTGACAAGCAAAGGATAAAATTAATGAAAGTTGGACTAAAACGTGTAGGTACTGCAGGACAAAGCATGTATATAAATTCCAGTTTTGTTCATGGAAAAGATCTATAATATTGAGAGAAAGTGACAGTCACCATCTTGCCAAAATAGGAGATACAAAAAGTATACTATGAGCAGTTTATGAATGTGATGATATTCAGTGTTTGTAGTGTAATGTTGATATTTAAAGTGAAGAAGCTCATGGGATTGACACTATGGATGATGTGAGATGATAAATAACTGCCTCAGATGAGGCTGTTAACCATGAACTGCCACCTTCTAGCTCTCACACAAACAGTATGAAATAAATTTGGGCAATAAAGTGAAGAAAATCTGTTTTTTATTTCTGGAAACCATACAGTGTCTGTTAAATATACCATAATTCATATTATAGTAAAATATTTGGTTACATTATCCTACATGTATGTTTAAAAGAAATTTGCAAATGTTTAAGTCATTTGAATTTGTTATAAAATGTTCTGTAGTTATGATTTTCTTTCTGCAGCATGTTTCTACAAGCCATGTCATTTTGAGATAATTAAAGTATGTCAGAACTGCAGGATTAATTGGTGAAGTAAACAGTACTTAAGACCTAGGATGATCAGATGTGTTCATCATTTTTTTGTAAAAGGATTAACATTTTTTGAAAAATAAAAAGGTTTGTCACTTACTTGTTGCACACCAAAATAAAAATTGCTTAGAGTTAGGTAAATTATCATGGAAAAGGAAGATGGCAAATCATGAAATGTATTTAATTGTATTGTTTGTAAAATGCAAATATGATTGAAAAATGGAGTTTTGTAAAGATTGTTAAGCATTAACTAAATAAGAGAGCCTGAATTTATTATATGCTCCTATTGTGTGTAAGTTTGGAGCACCATAGCTTTTTACTCTGTTATATTAGAATTACATTCCATTTAGATGTATATATAAATACTCTTATAAATATTTTTGTATAAATATGTTCATCATTTTTGAAAAGTATGTTTTGAATTATTGTTGATTCACAGACTTATAAATTTATATTGTATATTTTATAAATAAATAAGTAAAATATTGTCCACTTTACACTTTGTGTTCTCAAAATATATTCAGTCCATTTGCTTTCTGGTTTATGAAGTCAAGTCACATACTTAAAAGAAAGGTGGCAGTAAGATTACCTATTCATTTACTGGACGTAATCAATTGTAAGTTCATAATTAGTAGAAAAAGGTAACTTTCATTTTATAATAGATTGTGGATTCTGAATTAAGTTCTTTCACTTTCTTAAATGATTCCATGGAGAACAGTCCTTCAAAAACTGATAATCATCCAATTAATAAAGAATCTCTGGTTTTTATGGAAACAAAAGTTTTGCCATCTTGTCCACAGGAGTCCATTGGTGGAACCATTCTTCAACCAGGTGAATCCAGTCCACACTCTCAAATTCTCTTAGGATCCATTTTAACGACCTCTCATCTACATCTAAGGCTCCCAAGTGGCATTTTTCATTCAGGTTTTCTGACTAAAACTTTGTATTCACACAAAATGTTATAAAAATATGTTTATTTAAAAGTATATACATTTTGTCAAAACAAGTTAAACACAAATTACCAATAACAGTCACATAATTTAGTACTTGCGTGTTAGCAAATATAAAATAGTGTAAGAAAATACATGTGCATGTCATAACAGTGCCAGACCATAATTATTTCACCATTTTAAATAGATTTAAAAATTGCTTTAAATAATAAAAAAGGCAGGAATGATTTCTACTTGTAGCTATAAAAAACATACCTTTACCAAGGTGACCTAGTAAGCAAGCACTTCCTCTCTTCAGTTGTTCCACATTTTCTTGGCTAGATACACTTAAATTCTGTATTGTACATGCTTGTCAAAACTATCTCATCATAAATCATACTGACATTACTCATAATACTGCAGTTTGTAAACAACTTAATTTTAAAGAAAAATCAGATCCCTGTATTCCTAAGCTCCATTCATCGTCCTTAATGTTGATATGAAACATCACAAATTCATGCCCTTGGTCTGGCATTCTTTATCTCGAAAAGCTTGCGAACAAAATAAACTTGCAGCACAGTGGTAAAAGTTATGACAAGAATCTGAGCAATAGACCAGTTTTGTACATAGCGGTTGTTGACTTCTAACAGATTATAGTCCCAAGTTTCCCTTCCTCTGGTGTGATGCTGATACTGCAACATTTCGTTGATGTTACGCTCCACTCCTTTAATGGACTCCTGATGAAACAAAAGGAATGCCAGTTTGTTTCTTAGTAGTTAGTCTGATAGGAAACATAATGAAACTATTTTTTTTTTTGTTATAAACACACTTTCTGATAGTCTATGGCTACCTGTGATGCAACAACATAACTAAAAAGAAAGTTTCTCATTAACAAATTTATGTATATTTTCTATCTGTAAAGTGCAATGAAATGAGGTATTGTTACTCCTTTGCCCTCTACCATACATTCATAAATAATGAATGATTTATAAAGTTTTTTGCATATGGAGACTTAAATTTGCACACATTTCTAATTGTTCTTCAGATTTGGATTTAAATTTCCATCATTAATCCCTCACTACTACCTTATAACTGTCTTCTTCCTTTCCAGTAAAAGCATTGTTGCCTGTTATGGGCATTACATAACAGAATCCTCATAACCTTATAACTGTTAAATTCCTGGCAGAATTAAGAACAGCAACTTGAAATTACAGATTTTGGAAGTTCTGTCTGCTGTAGACCCTCAAGGAATTTAAAACTGTTCATACAATTACACATGATTCTACTTATGTATTTTGTACTTTATACTTACAGTAAAATTTCCCACACTAAGGTTTAATTCTTCAACTTCCTTGGTAAATTTATCCCACTGGTCATACCTGTAGAAAAGAGAAAATAGTAACAGTTAAGTAGATACATACACACCCAACATTGAATAAATAATAGTGACATATTAATTATAACAAAATATTTTGAAAAATCTGTCTGGATTCCTGCCTTATCTATATATTCTGTGCTGCAACTGAGAAGCATGTTTATCTTTCATTTATAAGGTTCTGCAGTTTCTCAGTTCTGTACCTATTTAGAAAGTCAATGTTATTTAAATTTATGTACCTAATGACAGTAAGGTACAGATTTACTAGTTTTGCTGCAAATCTGGAAAACTGATTATCAATGCAGACACTGTAGTAGCCTCCAGTTGAAGCTTGATCCTGATAATCTGCATTTGGTCGCCACTGATATGGATGCACAATCTGACCATTGGGATGTCTCACAGCAAACCCAGCCATGCCATCACCGCCTCTCAATACCTGAAAATGTACGGAAATTTTCTCAGACTCTACTGGTTTGTACTGCAATCAAATGAAAGTCTTTTGCACCGATGTTCAATCTGTTCAGAGACGGTCATACACCAAATGGCAGGTTCTTCAGGAGCAGTAAGTGAATTGTCCGAATATTAATAAACTGAAACATCACTGTTAGGTATACATTATTTTGTCTGACATGTTGGCTATGCTACATTGTCTTAACATCATTCATTTATTAAAAAACAACCCATTTTTGAGAAAATTACCATGTACACCATACCATTTGATTTACATCCCTATGAAATAACTGAAAAACGCATGAATTACGGATAAAAGGACACTACTTGTTCCACAACAAATATAAGTGTAAACTTTTAAATAATTAGAAGTCTCTACTATACATCTGTACACAGTTAACTGGAATGCCAACATACATGTAGAAATTTAATGTATCACATTCATTACCTGTGTATTAGTCACGATAATCTTGAAGAAATGGAAAACAAAACACTACTTGGGCCATTGACATGTGCTGCATACAAATGTAAACATATGTTATATATTTTGACATTGAGTAGTTGAATTGGAAAAAAACAACTACAAACACATGAACGCCTTGGGTGCATCGAAATATTAAAACTTGGGCTTTCTGAAATCACTGAACTTTTTTATTCATCAACTATAAAATAAAATCTACTTACTTGAAAGCTGACGTAGAAAGTTGCGCCGGGATTTACATATTGGAAGTAACAATCTTCCTTTCCGGGATCAATATGGACCTTGTAGTCCATTGCAACAGCAGGTAGAGATTCATACCATGGGACAGTTGTTTCGCTATCACATATCTGTATAAAATACGGTAGTAATGTTAATATAAAATACAACGTGGCAAACAATATAGCCATGTTTAGTGCTCCCTCTCCAATGTAAATGGTTGAAATCAGCTGTGATGTTTGGCGCGAGATTTGAAACTCTCTTATTACAAGGGAAATCTTGACACAGATTTAAATAATAGCTTTTAAAGTTGAAGTTACTTATGTGGGTGATTATTTTAATATTTATATTAAGTTGGTACTTGAATAGGATATTTATGTTTGGTGGTAATATGGAGATTTCTTGAACAGCTGAAATCTAGGGAGACTTATGTAGAAATTCCATATATTTATTCTTCTAATTGAGTCCCATGTTGCCAATGTATGTAGTTGTTGCAGGAAGTAATCCTCAGATGCAAAAAGCTGTAGAATTGATGTTACACAGAATGTATTTAGTACGATGTGAATACATATTTTTACTTTGATGAGTGACACAAGTTGATTAGCGTTCTTCCGCTCTTTGACTAATGTTCCGTGCTTTCAAGATGGCCGATGCCGAAAACCTGTGATACCTGACACGAAGTAATTAGCCGTGCTGTATAAAAGCAGTACTTGGCGCGTTTCTAAGAATTTAAAATTAAATCTTCTGAAATGCAGTTTTACCTTAGTTAGTTTATGAAAATTGCTAATAACGTGTCTCTAGATATAAGTGTGTAGTGCCTACAGACCTCCGTTCCACATTAATGAAGACAGGTGCCCAGGTAAATAGAAATTATTATTAAATTTCGTGCCATATCAAACGTGTTGGGACTTTTGCCAGAAATCTTCAGTTGGAAAATACGCAATGTTAGGTTGTAGCGTTTACCATGTTTTTCATACAAATGTGCAGAATACTGAACAAATTAAGTTGACCTAATCTAGGAGCAGCCTTACTCAATTTGTTGGAGAGTTAACTAATATAGGTAATGTGTTAATTTGGCAGGCATTCCATAGTTTTAGCCATGTGTATATATTATGAGAGGTCGTGATATGAACACACCTGTTGTATTACCACTATCTGTAGATAACATTGTGGGCATTGATAATTTAGAATATGGCTTCTGGTTTAAGTGGGCTATAGTGCTGTGTAGTCTGGTAGGAGATTACCACCGTTTCAGGGCCTCTGAAATGGTGGTCAACTCCTACCAGACTACAATCCAGAAGATGGCTGTTTCCAAACCCACCACCATGAGAACCTCAGACCCTACATTGCTATTATAATTCTCTGATGATGTTTATTTTCACTGCAACATATGTTAATTTAAGCACAAAATGAATAACTTTACAAAATTATCCCTAAAGAAATATAATCAAGTCCAAACATACAAGCTTTTGGCAACCATAAATGAACTAAAAAAAGTATTTTAAAAAAGACTACACAAGTAATGATGGTTGTTAACAAATCTCTGTACATTTGTAACAAGAATTAATATGTTCATAAAGATAGCCAGAAGTAATTGAGATCAAAGATTGTCAGGGCAGTGAAGATGTCACTTGCGGTCTTGTAGGTGTTTACCACTGTTGCAAAAGAACAAACTGCCTTCCACTTCAACCCTGATTAGTAACCAATGAGTTATTTGTATACAGATATATGATTTTATAAACGTGTGTATATTTGGTGTTGCTGCCTTTTAATTGTAGTTTTTCATTCTAGTCTCCTGCCAGTTCTTTGAATTCCATGGATTTAACCACATCAGCTCTTCAATTTATTTTCATATGTCCATCCTTTTTTCCACTTCACTTGTTTCCACTCCAACATCCTTTTTGGCTATCAGTCATCCTGCATTTGTATGTGTGTCCATATCATGCTACTTGCCTTTCTTCAGAGTGAGGAAAAACAATCAATAGTTTTCATTTTTATTTTTAAATGTCTTGATTTTGTAAGACACTTGTAGTTCAAGACAAGGGTAGAAGGAAATAGGTTGGCCTTGCCTACACCCTTTGCAAAAGCAGAATGAAACGCAGTCCCTTTCCTGAAGAACCAGGCACTAGAAAGACTGTCTAACAGTCAAACAAGGAGGGGGTATAAAATGGATCTAGTACATGTCTTAAGACTCAAAAATGATCTACTCGAAGTTAACAAACAGAATTTATAGTGAAGTAATGAAATGTTTCCATTTCCATAGTATTTTCTTGTTATGTGCTGCTTATAGTTTAGTTTAGTTCCTGTAACTCAACTAAACTATACTACAGACTACGTTGCCTAATAACAGTTTTTTTTTTCCTCCTGCTGACTGCCGGTTACTGGGTTGTGAGTGATTATGAGTGCGGGAAAGAAATAATTTGTGTTGAAGAGAGATGCCAATTGTACAAGATGCTAACATATTGTGACAAAGAAACAAACAGAAATTTAATTTATATAAAAATTAATCATAAAATAAAGGTAAGTTGAGATCTGAGGTCCTCACGGCGACGAGTTTGAAGATGGCTGCTTTCTGGAGTGTTGCTCTGTATAGTATTGCAGATAAATTTCAAATCCTGGAGACATAAAATTTACTGACATTTCAGAGATGTTTGCTGCCCCCATCATCAGGACAGTCAGCTACAAATTTCACATCTTGTCAGAAAGTAGGCGAATGAGTGTGAAAGCGTAAACATAGATTTATGTCTATCAAAATTAAATATCCTTGTTTGCTTACACTGTTTTTGTAAATGTTCCAGGTCTGTGATGCTGACACATGACAAGGACTTGGTTTCATCACCATCTGCTGTAACAGCGAGCGACTACTGACACACAGCTGTATGAAGCAGGTAATTTAACAGTTTGAGGTTTCCATGATAGTGAAAATGTGGATTGTAGTCTAATGGGTTGTGATGCTTCATAACCTTGTAGATGGTTACCAATGTCATAACTACCATCAAAACCTCAGACTTCATATAGTTAAATAAAACATTGTAATCTGAGACTTTTGAGCTACGTAGGTAATGGACAATATTACACAAAGATAAACATTGTGGTCTATATTCCTTTCCCATCTTTGTTGCTTTATTTTATGAGAGATGTTTGTGGTTTTCTCATGTAACACAAGATATAAGAAGCAAAGTCATATGAAAATTGGAAGATTAAGCCTAAAATGAAATAATAGTACTCAGATGTTAATGTAATTGGCTAAGGAGAGTTGGCCAGTCCTGTACATTGCAGCTTGAATATAAATTTTAGAATCTGTTAGAAAATGTTTACAATTTTAAATAGGAGTGTGATACAAAGGCCAGTTAATGAAGGTCCCTTCATCGTTGGATCATAATGAGATAAACAAGTAATACTTTGTAAATAATTTATATGAAGTACAAGTCACTTGTTCAGCTCCATGCTGTTCATTGTTTCTTGCAGAACATTACCATATAGAACAGTAGTCTTACATGAGACTGTAACCTGCATTTTGCAATAAATTTGGCCTTTCCCACACTTTTCTCTGTTACCTGTGATTTTGGTGACAAGTCAAAAACTTTTGTTTTCACTTCTAGAAATGCAGGCATGGCCTATTGTGCAACAAGGAGAGACTACTGCTCATATTACAGCTCACCTGAGGACGCAAGAGGATGCTGAGCAGCTAGTCCTACATTATGTTGGATTATAGATAGAAGCATGTGCATGTTGCGCCTTTGTGTGAGAGATGCGTGTTTGGAATAAAACATTATGCAGGAAGAACTTTATTATGCTTGTAGTAAGCTATCTCAACAGCAGACATTTATGTATAGTTAATTTGTTCCTTCTGCAGAATTTTGGTATGAAATCTAGAGTCCATTAATTCTGATCATCGCCTATTTCTTGTTGCAGGCCATGGATTTTATTAAGAAAGTTGTCTGATTAGGAACTTTAATTTTTGTCTGAAATTTTTTGATTTACACTATAAATGTATCTGATAATGAACTTTGTTCAAATCTCACTAATTTTTTGGAACATTGGAAGTTGATGTTTCTGATACTATAGAAGTGCTGAGCATCTTTGCTGTATATGTGTAACTGGAATATGTTAGAGAAATGCATAGACTATTCCTAGTGACAGTGCCTTCAGAAATATGTGGACACCATATTTTTAGGGAGAATGCCTTGAACAACACATTCTTAATTGGACTGTTTAAGAAATACGGAAACTGGACTCATGCTGAGTGTCTCCGGAGGATACATAGATACTGAATTCTTAGATTCTTGAGAAGTGCAGATACAGCAGTCCCATTTAGAATATCTTGGTGTGTGTGTGTGTGTGTGTGTGTGTGTGTGTACACATGCACTACTCCATAGTCTGAGTATCTTGAAATCAGTGCTGGCACCACTTCCCAATAGCAATGTTCCAGAAATACAGACACTGTAATCATAATGAGACAGTCTGTTAGAGTATTTAGAGACTCTACTGATATATACATATACCCCACATTCGTAGTCAGATTGCTTGAAGTGATAATGTGGGTGCTGGATACATAGTGAGACTGTCCCGCATCAATACATAGTGATGGCATTCCAGGTAAGATTACGTCTATCACTTCTCAATCACGCACATTCCAAATTTTTTGCTAAATGCGTTGACACTGCATTCCTAGTGAAAGTATGAAGATAACCTACGGGTTGTTGCACTGTGTAGATTTGTAGAAGGTTATCAACGTTGCAGAGGTGTTTGCTGCTGCCATCATCAGTGTGATCTTCATACTCACCACCATCAGAATCTCAGTCCTACATTCACAGGTTATGTTTTCATTTGATTCAACAGACCACCATCATAGAATAATTTTTCAAGAGGTATATGGAAAGGAATATTTTCTGTCAGTACTAACTTCACATATACAAAGGCTATGAAGCAGAGAAACTAAAGATTTGAAATTCTTTACAAAAAATTTTTCAGTTTAGATAAATTCAAGTCCATGTAAAGTTATTTTCAACGTCAGTAGTCTCAGTTGCTGTGTAGTATAATATTGTATAAGACGAGAAATTAAATCAGAATGAAGGGTTTGGCTGCCACGGTGCAGTACCAGAAAATCAGTAGCGCAGATAACTAGTAAACTGTGCTGTAACTCATTAAAGTTACATGCACACAATACCTCCTCGCATATCCTGTTGCCTGGATACCGAGAAAGAAATTAAAAATGGAGTCTTTCTACTTATAGCCATGTAATTTTGGCTTCAGAGGTAGTATGTAGTAGTAGTAGTAGTAGGTGTGTATTGAATTGTCAGGCAAATGTGGTTCTTGCTGAAGGTAAGTCAAAGGAGGTGTGACGTGTGATGTTTGTGATTGGTGGTTCCATTGGGAATGTGCCAATATCACTAAGAGTGATGTAGATGCTGACAAGCCCTTGTATTGTATGGTGTGCCAGCAAGTTAGGAAGTGTAAGGTGCAGGAACAAACCACGACACATATTACTGCATACACTTAATTGACTCCATGGAATAAAGTCCTTGAATAGGTAACACATTTGTATGCTCAGCTAGTTGAAAAACACCTCGAAATTGATGGAGTCCTAAGGTTCATTACCCTATCTGCAATACCCAGTCTGATGGAAGCCTGCAAGCATTTCTGAAGTACCTACTCCCTTCCATGAGAACCTCAAATTCTATCATCAAAAAAATTCTTCTAGAATGCCTTTTAAACAGTGTGATTGTTTGAAATGATGTGTAATCCTGTCAACCTCTACATCCTTAATTTGATTACCTATATAATAAATAAAGTTTACTAATTATGAATCTCCTATTTATGGTAATTTTTGCACTCTTCTATTGTACTTCGATTTGTTTCAGGTACTACATGTTTTGGGTAAAAATGTATTCAGTCCGAACTAGCAAAGAATTCTGTCAAAAGTGTTAACAGTTACAAATGTGCTTGAATTCACTTCACATGTACTTTTTAATGATGCTATGCTTATGGAAGGCCTTTTCTTTTGTTTCTAGTCCCTTTGTTTACTCACTTTAACAATGTGGTTGAAGGGTATGAAGCATTGCATATAACCTTTTCATTTAACTTTATTATTTATTTAGTGTTCTGTCTGATGACAGGTCCATATGAAGAGGATCCTTCCATCCTTTTCTCCGACTGGGACCTGTTCATATACGTTCTTGGCAGATGATCCAGAAGTGGTTTCCCATTGCCTTCTGTGTGTGAATGGAGTAATTGTTGGGATCCCACGGAGAAACCGGGGAAGGCCCCGGAGGAAAACTCCCGTGTTGCCTAGACCACGGCCTTGCCCAACACAAGTTGCAAATTCCATTTAGAATAAAGTGTTCTGAGCATTTTATTTTTAAATTTTACTCTTTATTTGTAACACATACAGATACGTTGTTGCAAAGCTGTTTGCACCTAACAAACCTTCATCAGAAGCTGACAGTCTGTTGACTAGTGAAATAATCAGCCCAAAGGTACGCTGGCAGATTCAGGAAAACCTGCAAGGCATCCTACTGCAGTCAGAAAAACATTCACAGTATCAGCGTACATATTCATCATACTGTAAAATGTTAAAAATAAAAGTTATGCCTTCTCAAATCTTTATGTTCATAATAGTACTTTTGCAGATTTTTCAAAATAGCACTGAATTTAAATTTAAGGTAAAGACAGAAAAAGGCACAAATACTTCGTTAAGATTTATTACTTAACGTAAATTTATGGTTTTCCACAATACGAATACGATACGTTATGTTGCTGCCCCTGGAGGGGGGCTGCTGCGCCATCGTGTGGCGAAGGTTTGAACTAATGGGCCCGCGAAAAATTTTCTGGCCCGTATACCTCCTCGCATATCCTATTCCCCGGATACAAGCCTGGCAACTGAAAGTTGCACACATTTTACTTGCAGCGCCATCTGGTGGCAAAGGTTTGAACTAATGGGCCCGCGAAAAATTTTCTGTCCCGTATACCTCCTCGCATATCCTATTCCCCGGATACAATCCTGGAAACTGAAAGTTGTACACATTAAGTTGCAGCGCCCTCTGGTGGCAAAAATTTCAACTAATCTACCGAGCCAAAGGAAATTTGAGGCACAGCGCCATCTGGTGGCAAAAATTTGAACTAACCTACCGGGCCGGAAAAAATTTCATGGTCATTAGTTGACATTTTTCCTGCTAGGTGGCGTGGCAATGCACTTGACCAGAAAAATTTTCGCGGGCCAATAGTACAAATTTTTGCCGCCAGAGGGCGCTGCATCTTAATGTGTGCAACTTTCGGTACCCAGGATTGTATCCGGGGAATAGGATATGCGAGGAGGTATACGGGACAGAAAATTTTTCGCGGGCCCATTAGTTCAAACCTTTGGCACCAGATGGCGCTGCAAGTAAAATGTGTGCAACTTTCAATTGCCAGGCTTGTATCCGGGGAATAGGATATGCGAGGAGGTATACGGGCCAGAAAATGTTTCGCGGGCCCATTAGTTCAAACCTTCGCCACCAGATGGCGCAGCAGCCCCCCTCCAGGGGCAGCAACTTGACGTAACGCATTCGAATTGTCGAAAGGCATAAATTTAGGTTAAGTAATAACTCTTACCGAAGTATTTGTGCCATTTTCAGTATTTTTCACTTAAATTGACTTTGAATTTGTGGAAAAATTTTTTCGGCAGTTCTCTCACAAGGAATAGGACAAAGGAGCTGTGTACTTGTGGCCAAAGTATGTAGAGTAAAGTTTATTTACATTTCATTGATCCTTCTTAGGATTAAACCAAAGGATGTTGAACATGTCATTTCATACAATATCCATAAACTTCCGAACTTCTTACAATATACATAATGCTCAGAACTTCTGACACAAGTAAAAGAACGCATTTCACATATTAATGTACATAAACTTAGATTCTGCAATACAAGTATTAAAAATAATTTTACAGACTAAACTAGCTAATTTTGATGAAATTCCATCATAACCACATGAGTTTTTTGACTTGAGAAAAGTTATTATACTTTTAATTTCATTTGGAGTGGTAGGAATAAGATTAATATTTGAAAATGAATTAGGAACTGCCTTAGCCAAGAACTTCATTGTATCTTCGGTTTTTGGGGTTATGGTATCACTGCTGTTCAATCTTTCTACAATCGTTAAAAAGTATGTATTAAAATAGTAAGTTATAAGTTTAGGATCATTTACTCTATTATTATTTATCATTATTGGTGGCTTTCAATATCTCTAGATTGTTTGCGTTTCCTTTTTTACAATTTTCCAAACACTTTTTACTTTATTTCCAGACTCTATTATCAATTTATTGTAATGCATGCGTTCAGTTTCTTTAATGACTTGAGTTAAAATTTTGCAATATTTTCTATAGTGTTGCTTCAGCAGTTGGTTATTACTGGTCCTGCTATTTAGGTAGAGCTCACTTATAATTGCATGATCTTTTGATGCCTTTAGTTATCCGTACATTGGTTTCAGACAATTTTTCTCTGTTTTAGTAAGGAAACTTTTTCAAATATTCTTACAAAGATCTTTAGAAAAGAATTGAACTTCAAAACTATAACAGCACCATTGGGTAATAATTCCCAATCTTCACTACTCAGATGTATAAATTCAATTAAAGGAACTTCATTTATCACTCTACTTACCTTCTTATCATTGAGAAAGTTAGAAATACGGTTTATGTTTTTTATAACTAATAGCTGAGCATCATGATCAGATAGCCCATTTATTATTGGTTTAATCAAAACGTGTTGTAACCTGCAACTATCTACAAAAATATTATCAATGGCAGAGTTGGAGCTATTTTGAATTCTTGTGGGAAAACTAACTGTAGGTGTAAGATTAAACGTTGCTAAAAGAGAATTTAGACATTGCTTACGGCAGCTTTCAAAGAGATACTCATATGAGGCTTGTCATGACGCCAGAGAAGGCCAACAAATCCAACATTTGTATTTATGCTGTCGTTCGCAATGTAGCTCAAGTCCTTTCCAATCTGATAATTTCTGTCCAAATCAAGGCTATTTCCTGGTCCATCCACTATATTGTTCCATGATCATCCTTAGTCATATCTTTACTGAGTGCTTTCAGGTCTTTGGCAACATTGTGAAGTTCAGCATTTGGTTTGAATATACTGGTGACAGCATACTCAGACCCCAGGACTGCGTGAAGCCAGTCACTCAACCCTCTACCATGGCTACTGCCTAGAAGCAGAACCTTATATTTTTTATTTTTAGGTTTAGGATTCTCATCTTTCTTCAACTGAGCAACAATTTTTGGCTCCATACTTAGAGGCTCAAACTTCTTGGTCAGTTTTACATTCACATTCACATGATCATTTACGGAGGAAAGACTTTTGATTCTGCGTCGGTCTTTGGCTTTAATGCTGGTCCACAAAGAGGATGAACAGTTACTGCTACAACTACAACTGGTATTTTTTGCAGTTTTCAAAAAGCAATCTCAATATGAGCCAAAGCCAGCTCCGTCTGCAGACTCAACAATCACAATCACCACACATTCTTTGACTTTCCTTCAGCAAGAAAAATATTTACCTGACAATTCAATACACACCTACTGCTACATACTACCTACGTTTCCGTATTTTTTAAACCTTCCAATTGAGAATGTATTTTTCAAGGCATTCTCCCTAAAAATATGGTGTCCACATATTTCTGAAGGCACTGTCACTAGGAATAGAGTCTATGCATTTCTCTAACATATTCCAGTTACCAACTATTCATAATTATACAGAAACCAGAAAGTTTCTTACTTGGTTATCATCTTCATCTCTGCCAACTGTACAACAAATTAACTTAACATGCTTCAAGTTGATAGTGTACCACAATGCTTCAAGTGCATGTAAATCTATCTTCGCATTAACCAAAAAAGCAAGAAAGAACACACAAGTTTCTCTTATTCCAGTCTCCATAAAAAATTCTCTTATCCTGTGACACAACTATTACCATGGTAATATTTTAATCAAAACTCTTAATATCCTCTCATCACACTATGCTGGCCGAATGAAACATCAAGTTCCAATGTACCACAAAATTAGTGAGATTTGAACAAAGTTCATTATCAGATACATTTATAGTGTAAATCAAAAAATTTCAGACAAAAATTAAAGTTCCTAATCAGACAACTTTCTTAATAAAATCCATGGCCTGCAACAAGAAATAGGCGATGATCAGAATTAATGGACTCTAGATTTCATACCAAAATTCTGCAGAAGGAACAAATTAACTATACATAAATGTCTGCTGTTGAGATAGCTTACTACAAGCATAATAAAGTTCTTCCTGCATAATGTTTTATTCCAAACACGCATCTCTCACACAAAGGCGCAACATGCACATGCTTCTATCTATAATCCAACATAATGTAGGACTAGCTGCTCAGCATCCTCTTGCGTCCTCAGGTGAGCTGTAATATGAGCAGTAGTCTCTCCTTGTTGCACAATAGGCCATGCCTGCATTTCTAGAAGTGAAAACAAAAGTTTTTGACTTGTCACCAAAATCACAGGTAACAGAGAAAAGTGTGGGAAAGGCCAAATTTATTGCAAAATGCAGGTTACAGTCTCATGTAAGACTACTGTTCTATATGGTAATGTTCTGCAAGAAACAATGAACAGCATGGAGCTGAACAAGTGACTTGTACTTCATATAAATTATTTACAAAGTATTACTTGTTTATCTCATTATGATCCAACGATGAAGGGACCTTCATTAACTGGCCTTTGTATCACACTCCTATTTAAAATTGTAAACATTTTCTAACAGATTCTAAAATTTATATTCAAGCTGCAATGTACAGGACTGGCCAACTCTCCTTAGCCAATTACATTAACATCTGAGTACTATTATTTCATTTTAGGCTTAATCTTCCAATTTTCATATGACTTTGCTTCTTATATCTTGTGTTACATGAGAAAACCACAAACATCTCTCATAAAATAAAGCAACAAAGATGGGAAAGGAATATAGACCACAATGTTTATCTTTGTGTAATATTGTCCATTACCTACGTAGCTCAAAAGTCTCAGATTACAATGTTTTATTTAACTATATGAAGTCTGAGGTTTTGATGGTAGTTATGACATTGGTAACCATCTACAAGGTTATGAAGCATCACAACCCATTAGACTACAATCCACATTTTCACTATCATGGAAACCTCAAACTGTTAAATTACCTGCTTCATACAGCTGTGTGTCAGTAGTCGCTCGCTGTTACAGCAGATGGTGATGAAACCAAGTCCTTGTCATGTGTCAGCATCACAGACCTGGAACATTTACAAAAACAGTGTAAGCAAACAAGGATATTTAATTTTGATAGACATAAATCTATGTTTACGCTTTCACACTCATTCGCCTACTTTCTGACAAGATGTGAAATTTGTAGCTGACTGTCCTGATGATGGGGGCAGCAAACATCTCTGAAATGTCAGTAAATTTTATGTCTCCAGGATTTGAAATTTATCTGCAATACTATACAGAGCAACACTCCAGAAAGCAGCCATCTTCAAACTCGTCGCCGTGAGGACCTCAGATCTCAACTTACCTTTATTTTATGATTAATTTTTATATAAATTAAATTTCTGTTTGTTTCTTTGTCACAATATGTTAGCATCTTGTACAATTGGCATCTCTCTTCAACACAAATTATTTCTTTCCCGCACTCATAATCACTCACAACCCAGTAACCGGCAGTCAGCAGGAGGAAAAAAAAAACTGTTATTAGGTAACGTAGTCTGTAGTATAGTTTAGTTGAGTTACAGGAACTAAACTAAACTATAAGCAGCACATAACAAGAAAATACTATGGAAATGGAAACATTTCATTACTTCACTATAAATTCTGTTTGTTAACTTCGAGTAGATCATTTTTGAGTCTTAAGACATGTACTAGATCCATTTTATACCCCCTCCTTGTTTGACTGTTAGACAGTCTTTCTAGTGCCTGGTTCTTCAGGAAAGGGACTGCGTTTCATTCTGCTTTTGCAAAGGGTGTAGGCAAGGCCAACCTATTTCCTTCTACCCTTGTCTTGAACTACAAGTGTCTTACAAAATCAAGACATTTAAAAATAAAAATGAAAACTATTGATTGTTTTTCCTCACTCTGAAGAAAGGCAAGTAGCATGATATGGACACACATACAAATGCAGGATGACTGATAGCCAAAAAGGATGTTGGAGTGGAAACAAGTGAAGTGGAAAAAAGGATGGACATATGAAAATAAATTGAAGAGCTGATGTGGTTAAATCCATGGAATTCAAAGAACTGGCAGGAGACTAGAATGAAAAACTACAATTAAAAGGCAGCAACACCAAATATACACACGTTTATAAAATCATATATCTGTATACAAATAACTCATTGGTTACTAATCAGGGTTGAAGTGGAAGGCAGTTTGTTCTTTTGCAACAGTGGTAAACACCTACAAGACCGCAAGTGACATCTTCACTGCCCTGACAATCTTTGATCTCAATTACTTCTGGCTATCTTTATGAACATATTAATTCTTGTTACAAATGTACAGAGATTTGTTAACAACCATCATTACTTGTGTAGTCTTTTTTAAAATACTTTTTTTAGTTCATTTATGGTTGCCAAAAGCTTGTATGTTTGGACTTGATTATATTTCTTTAGGGATAATTTTGTAAAGTTATTCATTTTGTGCTTAAATTAACATATGTTGCAGTGAAAATAAACATCATCAGAGAATTATAATAGCAATGTAGGGTCTGAGGTTCTCATGGTGGTGGGTTTGGAAACAGCCATCTTCTGGATTGTAGTCTGGTAGGAGTTGACCACCATTTCAGAGGCCCTGAAACGGTGGTAATCTCCTACCAGACTACACAGCACTATAGCCCACTTAAACCAGAAGCCATATTCTAAATTATCAATGCCCACAATGTTATCTACAGATAGTGGTAATACAACAGGTGTGTTCATATCACGACCTCTCATAATATATACACATGGCTAAAACTATGGAATGCCTGCCAAATTAACACATTACCTATATTAGTTAACTCTCCAACAAACTGAGTAAGGCTGCTCCTAGATTAGGTCAACTTAATTTGTTCAGTATTCTGCACATTTGTATGAAAAACATGGTAAACGCTACAACCTAACATTGCGTATTTTCCAACTGAAGATTTCTGGCAAAAGTCCCAACACGTTTGATATGGCACGAAATTTAATAATAATTTCTATTTACCTGGGCACCTGTCTTCATTAATGTGGAACGGAGGTCTGTAGGCACTACACACTTATATCTAGAGACACGTTATTAGCAATTTTCATAAACTAACTAAGGTAAAACTGCATTTCAGAAGATTTAATTTTAAATTCTTAGAAACGCGCCAAGTACTGCTTTTATACAGCACGGCTAATTACTTCGTGTCAGGTATCACAGGTTTTCGGCATCGGCCATCTTGAAAGCACGGAACACTAGTCAAAGAGCGGAAGAACGCTCATCAACTTGTGTCACTCATCAAAGTAAAAATATGCATTCACATCGTACTAAATACATTGTTAAACATCAATTCCACAGCATCACACAATGCTTAACAGAAATAACAAATGCAGTAACATATACAACTTTAAATTATGAAACATCTCCACGGGTAGTACACATTGCTTATCAAAGGTTTCTTAAATACACCATTTTATTTTCTGTGAAACATTCCACAGTTATTACAAAGTTGTACTTAACAACAGGAACTCTTACATAACAATACACATTCCGTGGAACCAAGAATTTGAATGACAATAGCTTCAGGAATTTGCTATTCTACTTATTTCTCCCCTCAGATATAGTACAGAATACCTCATAATAAATGCAACTACCAGACATTAAATTACAAATATCTAGAAAGTCTGAATGTTTATTCCCAGCATGTGAGCATTTTCTATGCTCCAATAACTCCCAATACCTGCAAGTTTCTACATACCATGATATGTGATTTTTCTCTACAACTACTGGCTGAATGTAACTATATATTTTAACAGCACATTGTGCACAAATGTCACTATTCTCATTTTAACAATTCAAATATTTTACATATAATCATGCCACCTTTATCACACAACAGTAAATTGCCATTATCAGCACAGCCATAAATAAATGCAAAGGAAGAATTTTGAGTATCTGAATTTGCTGTTTAAGGGAATCTTCTTTCTTACTATAAAAATTTGTGATTTGTCGTCGTCGTCATACAATTTGTAGCCAAACAATTAAGTCATCAAACAATGTTATGTTATTTGTTTACTCGGCATTGTTGTGTTGGTATAGTTTAGTTCCTTACTCAAGATTTTAAAAGGCGTTGGTTGCGTTTTAAAAACTTGACCAACCCCCCTGAAAGGGGGTTGGTCAAGTGTTTTAACCCTCCATTCGGGGGGCTTAGTTTAGTTTCTTACTCAAGATTTTAAAACACAACCAACCCCCTTCCTTTCATTGTATGCCGAGTAAACCGATGACTTTTCCTAAGTAACCATTGTTGTCGATTTGTTGATATTGATCTTACACTTTTTTGCTGAATGACCTTGATAGACAAAAGGAGCGCTTTGCTCTAGTAACTCAAATTTATGGTGAAAAACATACAAAACCAAGCTGTACTGATTGTCAAGGTTTACAGTACATATAGATACTTCTCAGCTTTAAAGAGCTAAACAGACTGAACAATGGGAATAATTTTTCTAGATTTTTGTTATCTACAACATATGCTTGTCATTTTCCATGTCTATTTTTGAGATGACACACTCCAAGTTATTTTACTTTGAAAGACTACTGATGTTTGGTTTCCAAAATATTAAAATATTTTGCTCTTTTGCACTATGAACTAAATAATAACAATAAAATAATGCATATTTTACACTGTACATTTCAGAATGTGATGAGAAGCTTGCTGGTACTTGGGTTTTCCACATTAAGGGTTTTATGATGTTCTCATATATTAACAGCAACCAGGCTAAGATTTGAGGTTTTCACAGCAGAGTTTGAAGATTGCTGTCTTCTAGGTTGTTGCGCTGTGTAGTCTGGCGGACACCTACCAGACTATATGGCATATGCACAAGCACAAATGCATGTATCTCAAACTATCTATTCAGTTGTGGAAGCCAATATTTTCTCAAACCAAGAACAATTTAAAAGACTTAAGTGCTGTAATGAAAACACATTATTTTCTTCACTTCACAATCCAGCTGCAAATGAGTAGAAAGTAAGCATTACTTTTCAACTATTATGTTAAGTCATTTCTGTTTCAAAAAATCTGAAATTATAGGAGCTACTCGTTCTGGGAAATCTAAATGAACATAATGTCTACCTTCAACTGTATGGGATTCATACAGTGCTGCTGATTTTTTAAGTACATCAAGAAATTCATCCATTTCTTCAGGTTTTTCCAATGTTAGACCTTGAAGAGCTTGTATATGCAGAACTTTACATTTTACATTAGCTGCAAACTGAAGAACATACTGCCAAGTATATGACAAATCAACACTAGCTTTGAGACGAGCATCTCTACTGAAGGAGTAACTCCCATCAGTCATTTTAATGGTTCCCCTTCGTGACAGAATTTCACATCCTCCTTTTGTTGTGCATTTCTCCATGCTTTTGTGTAAGTGTTCAACTGCATCCTCGTATATGTAAGATGGACTACTCTTTGGGTCTAGAGAATCTAAGTGAAGGAATTTATCTAAAATCTCCCCATGATTTTTTAGTTTCCTTGCAGGATCGGTATTAAAACGTTTAATTGTATCCAAGGCAATGAAATGCTCTACTTGTTCTGGATACAGGGCTGAGTATACAAATCCTGAAATACTTCCAAATGAATGACCCATCAGAGAAATTTTTTTCCATCCATAATGATTAACAATACGCTGGATGGCCAAAACAAAATCTAACAAATGGTATGCATTTCCAGTAGGTATGTGTGAAGATAGTCCATGCCCTGGTAAATCTACTGCCAGCAGACTAATATCATGTGGAAGTAGGGGTGCTAAGGTGTCCCACGTACCAGCATTATCTTGATATCCATGAAGGCACAGAACTGGTTTTGCATTTAGAGAACCCCAACACTTTCCTGTAAATAATTATAACTGTTAATACAAAGCAATGGAAGATGTAAATACTATGCATGCAGATTTTTTCCAAAAAAATGTTTAACATACAACTAAGGATATCCATCTGTCTGCATGAAACTAATACTTAGATTTAATTGAAATTTAGAATTGAGTTGACTTTAAAAGTTGTCAATCAATTTAAAGTTGGTCTGTATCAGTTGCAATTAACTCCTAGTTTATATCATGGGGGGGGGGGGGGGGGGGGGGGGGGGTATAAGAAATAAAATTTCACATAACAGAATTTCAGTACAGTTAAAAACCACTTTCACTAACTTCCCTTTCGGCCAATAGCAGTAAACTTACACTAGATTACACAACAATTGTCACCTGGAATATTTGTTCAAAATGCCATTATACTCATACAATTTGATTATTTCAATACAGTTTATTTTGTGTAAAATGTGCTATTTACTTAAAAAGTAAGCAGAACATATTCTACACAAATATATTTTTATGAAAAGTAGAAACAATATCAGTAGTGTAAACTGAACATATATATTTTTATAATGTACTTAAAACCACATCATGTGAGGACAATGGGAAGTAGGGTATTGGCTAATGGGGTCACCAGCAAGACCAGAGAAGAAAGGTAGACCTTGTAGATCACAGCATAAGTACATGGGTGAAGCAATGGATTTATAAGATTTCACTGTTGATGACACAACACACTAAGTAATATGGAAACTTGGTATGGGAAGGCAGCAATCAGTCATATATGCCAGAAAACAAGATTTTGACAATTATTGAACTTTTATATAAAAGTCACCTGATATATGACCCCATGGAACTGGAATCTGTATTTCTTCAAATTCTCTTTCCAATGGTTGGGATTGAACATTATGGAGGCTCTGTTTCTGGATGTTCATTCTCTCTACACATCGCTGCCAGGTAATTCTTACTACCTGCCTCAACATCTAAACAAAAGAGATTGTTCTGTCTCATCACAAATTCAACCAAATGTGGTTACTGTCAGCAACTTCTTTCTTTAAGAAACACGTAAAATTAAATTATTTTCTGAAAGTACATGTCTTAATATCGCAATCTCATCCCATTCTTACCATAGATTCTGGAGGGAAAAAAAGTACTGACATAAACAATGAGAAATTTTGTAACTTGTACTCTTTTCCCAATTTGAGAAAAAGAGAGTTAAAGAGGACAAGGACAAACTGCTTCAGTATAGCAGGGTATAAATTCAAAAGAATTAAAAAATGCCACAGAAAATTACAAGAACACCACACCTCTCAATGAAGTTTGGACTGCACTTCAAAAGTAATGTGAAAAATATCTTTATAACAATCCACAATTTTAATCTAATCCCATCAGACTTGAAACCTTAGAGCTGCTATTTGCAAACTTTATTATGCTTTCTGTCTGTACATCTGCATTCTTTAAAACCAAATGTTCATAAACCACAAATGTGCATTTCTAGAATACAAATTCTTTAAATATAAATACTCATGCTAGGCATAGCTTTCATTTCATAAAATTAAAAAAATAAATGTAATATAGCTATAAGTTTATTTTCATACATTAAATGTCTACTCTATATTGCTAATAACTAGTTTAATTATAATCTGATAAGGTAACGCTGTCTTCTATACATCTGTCAAATCTAGGTTTGACTTAACTCTTTTTTTCTGGTTCTGAATTGTTATATATCATCCTGATAACAACTACCTTCAAAGTTCCATTAATGATGTATTTACTAGCCTGAACAAATTATTTAAAACCAATAAGTCAACATTAAATTTTTCCAAAACAAACATAATAAAATTTGCTACTAACAACAAAAAATTTATTAACTTATATATAGGGTAAGATAATAAATCAATTGAAGAAGTACCAACTAAATTACTTGGCTTATAAACTGACAATAACTTAAACTGGAAAAAGCACAACGAATATACTATTCTAAAACTAAGTTCAACATGCTTTGCCACAGTCACACTGATTTTGAAAATATATACTTTAAAATTAGTTTACTTTGCTTATTTCAATTCAAGCATGACAAGTTCAACAGCCAGCAAAAGATAATCATTATCATAATGTCAGGTGTTAAAAAGGTCTCTTGTAAGAGAAGTACTTAAGAAATTCAATATCCTTAAAATTTTAAATAAATTCTTACTCTCTCTACTGCCATTTGTTGTGGGCCATACGGGGAGTTCACAAACAAATTTTGACATACACAATTTTAATATGAGACATAAACATGACTTCATTATGCTGAATACTAACCTCACTAGCTGTCAGAAAGATGCTACTATGTGGGGATCAAGTTAGGCAATATTCCTTACTCTAGAATTAAAAGTTTATATCATCATATGTAAGTGTCTAAGCTACCATTAAAGGATTATCTTCTATCTCAAACCATCTACTCTGTAGGCAAATTTACTGAAAGTGAAAATTCTTATTTAAATAGCTGCAACAACATAGTATATATTAATTAAATTATTTAAATCTTGTCCGTCTAATCACAATAAACTCTTATTAAATATTAAAATAATTAACATTTAAATATTTAAAATATTAAATGATGTTCTTTATCGAAATATTCGATTTACATTAGACCATCATGGTCTAATGTAAATAAAATTATATTTTTATAATTTATAATATTTTAAATATTTAAATGTTAATTATTGTAATATTTTAATATTTAATAAGAATTTATTGTGATTAGACGGACAAGATTTAAATAATTTAAATAATACATATTTATTATATCACAATATGACGCAACTTTACCATCTCAACAACAGAGTATTTATACTGATATAATAAGTGTTCGTATTTATATTATGATGTGTTTCATATCCTTTGCTTGTATTATAAAGGCTCTTTGAAATAAAATAAATTATGTTCTAAACTATTAATATCCGAGACTTTTCACTAACCTCAAAATTATGTAACGACTCCTTTGGGGTGCGGCAACCGAACCGCATTCGATTCAGCGCATTTCACTACTGTGGAATTATATATCTTTCTCCTCACATCAAGGTCAAGTTTCATTTAATCACTTGAATCTGCATTTATAACAATTTCCAGATTTCAACATTACGAAAATCGTTTTATACATGTTTTGACACATGTTCGGATTCAGAAATTACGTTCACATGTGCCATTTATTTGAATGGAATATTAAACATCTAATCAGGACTATTCTACAGAATGAGTTTGTTTCATTGCAACCCAAAATTCATCATAGGCCGACGACACATACTGAAGGTATATTTTAGTATCATTATCCTGGAATATAAATGGAACAGATTTAGTACTGTTTACTGGCAGAATTTTACTGTAACATGCTTTAGTACAATACACATACAACCATTTTTGATTTCCAATGCAGTAAAGATCATAACAGCAACCATAACTTTCATCACAGATTATACCAAGCATGAACTGTTCTGCGACCTGCGGACGTTGTAGCTTTCCATCCCGTGTATCCGATCTCTCAGCTAATTGTTTGATTCACGCAAAACCGTCTTCCTTTGCGTCTTTTGTTCATTTGTTATAATTATAGAACTTCACAGCAGAGTGCACTGAAGTGAAGATGGAGACTTATGAGAGTGTGTTGCTTGTTAAATCAGAAGTATTTGTATTTAAAATACCACCTCGAACTACTAATAGAGGCTACAGGTATTCATGGTTATATGACCAGTAATAATAAGTTGTAAACTAGCTACAAGCTTGAATTAGAACGACGTCATTTTATTTCACCATTTTGACGTTTGATCTACTTTTGTGACATTTTGCATTGATGTAATCGTAAAGATGTTTTAGATGCCCTATTTAGAAGGTGACAGAATTCATAGGGAGTATAACACAATCCGTCATTATCAGCAGATGTTCTGCCATACCTGTTTGATAATTCATTTCCTGCAACTAATAACAGTGTCATGGAGACGAGACATTTCAAGCAGAGCCCCAGTTATAGTATACACTTATGCTACAACTGAACTGGTTAATAATGCCCATTGAAATTTCAACTAATTTCAGTAGTAAGACAAAGTGAAAGCAACGTGTAGTATCCAGGTGTTTGTTTTGATCTCCTTAGTTGTTTCTTAATTAATGGCTTATTGTATTAATATTTGCCTACAGAAGCCATGTTACAGTGTGAAAATGAAATCATCATCATCATATGCATACTAAAAATTTGTAACAATTAAAACATTATTTTTTAAGGATTTCTGTTGAAACTTTGGTTTGTATAAGTTTCTCTCTTTCAGGGCAGCAGATTGGAACCTGAATGAACCACAGTGGACTGGAAGGTTAAGATTAGTTGCCAAAGGGAAAGACTGTGTATTGAAATTGGAAGACAAAAATACAGGAGAACTTTTTGCAAAATGCCCTATTGACCAGTATCCTGGAATTGCTATTGAGGCTGTCACTGATTCATCTCGGTACTTTGTGCTCAGAATTCAAGATGACAGTGGTAATAAAAATTTGGAAACAACTTAGATTCTGGGTTAAAATGTTTCACAGTGGCAGAGAATTATATAATTCCCTTTGTCTTATATAATTTATCAGATATTTTACATCACAGTTTGGCTTAGAAATTTTCACTACTATACTTTATCTAAATTGTTTTTTAAGTAGTTAGTTTTCCTTCACAAACATCTACATAACAACACAATTTCTTGTTCTGTGTGATTAGGAAATGTTTCAGATTTCAGTGATATAGCTCCTTCCAGTCAGAATTAAATATATTAGCACTAAGCTCCTCATACCACTTATTTTCCTTTCAGGCTGAAAAGTTTCCCAAAGCACCATGCATAAAAACTTTTATTTTCAGAAGTCAGATTCAGTCCAACAACAGAAATCACTTTCTGGTTGCATGGCCTACCATAATATAATTTATGTTTGGAGACTGGCTTCCAGTCAGAATTAAATATATTAGCCCTAAACTCCTCATACTGCTTGCATATAAGTACCAAAGGGCTTGGCAAGCAGAATATTAGCAAAATAATGTACACTGATTGTAGAATTACAAGTGCTTTGGCCCTTTGTTGACAGGTCGGTCAGCATTCATTGGTGTGGGATATTCAGATCGTTCTGATAGTTTTGACATGAATGTTGCTCTGCAAGATCATTTCAAATGGCTCAAAAAGTCGGAAGAAATTGAGAAAGAGAAAGAAGTACCAAAACAGGAATTAGATCTTCGCTTCAAAGAAGGGGAAACTATCAAGATCAATATGAAAATCACGGTATGCTGCATTCATTGTATTATAATTTAGATGCCCTGGAAATATTAGGCTTAATTTAATAAAATTGTACTTTTAGTAATTATAGATTTAAAGGTTTTATATATTGATATACTGGCACTTTTCTGAATTATTAATGAATATCAAAATATCTAGTTGAAATCTTTTATTCCTGAGATGAAACCAAAATCTTCTAAAGCAAGCTGTGAACATTATTTTCAACATCTGTTGAACAGAAGCGGTTAAAAATGTTTCTTTGCTGGCTGGGTTGAGCTCTTGGCCCATCTTTAGCTTCCCTAAATTAATGTAACATTTCACTGTAGTTTCTAAAGAGTGTTTAGTAGTGATTTTATTGCTGTTTCAATTTCAGAAAAAGGATGGCAGTGAAGTTTCAAGCAAGTCCAAAGCAAGGCCTAATGCTGGTGGTTTGGGTTCAGGGATCTTACCACCTCCACCAGGTGGAGTGAAGATACCACCGCCAACAAGCAGTGGAATGAGAACCACCCCTACTTCCTCACCTTCACATCAGGCTCCCCTACAGCAAACTACAGTATCAGCGTCAAGTAATGTAGATCTGATGTTGGGTGTTGGTGCTGATACCCACAGGGGTCAATCAGTGCCAGCAAGGCCTGCAACTGCAGGAGTTGAATCATGGGGAGATTTTGCTAGTGCAGCCAAACCAAGGTGAGTGATATATTCATTAAAATTTATACATGGGAACCATCTTGATTAAAACAGTGAATTAGGCTTAGGGTGCCAAGATACAGAAAAAATTTGAACCATACCATGAAGTGTATAGGGAGTGCAGTTATAGCTTCACCAATTCTTAATCATGGCACTACATAGAGGAAAGTTCTCCGAGTGCCATGCAAACAAATATTATTTTGCAGGACACTTATAGCTGTATTTATTGTTATGTTAAAAGAACATCAGTGTCTATGGCTCTTTGTGCCTCTGTTCACTCAAAGTTAAAAAAGTCAGTGCATCAACATGGTCTAATTCATCCTTATCCCACCAGGATGGTACACTGAACTGTATAACCAGCCTGTATAAACCTTGCAGTAGGATTGAGGTTAAAAATACAAAGTTACAAAAGTCATAGCTTAAAAAGCAACAATGTACTTGCCTGTAAAGGGGCCACTTGTGGTTGTATGTTAATGTTGCTTATATCTTAAATGTATTGTTTGTTTCTGTTTCAGTGCATCACCTAGCAATTCCAGTTGGGTTCAGTTTTGAAGGTACAGCCAAATTATGTCAATGGTATGGGATAAATATTATCCAAAGTCTATATCATACATACATATATATGATTTAAGGCTAGAGGAAAAATAATGGAGGACTGTACTGTATAGATTCCTCTTGACATCAAGAATTTGTGTAAACGTTACTGTACTTGTGTGTAGCACATTGTCAGCAGATCATTATTACACTTTAATAATATCTTCCAAACCAATATTCTCATCTCTGAACTACAGTAATTATTATCCATAATGAAACATACCTGCCATGAAATTGTGATGGAATTAGCCTTTTGTGGTAGAGTCTCAAACAGGAATCAACTTCACAGAATATACAACAGAAAGTTAATTAATTATAGTATGTACAACCCCAAGCTCACAGGTGTATTTGGTCCAGTGATTTATATACTTCCTGTACCTGTTCAAGCCTGCAAATGGAGGAAATTCTGTTAATTTTACTCTTCAAAGTATTCACAGTTTTGTATTTAATTATAAAGATATGGGAACTAAACGTAATGGTGATCACACAACACTCTAATTGGGTTAATTGTTCCTTGTGAGGAATGCATGATAGCCATTATTAGCAAGAAATGCCCACCTATTGGTCTTGTAGTAAAATACCATTCATTTGGCCTGGTCAGATATAAGTGCAGATATTTCTGTGACAGATCAAATATTCACCTCTTCTAAAGCCTTGACTCTGGAAATATGCATATTACTGCATTCCCACCCTATTTCCAGTCTGGGTCCCCTCTTCTGAATCATTCTCATAATTTTTAGGATTAGCAGAATCCACTTCATTTTTGCTTCCAACTTTGGTAGAATTCCTTCCCCTTGTTAGGATGGAAGAGGCCAAAAAGGTGCATAAAATCAAAACTGGATAGATGGGCACAAACAACAAATGAATGGGGGGGGGGGGGATGTGGTATTCAAATATTAGTTTATAATAAAGTTCTGAGGTTATGGGAGAAGAATTTGAGTGTTCTCTAGATGAAAGTCCCATTGAGAGGTGTATGTTATCTTTAGTAATTGTATTGTAGTATTCCTCTCATTTCATACAGTTTTTGTGAAATCAAAAATGAGATGACAATGGCAAAGACATCTTGGAGCTTTTCCTTAGTTGATGCTGTGTTAAATAGAACCTATAAAAAAAAAATTCATTGCCAAATATGTTACAGGCAAGAACAAGGCCCAAACATTGTATGAATTTTAAATATCTTGCACAAATGAAATTTCAAATTCCAGTGTTATTACAGTTTACACAGTTCTCTAGAATTTTCATGAATATGAAGGTTGTATAATTTCATAATTCACAGTTCTGTAAAAAGCTTTTTTATAGCCACATTTCCACATATTTACAACAACCTAACAAGAAATGGTATATTTAAATTTCTAAAATGCTGAACAACTACAGGGTTTTACATATGTAATAATACACAGTGCATGCAAGTTATAGGCATTGGTAATAAATTATCTTATTTGTTTTACAAGTTCTAAAAGTTTTTGTCCTCATGTTTAAATTCAGTGCTATACATCCATAGCTTGGCAATTCAAATTTGCGATTGAGATGTGGTATGAAACTGATATTCCACATTCAGGTTGCAGCTATGTAACATCCTCATTCCACACATTTCATATCTGTATATGAAATGTGTCTGCAATGGGGAAGGATATTAATCACGTAATCAAGATATTTTGAAATCTGACTGACATACACCTGCATCTTTTTTATATTTGCCCAAATTAAGATTCCCCAAAACTGACTTCAAAAATAGCATGACTACATAACCATTCTATGAATATTTTATTAAACTCAAATTATTGTTTAATGAGCACCTTCAATTTCGTCTAAACTTGGAAGATAACTAGAAATGTCAAGTGTGATCCATAGATATATACACCGTTAAAATGAAATAAAAATTGTAATTGAAGTGGTTGTTAAATTTATTAAAAATCAAAGAAAATATATATTATATTTGTTAAATTATATCTGATGTTTGTTTGTAAACACAATACATGTTTTAAATCATCTTTGTATGATGTATAGAGATATAAAATGTAGGTTCCAGTTTGAGAACTGTCAGTGATAAATTATCCCAAACTAAAATGCCAGATATTTGTGATTTAACTATATAATATTTTACTCTGTAAATATCTGGTGTGACAGTGCTGTCTTTTGGTTGAATCTGCTTAGAATATGTAGTGTACTGAAAGGAAATGAAATCATTAAGGAGATAACATTAGTTGAACATGTTTCTAATTTTTGATTAATATTTTTTTCTGAGCATTGTTCTTGTGTGTGTAAGATGTAGAAGGGTACTGGAACAAAACAGAATTAGGAGGTAAAATACACGTAGTTTTTAGTTTCCTTTTTGTTGCTTAAGTACCAGAGATCATAGAAATCTGGCAATTATAACCAGGTATCAAAATAATTTCCAACATAAATTAACTTTATAAACATGTTTAAATTCAACAGTGATATAGGTGAGATGTCTCAGATGCACTGCAGTTTCATTAATGAATGCCTTTGTTACAACTGATACAAAAGAAACAAATTTAAAAATACTGCTTTGTGTATATGTTTTGCTGTTCATAATGTTTCTGCCACGGTTATATTTTCCTTCAAATATAATGTGGCTACAGATAAAATTTCTTTCCATTTTAATTTGCTTTAATACTACATTTGCTCAGTGGCTATGCTGCTACACAACCTCATAATTTTGACAGGTAATATGATAATTTAACCCTTTGCAGTCCCTTTTAAATACCACTGTCTCTCTGCTGGTCTATTGAAATACCACTAAGCTGTATAAATTAAACTACTATTATGAACTGGTTTGATTTTCTTTTATAACTTGCATAAAACGAATAAACTTTGCTAAATATGGTGAAAATATGTTCTGAGAGGATCACAGTTCGTCTTGCTTGAATACTGACCGTGTGATATATTTTTCACAGACTGTACTACTGTTGCTAGTGAGATGTGTAATAAGTGGTGCCTTTCTGCTTGCTGTTGTTCGGTAGAGAATAAAGCAAGACCAAGTCCATAGATATGACTTTGGCGACATCTAAACATCTCTTATTGCATGCAGATATACGATGTATAAGCATTGGATTTCATAATCTCAGAGCTATGCGTCCTTTCGCGCTGATTGTGTTCGAAAGATCAAGACCAAGTTCAACACCATAAAAGTGAAACAACGCGAAGTTTAACCTTTGAAGTCACTACACATAAAGAATGCTTGATAAGAAGATGAATGAATATGCATGTCAGTGGTGGATTGCTCTATGTGTCAAAAATGATAAAAAATATAATTTCCTGCCAGGGAGATGGGATATTTGTTTTATAACTTTATCAGATATAAAATACTTCTATTCTAAGCAAATATGACAGCTACACATCCATTGGAATTCCTTCATTATATGATGTATGGTAAAACACTTGGTGTGGAGTTCTGGCTACTTTGGACATGTGTCAGAATAAGACGACGTTTCTCTCTCTAGGATACAACTAGTGCAAAGAAGAAGGCTTGAATGATATGCTGACACTGTTTGCCAACCTCAGTTTGACTCCATATCACGTAAAAAAATTTGTAAAATACATGGTGGACTCAGTCCAACATAGGACCGCAAAGGGTTAAGTCTGCTAAAGGAAGTTGCAAATTAAAGGGTTTAAAATCTTTCCCTTTTATCCTAAATAAGATCTTGGTTTTTCACTAAGTCTTATACATTATTTCTTGGCTTCAGTGAAGAACTTGTGATGTCATATATGACTGGTAAGTAATATAAATGTAAACATGCCTTTTATGCTGTAACTAAAGTAAAAGCTGCTGAAATCCAACAGAGTATGATTTATTTCATATCCTTCCTTAATTTCCTTTATCCCTTTCATACTCTTGTTTCATTTATCCATGCTCTCCCCATTTCATTGTTACCTTTATCCCTTTCATGTATTTACCACTTTCCCTCCAAAACATGGCACTATAGTAGATAATAATGGAAAACAAGTTGTGATGTGTGTTGTGTTATTGAAGTTCACTCCCCATATAGAGTGCAACCACAGTATGAAATGTGCTTTATGTACTACAAATATCGCTGACCATGCTTAATGTAAGCACAACTGTCATATGATTACTGGGCACAGATTTGTATCAAACAGCATGAAATATAAAAGGAAGCCCACACACCTGCGTATGATATTAAAATTTCCACCAACATTTGGTTATTTTTCTAATATAAGAGCAGTCTTGCACCTGGGAATACTTGCATTAACCTTCTGTAAGAGTGAAATTCCATTATAAGTACACTACAGGCACACATTAGCTGCTGCTGCTTTTATTTTTTCAATACAGCTTGTCTGATATTGGTTACTATGATGGCAGCACTAAAGAAAAGCTGGGTCTACATTCTTGTTTGCATACTATACAGAGGATAAAGTAACTTAAATGAACAACACCAAGTCATAATTCACTTGGAATAAAATATGGCATTAGTGGAAATAAGGCAAACTCCCCACCATCATTCAAATGAGTTGATCATTTCCTACAGTAACTGTATAACCAAATTCTAATAAATTAACAAAATGCTCATAAGATGCAGTGTGGAAAATCTACAGACTCTGTATTACAACTGAAAAGTTAATCTGCATCAAATACACACAGATGACAGTTCTTTTAACCTATGAAAATAGTGGAATGGTGTTCATTCTCAAGTAATATTAAATTTAAGAAAGGAAGCCAAAACTGCTAATTAATAACAGATTTATGGCAAATGGAATGATAGAAAATGGTCCATGAAAAATAGCTGTGATAAGGAATGGAAGCTTTTATATACACTGTGTAACAACGGAAGAAATCTGAAAAGAGTAAAGGATTTAATCATGTAGAAGCTATTGTAGGCTTCATACAAATAAAGTATGACAGCCAGTCTATGCTTGAAAACAAACTTAAAATGTTTCTTTATATAGTAAAGTAAAAGTAAAGTTTGTCCCGCTATGCGCCATGTAGGCGCTTGGGGTGAGAGGAGGTATAGCTCCTGTCTTCCTTGACCTCGGCACTAGATGGGGGTGAGTGGTCAGCATCACGCCCCGGCCGGCTTTACCCCCGGGAAAGGACAAGTTTTAATTTGACTCTTGTCATATCAATGTAATATTTCACATTCCAAATAAGGTGTTACCCATACCATATGCCCATGATTTTACAGCACTTCTGAGTTCTAAAATCAGAATGGTAGATCTGTAATGTTGGTAATGGGCATGATTATGATATCTCAGTCTGTGCATACCAATAGATATAATTAAAAAAAAAATTATTTCCCCAAAGCATAACCTCATTTTAATCACATTTTTCATGCAATAATGACTGCATACTTTTTAGAGCTGCAATAATAAAATGGCAATTAAATGAGCAAATGTAGTATTCACCTTCTCATAGACATTTTAAAGGATTATAAATGGGGTTGTATAGATTGAGAACATTGGTTTAATTAGGATTTGACACAAATACCACTGCTTTATGTAGTCTCACTGAAAATTGGAACATGAAGCAATGAAATGCACTATTATATATGGGACAATGTAAAGACAATTGAAAATATCACAGTGAACACACAAGATCCCCTTTAAATGACAGCATTACATGTGATATTTGGTTAATATCCCATTCCATGATTTTTCAATGGAAAAGAATGAATGAATAAGACCTCCCAGTTACATATACACAGAAAGACATTTTCATAGAGAACAGAAAGGCAATATAAATACTATTCACAATGGGTAATATACAGTATTGACATCAATGCTGTTAATTGTCATATCAACACTTCTTTCTAAACCTACAAATACTAACTTGTAACTTAACTACCTACTACTGTCAGGAAAAGGCCTTTCTATTTTCATATAGATCTCTTTCTCATTAAAAAGTGTTAATATTCATTTCCATTACACAACAATACAAAAACAAAAGAACTCATTTTATCAGGTATTGATATGAACTAGATCCATGGATTTGTATGACATGCTATTTTATGATAGACTATGTGAACATTCAAGTACATATATATAGCATATTGTTACTGTAGTACCTGTAAACAAACTTACATCCTTGTGGTGTTACAAATAGCCACACGACAAAGTTGTTTCACCCACAGCTGCCACCTCCACTCCCTCCTCCACCATAACGCTTAACTCGGAGTGCTCGAGGTGATATGCCCATCTTCAGACTGCGCATGGCCATGGCACGGTTGAAGTGGCGCTGCGTCTTCACTTCTGAGAACTCTGATTCCATGTTCCCATCCACAGAGGACAAGATTACTAGGAGTACCCCCAATACCTTTTTTTTAAAAAAAAACAAAAAAACAGCACTGTCAGTATTATTATAATGCAGTTATGTAATGTTATCTGTACACCTACTGCATTTAAAGTCTTCTTTTATGGGAGATATTAATAAAGAATTAAAAATTGTATAAACTTGGTACTTTATGTTCCAGCATGCTTGTTCATAAACATTTATTTTGGTAAGTGCTGTCATGCTACTACTGTTATACCATATTTATCATTGCCTTTGCCCAACACCATGAACTTTCCACACTTGTTAATTTCTCCAAGTTTATGTTTACTTGTGGGGCAGATTATTATAAAATGAATGAAAATCTATCTGAATTTTTGCAGCACTTTCATAAAAGAGAAATACTATTTATACAAATATATTTTCTGAAGTCTGGCCCTGTTCATATTTATTTTAATCACAATATTATATTCAAATTTGGGCTTCCAAATCTCATTTATAGCTTAAAGTTATAGAAATAGTAATATATGTGATAGTAACTTGTAAATAGTTGACCTTTAATCTCAACAAATAGTGAATAAAAGCATAAAGCCTACAGCCTATCTGAAAGTTACCAGACATATGATGATTAGTACAGTATAAATGTGAATAGTTGTATCTGGTATGGACTCCATGTCTTTAAGTGCTGCAAGAGCTGGTTCAAATGCAGGTTTCAGCTCCAGTGCATGCCGGAGGTGGAGTGATGCCTCCTGATAGTGGCCATAAGCCTGAAATTAGTAAACATTTGCATTTAGTAATATGCATAACTCAGCATCATGTACAGACAACCTATAAATAATGATACATCACTATTAATGTGAAGGTGTAGGCCCACAGGCCTGTTCTGGTCCCACTATGTACTAGCAAACTCAGTTTGGGCAACCAAAGTCTCTTTGAAGCCCATACCTCAAAGTCTATGTCTTTAAGATCTTGGAATTCCAAATGCGCTTTATATTTATCTATAAATTCAATTATTTTTATCCTGCTCTTCTTATCAGCATGTGTACAAATCTGTCCACATAATTGTCTCACCATAATAACTTTTGAACTGACTGATGAATTTTCATGAAACATAGTATGAATATTATTCCTCTACCTTGAAATTATTTAATACCCCACCATCAACAGTAAGAATGATAAAACTTTGCATACTGTGTAGTGTATTATAATATAAAATAAGCAAACAAACAAACTATTAACACTATAAATGGCACTAGTGTCATTTATAGTGTTAATAGTTTGTTTGCTTATTTTATAGTACGAATGTGGTAGCTATACCAACTTCTGAGGAGGAAGCAGCATTATCACCACTACTAGTGAATACTTTTGTAGAATGTATAAAATATCACTGTGGCTGCATTAAGATCTATACAGTAGGGCACTGCATATACGGCAGGTTAGGGACCAGACCCCCACCAAACAGCGAAAATTGCCAAAAAGTGGATCTTTGCCTTCTTTCACTTGAAAATGCATATCAAAGCTTAATAAGATGTTTACACTATCATATAGTAAGTACACAATAGCGAAATGATACGAAAGTAAAATGAATATCAGTAGTACACACATTGCTTACCTTAAAATATTTTTGTCCTCAGCTTATAGTGATTAAAAAATTAAATCCGTGGCGTAACAGCTCCAGAGAGCCAAAGCCGACTAGCTTGACTGCTGGCCTCACGTTCACATGCCTAAGCAGAGGTGAACGATCATCCAACCAGATACAGGGTGACGTGTGGTCAGCACGATGAACCCCCAGCCATTGCTAGTTTTCCTGACCGGATTACGCTACCCATTGTAGCTCCCCAATTTCCTCACGGTGCTGGGTTGGCACCGGTCCCATACACTGGTACGAAAGCTCATGAGAAAATTTCTTCTCCCCCGAGACTCGAACCAGCGCGCATTCCGTATCGCCGGTCCGAAGCATGATGCCTCAGACCGCGCAGCTACGGCGCGGGACTGCTTATAGTGATTGGTGAATACAAATTTGAAAATGAATATGTTTATAGTAGGAAGGATGAAGGAGATGGCACATCTTCATCATCTGACTCTTCAACAAATGTTATGATCATTTTTGAATGCGGACATCAGTCCTTCCAAGCAAATGCTGAGACATTACCTTAAATTCTGCAACCTTTCCAATGTATTACTTAGCAATCATCTTACTATTCAGTGTAATATAATCTAAGCTATTGACAATGTATTTAAACACACACAACATATATATGAACAGTACCTTGAATATTTCTCCTAAAGTAAAGTACTGTCGCCAAGCATTCTTATCAGGTGGTTGAACTTCTAGAGATCTTCTAGTGAGATATATGGCATCATCCAGATACTGTAAGTTAAATAACACCCTAGCCAAATTCAGCAGAACCTAAAAATAAATAAAAACACATGAGTAAAAGTATATAAGTGGATGCTACAGGGAGCATTCTTCCCTCACCTTCATTCTTTTACACATGAAATACCTCTCTTGTTGTTTGGCTGCCTGTTCTGTAAATTTACATAATATTTCTAATGTGGGATGTGCTCGCATAATGAGAACTGCTTTTGAAATTATGGGAATGTTCAATATAGTCAATGAAGGCCACACCAGTTAAAAGTAAAGATTATAGCATGGGTCCCCCAACATTTCATGATAAATGACAATTCCTTATGCCACAAAAGTGCTCCTTCCTAGTTAGATTGGGTTGGGCTGTGCTAACTTAGCTTATGGGAGTCCTCTTGCAGCAACTGTTGATTAATAAATGAACAGCAAATACAATCCATAAACTGGACTACTGTAGTATTGAACTGATCACTTACTTCTGCATTATGTGGTGAAACTGCAAGTGCCCGCCTGAAGCATTCAATTGATTTCTGAGCATCACCTTTTATTCGCCAGAAATTCCCTAGTTGGTTATAAAGCTGGACTGACTTCGGTTTCTGCCAGAGAACAAAATATAAATTTTCAATAATATGTATGACTATGAGGAAGTAACAGGAATTTCTCCTGTTTATTTATAGTAACAAACTCTTTTACATAGAATCTAATTAAAACAAACAACTGTTACAAACCTCTCTCTTTGCTTTCTTTAATTTTCTTTCTAGTGCACTGACATCAAATTCTGTACTCTTTGTGCCTTTCTTTTTGAAAATCATGGCTACTTGTGGTTCAGGTACATGTGGATGATTATGTCTATTTGCCACCCCAACTAGGAGGTCATAATATGTAAAATTAACCGATTTTCCACAGTCTAAATATTCATCACTTTCATGATTGACTTGATGTGTAGTTTCAGAGTAAGTAGCTTTTGAATTCCATTCATTTTGAAATAAATTAGTTTTGTTGTTACCTCGTTCTAATGTTTTACCTTCCAATCTGAAACAGTAACAAAATTAACATAAAACTCTACGTTATAAATTGTCCCTTTTCTTAAATGTTGGAGTAGAAAGTACAAAGATAAACTTACTTATTATTTATACTAAAGTGTATGGCCTGACACTCAGTACAGTAGTATTCCATGCTCTGTTTTGTCCAGGTTCTTCCATAATGTACTGTTGAAGCTATGATATTGAATATTTGATCACTATCTGTAACATGGTCACTGGACATTCCAGGCAAGGTGACAATCCTGGGAAAATGACTAGCTTCCACAATTTTGCCTTCTTCGATGTTCAGTTTCCATAAAGTTGAGGTTCTTGAATTGCTCTGAAGTATATGGAATGAAAGAATGTACAGTGCCATGTAAGTTATACATGGCACCTCACTCATTATCCTGCCTTCAATCACAAAAATTCACTTCAAAACACACGTTCTAAATGTTTAGACCACACAGCCACAACTGACGATTGAATAGCGGAAATTAATACAAACCGGATACATTTGTTGTCGTTCCTTCTGTTAACTCCACAGAGCTCACGTTCCTTGTTTTGTGTTCAATTATCTATGGTTCAAAGGGACCAATAATGACCAGCCAACGTGTAGGTTATCTAAAATGTTGATGGTGGCCATGAGGCAAAATATGGTGCTGTATAGGACGATGTGGACAATATTTGTTATATTTTTTGGGATTATTTCCATTGTAAGTGCTGGAGGAGACACTTTAGTGCTAGTTGATAATCTTGCAATTAAGGAAACACATTCGATGTTCTTTAAATCTTTACAAGGTTGGTTGTATTATTTGTATAAATTTTGCCGGTTTTATGAACACTTTACTTTTAGAATTATTTTTATTTTTCTAATGTAAGCGTCTTAAATTTAAATGATACTGATTAGATCTTCTAAAAACCGTTGTCCAATGTGCTACTCACTACTTTAATCAGATCCTTGTAATTCTATAATAACCTATTTTTCATCTTATTTACAGAAAGAGGGTACTTGCTCACTTTTAAATCAGCTGATGATGCAAGTCTTGTCCTTTCAAAATATGGTGAATTTTTGTATGAGCATCTCATTATTTTTGCACCTTCAGTTGAGGAATTTGGCGGATCTGTTAGTGTTGAGACCATAACAGAATTTATTGATGGTGGAGGTAAGTGGGCAAAATGGGAATGGAGTTTATTTATTTTTGGGTTATTTAATGACACTGTCATTAGCTCAGACTCAACAGTGTAGAATGACTGAATGAATTAAAAACTATATGAAAGGAAGTGGACATGGTACTATCAAATACTATCCTAGCATTTGCCTGGAGGCACTGAGGAAAAAAAAAGTTGTAAGTCACAATAGCCAATCTTTGAGCCAAGATTTAAACTTCCCAAATACGAAGCATGTGTGCTAATGGCTCAGCTGTCATGTTTGGTGGAGTGGTGGTTTTTGTAAGCTGAAAAACAGCATGTATAACATTCCACAGTTTCATAAAAATGTCCTTTCACAGGTAATGTCCTTGTTGCTGGAAGCTCTAATTCTGGAGATGTTCTGCGAGAGTTGGCATCTGAGGTTGGTTTTGAGGTAGATGAGGAAGGAGCATCTGTCATAGATCATCTCCACTATGATGTCAGTGATCTAGGCAAGGTATGTACAAAAATAAATGACTTACTAAAAAGATACCTGCCATTTTACCAATTGTCACAGTCTTTGAAAATGAATAAACAGGGTTTAGGTTTCATACAATTACCAAATATTACATATATTTCATCAAGGTTTTCGTTAGGTAGAAAGGACTTGAGAACCACATACAGGAATAATTTGTGTTTTGTTAATGAATTTAGCATCAGTTTTTAACATGTATGGTTGTTTGATGAGCAGGAAGTTTGTTAAAGTATTACACTTTCTCATATATTAATCAGTAATTTTACTTGTAATTATATGTTGTCACAAATTTATGAGAGAAATTTAATAATGTTTGGAAAAGATTACAATAGTAATTGACAATTCTGTGTTACAGCATACCCTTATTGTAGCTGAACCTACAAACCTAATTCAGGCACCAGTGATTACTGGTGTCCATACTGTGGCACCACTGCTTTACCAAGGCACAGGATTGGTAGCTGATAGAGACAACCCATTAGTACTTCAAATATTGTCAGCTCACAGCTCTGCTTACTCATATGTTCCTGATGAACCTATCAGGGAGGTAAGCTACCATACTGCAGTACATAAGTTGTGCATTTTTTCAAAGTGTGCTTTCTTTGTAATTTTGTAGTTCTTTTTCCTGTTAATTCTACCCATGTGTTTTTGAGTCTGTGTGAACAAGCGTTTGGATGCATGGATCACATGACAATAGACAAAAATGACTTTTCATGGAAAATGTGTTGCTATGTATGAGATATAAGATATGAAACATTTTCTCTGAAAAATTTGATAGGTCTTATACAGAACAAGAGATAATGTTTTTTAGCTGAATCATTGTGTCATGCAGCATGTTTGGTATTGCACAGCATCTCGCCTTTCACATGATGGTCATGCTACAGATCATGATGCATTTTCTTTTATACACAAGAATTAAATTCATGAATATGTGGGGATTTAGTATTTAAATGTGAATGTGAAAATTACATGATGGCATGGATTATGAGATGATATTTGGTATTGCAAGAAATGTGATGAGACCACAGACACAGATGTAAGATGAGTGTTGCTTTATTACCGACAAATTTGTTAGGTTGAAATACTTGGTGTTGTAAGATATCAGGTTCTCGCAGCAGTGAGTATAAGAATGGCTGTGTCCTAGATTGTTATACTGTGTAACTAGCTGCCTCCATCATGAAGATGATTAGAACCAAGAAGACAGCCATCTTTATATGTGGTGTTCTTTATAGGTTATTACTTCATGTAAAAAGCTATCCCACTATATGCCATGTAGGCGCTTGAGGGGAGATGAGGTATAGCTTCTACTCATTCTTGACCTCGGCATTAGATGGTGGGTGAGAAGTCAGAATCACGCCCCGGCTGCACTTTACCCCCAGGAAAGGGCCCTGGTACCCATTGGATAGGAGGCTGGATGGGCCCCAGAACTGGTCTGAACATTGAGGCTAGAGGAAAAATCCTCTGCCCCCGTCAGGGATCAAACCCCAGTTGTCCAGTCTGTAGCCAGTTACTGTACTGACTGAGCTGTGTTTTCTTGAGCTCAGATGGGAAAAATTTGAAAGGATACAGACGTTGGGAAAAATATTGACATGGCACAGCCAGTATTTTTTTATTGTTCTGTGAGAGCATTTTTGAGCAATATTTTTGATATATTAACAAGTTCATCTTAATATTAGAAATGACTATGTTAGTCATTAAGAGAGATTTGATAACAAGGAACTGTAAGAAGTGCTGAAGAGTTTGAGATGTGAAGGGTATGAGGAAGAAATATGACAGAAAGGAGGGAAGGAGATAAATGTGCAGAAGGGATAAAGGAAAGGAAGACAGTGGATGAGGTATTAAGGTATGAAAGAATTTAATTCCTCATTGAATTTCAACACTAGTGGTATGTAATTGTTATGCAGCAAGAAATATAATATTAATGTTGTTCTTTCAGTATCCACACGCGGTTGGGCGTAATATGCTACTCATTGCTGCTCTGCAAGCTAGGAACAATGCCCGTGTGGTATTCTCTGGTTCACTGTATTTCTTTTCTGATGAAGCTTTTACATCACCTGTTCAAAAGGTGTTGGTATGTATATAACAAATACTCATTTACATCACAGTCTAGATTTATGATTCTTGAGTTGTTTAATAATGATTTCTCAACTGTCAGTTCCCTATGTGTGTTACTGAAGCAAAAATATGGTAAGTTGACTGTGTACCAATGATAAACTGATTTGCAGAATTTGGAGATTGGTACAATATTCAGTCTTCAATTTCCTTGTAGAATGTCTTTGTATCCTTACATCCTCCAGTGTGGATTATATAATTTTTTGTTCTTCTAATTTTGTATTTCTCCTCATTCCTTCCATTCAACTTTTTATGCTCTCTTTTCTTTCCTATTTTTCTGCATAACATGAGCTGACTAAACTTTATGGTGGTTTACACTATGTAGGGTGGGAAGAAGTATAATATATCTGGCAACCAGCAAGTGGCTACTGCCCTCAGCCAGTGGGTGTTCAAGGAACATGGTGTCCTGCAGGTGAAATCTGTTTCCCACCACCGTCCAGGAGAAAAAGTCCCACCCCAAGCCTACACTATTATGGAGACAGTTGTGAGTACTATGAAGAATGTGCCTAAAATAATTAGCTGTTTAACACATTCACTAGGGGCACTGCGATTTACATTATGTCAGACTTGAAAGCTTATATGTTAGGCATTATGAGAAATGAAACAAGATTTGAAGGGTGTGCTGTTTGCAACAAACTAATATTTCACATGTGTTATTATTGAATAATTCATCTCAGTTCAGTTCATTTATTAACATGCCTGACAATAGCTGAAAAACAAATTACAGGCAAGCATTAATAAAAACAATTATGAAGTACCAGCAACAGTAATAATAGGGTTGACAGGAACACTGATAAAAACCATAGGAATAAGAATGATGGTAAGAATAAGAATAATAGTAGGGATGACAGTAATATTAAGAAATGCAATAACAGTAGGATTAAGAGCAACAATAGAAATTGGAATAGCAATAAAAATAACAATGATGTCTGGGCCCATTTTGTTGAAAAGCATAACAGACATTCATGGACAGGCCTATAAAGTGTTCTTGTCCACACAAGAGTATAGGGAATGCCAAAAACATGCATGTAAGTTAAATATAAACAAATGATACTAAAACTGTAAACTTCCATATAATTTCAGTGCTTCTTACATTTCATTCTATTTATTGTTAAAGGTATACACAATTGAGATTGAGAAACTTCAGAAGGGAATGTGGGTTCCATATGATGCAGATGATGTACAGCTTGAATTTGTTCGCATTGACCCATTTGTACGCACAACGCTCAAGAGAAAGCAGGGTGGCAAATATGAAGCACGATTCAAGATACCTGATGTATATGGTGTTTACCAGTTCAAGGTGGACTATAATCGTGTTGGATACACGCACCTCTTCAGTACCACACAGGTGAGGGACAATGATAAGTTCATGCCTAATGTACTGAATTCTTGTGACTAGGAATTTCTGTGTTGTAGTGGTATATTATTTTCCTCTCTTTATGTTTCATTTAATTGAGATTTTCTTCTATTACAAATGTGAATCACCAGACTTTAATTAGGCTACAGGAACATTTTGCATGCACTGAAAGTCATATCTTCACTCATCTTTGATCATGAAAGTTGAAGGGAATACTGGTATTCATAAAAATACCTTGTATCTTTGGAGAGTATGGTACCTTTAGAAGCAGCCTCCCATGCATGTTACTTTGGACCAGTAATCTTTTAAATATCATTTGTTGTGACAGCAGACACTCTGTGGGTTTAGGTGAAATTTTAAATTGGTGAGTCTGCAGGTTACATCAGTTGTTTCTTTACATAATGTCCATGACAAAATATCACATCTATAACCCTGCCTACATTTTCAATAATGTTTGTAATTACAGGATTGACTTTGAACAAATAACTTTAAATTGGGAGGAATGTTGGTATTTCATCAGTCATTCCTATCACCACCGATGTAACCTATCTGTCAGTCAATCTACCTACCTACCTCTGTACACTTTCATGCCCACACCCACACAGGGTTAATGTTCATTCTCTGAATTTTTAAACTTACTTAGCCTTTATAACTTACGAAAGTGTTTTGTGCCAGTCTTCTTTTAAGCATTCGGTATAAAAATATAGTGCTGCCACAATGTATGCTGTGCATTAACCAACTAAGAGCCAGTTGTATGTTGGGTTTTATACAGCCTATATAAAAACCTTATAATGGAGTACAGCACATTCAGAAATGAAGTTATGGAAAAGACCTTGGAGCATTGTAACTTTGAAATATTTTGTTTTATAGCATTTGCCAGCATGTAGAAACCAAGAAGGTTACCAGTTGAAACAGTTACTTTAAATACTATCAAGTGCAAAGTATGAATGTAATGCAAATTACTTCACAAGCTTTCATGTTCTTTTTGAAAGCTGATTGTAGTTTATATTTACTTTGAAGTAAACTAATAAAAGTTAATAACTTACTGGTTTTTTATTATTATTATCTTGCAGGTTTCTGTTCGACCTTTGCAGCATACGGAATATGAGCGTTTCATTCCGAGCGCCTATCCATATTATTTCAGTGCATTCAGCATGATGGTTGGTGTTTTCTTGTTCAGTATTTTGTTCCTGCACTATAAAGAGGATACAAAAAGCAAAAGTGAATAATAGTACTCTTCCAGTGCATTTTAAAACAATGAATTATACTGCCAGCATGTAGTAATATAAAAATATGTCATTTCTATAGAAAGTGTGTTTGTGTGAATGTCTGAAAGCAACATTGTAATATCATATAATAATGTCTGGTTGTACATTAATATATTTTACATTATAGCAGTAGTATTTCTGTTTGAAACAGTTTATTAACAATTTCTTGAAGGATGGGGTTTACTTGGTTTTTTATTTACAAGATTTATTTATTCAAAAATTTTATGCCTGCTTGTTCTTGAAGTATTTTGCAACATAGCAGCAGCATTATCCAATTAACCTTTATCATTCAGTAATAAAGGATTTAAACCCTGGTACTAATGGGCTGCTAGCCAGACTTAACTCCAGAGATTGAAGCAAAACATATGCTAGAGCAATGCACATCCAACTGGATTTTGTGAAAGACACAACACATAGTTGATAAAGGTTATGTCAGTTTACTGAACAAATTATTTAAAGTTGGGGATTATTTCTTTTTTCATTTGCAAGATTTATTTATATTTTACTTTCTTGAAATTTGTATCTGTATAAAATGTAGTTAAAATTAGAATTAGTATCCGTATCTGCTTAGTAAAATATCAAATTAAAGTACATTCTTACTTAGAGCTCCATTATCAATCAGTCAGTCCACTAACCACTTCCTTGAGGAGCAGAGAGAAAGCAGAATGGACCGTAATTATTGTTATTATCATAAAATATATCCCACAAAATATCCACAGTAAAAGTGCATTCCATATGTTTCTGTTGGGTACAATGACTGATGGTCAATGGATTCTTGTAATTTCTAAATAATTTAGTTTCTATACACCGTGTGAATTATCGTCAAATGAAGGTTGGTGTGTATGACTCCAGTTTAATTGGTAAACATGAAAGGATTTACAGACTGTTTGAATGTGCACCATGTTTTAGATAAGTGAACTTTTCAGGCTGTCATAACTTTTTATACAAGATATATTTCCATTGTCACTGATGTAAGCAAGCATAATGATTAATTAGTTTTGTTTACTGTATAGCATTTAATGTCACTTAAATCAGTTTTGACTAATATAATATATATAAATAAAATACCAATATTTGTGTGTGGCATGCTGATATATGACTACACAAATTTTATGCATCCATATTTTCTTTCACATGACATTTGTATGTGAGTTAAGTGAATGTGAAAGGTACTGATACACACTTAGCAAATATACTGTTCAAAGAATATTATTGCTGTTACAGCTGTATGTGCAAATGGCATATATGTTGATGAGACATGAATAAATTAAAGATTTGGCAGAACACTTTATGTTTTCCACTTCTTTTTGAATTCTGAGATCACCTGTTTTAATTATATTTTCCTTGTTTTTACTTAGAATAAATTTAAGACAATACAGTTACATGGTCTGTGGTTTTTCTTCTTCCATCTATCCAGACTCGCCTTTGAAAGCTGCTGTACCATCCCTCATTAACCACTTCTGTAGCCCTTGTTCTGTTTGTCATTCACCTTGTAGGTGGTTGTCTCTTCATATAACACTTTTAGATGATGATCCATTATAATGCTTAATGCTGTCTGTTTAAAATGGCCATTGATTATATATTTTAATATCTGCATTGTAAATATAAGAATGACTCATAAATATTTTGCTACAGCTTTCATTTAAGCACTTTTTTATTTGACTTACTAGCTTCTTTGGTATACCAAATTCAATAAGAATCTTTTCTTATATATGGTATAAATCATTAGCCTTTTTATATGTATACAGTTAAGGCTGCAGAATAGAATTGGAATATGCTATGAATCTGGTATGATAGGAAAATAGAGATGGGTGTTGGCATTGCTCAAGCAGTTCATATAGTGTGATAACAAAACTCATACTAGTCTCAGACTGCTCAAGCAGTGCACAGTCACTACTGGAAACTGTGAGCAGCAAGTGAAACTAATGTTCAGCCCTCCATCAGGTCTCAATGTGCATTATAAATTAGCGTAATACTTGCTACATAGTTAAGGTGATAGTTTGTACTGGTTTAGAGGTCCTTCAACATTGACATTATATTGAATATCTCCTACTAATAAAAATGTATAATACTGATAATGATCCACTAGTTCTAATGCATTCCTATTTTGAAGAAACATGGAAATGACTTCCTGAAAGTGCACTTAAGGCAATGATCTGCACATTTAATTTACTTTATACAAAATAAGACCATAAGTTTAATTATTATCCTTACATTTGATCTTTGACATCTGGTTAGTTAAAAATTGAAAGGACATGGGGCATCTGGTGAGGTTATCAGTTCACAGTAGTTACATAAACTTGCTATCCTCATATCATTGACCTGAGGCTTATACTGTGTATTCACCATTAACTGAAAGAAATTTTGTTCAGGAAATTTGTTCAAAATATTATCTTATATTCCTTGTACTTGGAATTCCATTACGATATCTGACCTTCTATAATTGCAGGGAAGTTACTTCTCTGTAAAGTAACATTTAAGGAAACATTAACATAAGAAATGTTAAAAGAAGATTATGGTAAGACATTGTCTCTTGTCAAAAGCTTGAATTGCACGCTGTGTAGCTGTTGCCTGAAATGCTGAATTGTATTTAGTATATGAGTTGCACAGCAATCACTCTAATTATGAAATTCATTTCCTTATATTTTCTTTCATGGTGTCCGCAGTGGCTGCGCGGTCTGAGCCGTGGACCTTGTGCCGCTTGGTCGCTGAGACCGTGGGTTCAAATCCCACTCAAACCATGGATGTTTGTCCGCGTTTTTCTGTGTTGTGCTGTCCTGTGTACAGGTAGAGGCCTTGCGACGGGCTGATCTCTCATCCAAGGAGTCTTACCGAATGTCTATAGATCAAGCTAATGAAAAGTTGAGACCTGCAGTTCTCAAGCACTTGAAGAACGGGTCGTTCCCAGTATCCCCAGTATATTTTCTTTCAATTTTTTGAGTATTTATGGTTGTAAGGTTATGTTAATGTTCTTTTATAATTATCTGATACATATATAAGTGTTTGTCAAAAAATAATTTTCATTGTTATATCATTATCTATGCTTTATATGTGAATTAGAGCAATTTTAAAATACTTGATGTGTCAGTTCACATTTAATGCATAACAGCTTCCATTTATTTGTTTATATTATTATTTTTCTCTAATATAAATTGTATTACCCTCTAATAGCAAATTTTTGTTACATCTTTGAGGCCATATACATTTTATCTGTTAATAATAGTTCTGAAATTTGGGGGTATTCTGAATTAAAGTCTAATTGTAGGATTTGAGGTTTGCATGGCAGGGAGTCTGAAGATGGCTCTCTTCTGGGTTGTAGTGTCATATAGTCTGGTAGAAGTATACCAACTTTTCACAGGTCCTTGCTGCCTCCATCATCTTTATTCATTGAATCTATATATATTATGAAATTCCATCTCATTTGTATAAATTACAATTAATTTCCCACAGTCCACTTAGGAAAGAGTTTCAGATGAGTAAGTATTAAAACCCATAACATCTAAAAATGTGCCTTAAATTTCTGAGAATTACCATGGCCTTTCAATCTTAACATGGAATGTGTTATAACCAGTGACCTTATGTTTATAGCTGTCAGTTACACATTTGTTTCTTTAGTTGTGGAATTTGTATGTAATCATAAGTGTTTACAGTATTTATATTTATGTTTTGTATCTCTGTCTAAAGGTTATTCCAGTCTTTTATAACGTTTTGTTCACCACCTATCCCCATTTCTTTGTATGCTTATCTTCATGTTTAATATTTAATGTCTCATCTTCCTGCTTCCAGTATATCAGCTAAAAAGTAATCTAGAATTTTGGCTGGGAATCTTTTTCTTGTGAAGATACTGATTTAATCTAAATTAATACCAATAATGAAGATAATGAACAGAAGACTGGTAAAAACTGAGTGCAAACTGCCATGACTTCAGTGAAACTGTAGACCACCTATGGTGAATCCTAGCAAAATGATAAATAAAGTACCAAATGGTCTGTATTCATTTGCATTTCAACTATATAAACAAGTAGGAATGAAACTATCACAAAAAGTTGTATAAACAGTGATTATGTTGTAATGGGTTACAGACTCAGAACAAGAATTTTAATAACTTTTACAAACATTTACTGCTAAATTTTATAATATAATTTATATTAAAATTAAATAAATGCAAATTAAGGGGTGAATTTTGTTGTGTGAAGTGTGCATTATTTAATATATTCTGTTATGCCCCTGTACTTTAATTAAGCTCTATGCCTGTGAGTGGTTAGCTCCATGCCCTGGTCACTCTTCCCCCCATGTACATTTTGAATAAGGACGACAGGGAGTCTTAGGGCTAATCTGGACATGATGGCATAGAGAAAAATCCCTGCTCCTGCCAGCAGTCAAATCCCATCCAGCTATGAGCTGGCCAACCATGGTTCAATTGCTGGTAGATTTAAGGATTCTTCTCTTTTTCACCATGCCCAGACCAGCTGTGGGTTCACCCACTCTCCTTCTCAATGTGTACCGAGAGCTCTTTCAACCAGGATAACGCGACCAGAGCGTGAAGCTGGCCATCTAGTGCCTGTTAAGAATACACTTCCATGTATTTTTACAGCATGATATCTCATTAATATTTTGCAACTTGAAAGTCGAAGACTACGTGTTCAGAGTAGAGTAATAAACCGTAGTAATATTACTGACTGGAATATGTGTAATATTTCGTCAGAAATGCAACTGAGCAGGATTATTCATGCTATGGAAATCCCATGCCGCATGTAGCATACTGTACATCGCCTTTAAGCTTACACCTATTACAAATTACTCTTTGCATTTTAATTTATGTTCAGTGCACAGATAACTGTTCTATGTATCTCATATTTTCCCACATTTCAATCAGAAAATCATGTGCCAAACAATAAGAATAATCAGCTTTTCGTCACCGTTCAAATATGATTACGAAATAAACAGTATGTTGCAACCCTTTAACCAACTGATAAATCACGTGGTTTTGTCTTCCGTTGCGTACACATGTACTCTGAACGCACCAAAGGATGTGGTCATCAATGGCATGGGTTAGGACCGGTTTATAGTGCAAGCATGCCCCTTTGAGGGCGTGTAATGTGTGACTGATCGTTTCAGAGGAACTGTCATTAAGCATACCGCTTCTGGACGGTTATCAGCAGAACTGATTTGAAATGCAAAACGGGACCCCAGCTAGTATTCATTTGTTACAGAAAGATGGACTCAAGAATAGAGGTATGCTTTTATAAAATTATTGCTCTGGGTTCAACTTCACATTATCAGAATTTATCAGTTGTCATAATCTTTGTTTTCTTAAGGGAGTGGACAGCATGCTTTTGTAAAATAAAGTTGAGGAAATAAGATTTCAGGTTCTCATGGCATTGTGTATGAAGTTGACTGTCCTCAAGGTTGTTGTACCATGTTGTCTGGTATATGTGTACCTGATGTTTCAAAGGTGCCTGCCGCCTCCATCATCAGGGCAATGATGATGGAAGCAGCAAGCACCTCTGAAATGTCAGTGGCTTCTACCAGACTACATGGCACAGCATCCCAGGAGACAACCATATGATTCAGTAGAGTTCAACAGGTTTTTTACGTTTCTTCAAGTTGTCAGATCATTTTATTCAGAGTGGATGCAATGTATCATTCCATTACCGAGAAACTTGTATTTATTTCAAATATATATTTATTATTCAAGTCTATACACAAACTTTTAAATTGTTGATGTTAAAATTTAAAATTAATATTAATATTCTGCGCCATTCATCGTTATCTCGATGTTACAATATTGCGCTTTATACTACTACATGTTTCAATGTCATAGCATCATCTTCAGGTTTTTTATCTTTAAAACTACTCTATATTTATTAATGCAAGCTTTTCATTGATTGTAGATGTAGATTACTGTTGTTAATATTATTTATATGAAAATGAGTTTGGATATTGTCATAAAAACAATATCCAAACTCATTTTCATATAAATAATATTAATAACTCAAATGTTAATTATATTGTTAATAATTTCACAGAATAATGAACAACTAACATAATATGCAACAGAATATGCAAAATAATAAGAAGGTCAAAGGAACAACCACAACAGTAATCTACATCTACAATCAATGAAAAGCTTGCATTAATAAATATAGAGTAGTTTTAAAGATAAAAAACCTGAAGATGATGCTATGACATTGAAACATGTAGTAGTATAAAGCGCAATATTGTAACATCGAGATAACGATGAATGGCGCAGAATATTAATATTAATTTTAAATTTTAACATCAACAATTTAGACTTGAATAATAAATATATATTTGAATTTTAAACATAAACATGACGCATCTAAACTATAAACTTAATTGTATTTATTTATTATTTTGGGACAAACTATAATTTGTTTTAAAAGCTAAGATATGGGATGTAAATTTAAATTTTATTGAAGACACATTTTAACAACTAAAAATTGTATGCCCATTTGCATGATAACAGAATGATGTGACTCCAGTAATGGTATTACATCAACTTGGTAAATGAATGATAACAGTTCATTGATTCTACAGTCTTTATTCAGGAGGGGAAATCTGTATGTCATAAAAAGGGGAAAATTGTGTAAATATATGTCTGAGAAAAAAGTACTTTTAAATGATGAGTGTTTCAAAAATAAAGTGAAGTGAGAGTGGTGGAATTTTGCTAACCAATGAGTTCTTCTGCAGTAAGTTAACAGAACTGTAGAGGAGAGTCTTGATGTTCTTTCTGAATTGTTGCCTCAATTTTTGAACCATACATTGATCAAATGGAATTAGGCCACTTCTTTTTGAAGAGAAAAAGGATTCAGCTAACACAAAAACATTGTTCAGCTAGTAGATAAAAGCAGTAACATATTTTGTTTGTTTCAGTATCTGGCTCAGCAAGTGAAGAAATTGATCCCAACATAATTAAACAAATGTCTGTACTGAATTTTCGTGAGAAAGTGCAGGTTTGTGCCTAAAATATATCAAATATAAAAAAAACACTATATAATATGCTGAATGATAATCATAAATATTTTTTAATAAATATTGTAACCAAATTCTGTAGAGTAATATTCTATGCAGGCGAATGTGTCCGAATAATGGATATTTTCCAGACTATGCATTTCTTTGTGAAGAAGCCCTTATGGTCTATTCATAAACACTTTAAATTAGAATGAAATGAAAGTTCAGGGTATCTGTGACTTATCTGAATGCATAAGCAGTAGCTTTTTTGTAGAAAAAAGGTGCTTGAATAGAAATATAGTGGAGAGAGGAGGCAGCTTTGTTGCTAGCATCAGATTTTTCTTTGTTCTTTTTTTATTTCATGTTTTATGCAAAAGATCCGATATGTTGCACCATTCCATACTTCCAGAACATATTCAAATAAGGATTCTTATGCTAAATTTTACAGCTCTAAGAGTATGCTTTACCTACATGGAAATTTTTTTAGTGGGGCCAAATCAAAGAGGAGGATATTGGTAGGACATGTAGCCTGCATGGTGGAGATGAAAAAATACATACAGAATTTTAGCTAGAGGGAAGAGACCATTTAGATGACCTAGGTGTGATTGGAAGGAAATATTAAACTATGTCTTATGTTATGAGGCTGTGGGATAGATTACCTGGCTCAGGATAGGATCCAATGGCTGCTTTTATAAACATGGTAATAAACCTTTGCATTCCATGAAAGAGTGGAAGTTCTTGACTAGCTGAGTGACTGTTACTCCTGAAAAAGGACTCTGCTCTATGGAATTAATTAATTCTGTTTTTTTATTGTTACAGGTGTTCTTATCATGTTACTGTTTTTCTAAATAATATGATAATGTTACCTTATCACAGTCCAGAGTTTTATTTACAAAGGCATTACATTGAACTACTCCTTAATTTTTTTATAACCCTACACAGAGAATGCAAGCCAATCTTGTTGAAGAAGTTGATGAGAGGTTATCTGGTATGATGGGTGAACTGATTCAGGAGTTGGAGCAGTCTGATGCTTCCCTTCAGCATCAATATGTTCTAGTTGATGATGGACATAAATATAAAAACAGAATGTAAGTATAACTTGACTTATTAGCCTTTGTTCTATGTCATTTCTAATGATAATAGAAATTATCAAACTTATCAGATAAAGAATTATTTTGAAATGCTTTGAAGCTCTATAAAAGAGTTTGCTGCATTTACTACTTTTATTATACAAATTTGGATACATTCATTGTGTTTCAGCCTTGTAGTTTTATGTGATAGTGAAGAGGATATAGTTTTGTTGTTATTTCTTATAATGTACCTTATTGTATGATGATTTCATGTATTAGTTTTTACAAGATTATGTTTCATAGGGTACAGGGATCGCAGTATTCTTAGAACACTGACCTGTGCAGAAGGTTTTTGGGTTTGAGTTCATCAGTATCAGTGTGTTAGACCCTCCCTTAACAAGTTAACTCCCTTCATGGTGCTGAATTTTGTATGACAAATCAATACTATGTTCTGCTAGTCAAGAAATTCCCCACCTTTTATGGAATTAAAAGATCCATTACCATGTTTATAAGACCCTGCCAGCAGTTCCTATCTGAGGTAGATGAATCCAATCCACATTCTTCAGTCTCATTTCCCTATTATCCATTTTAACATTATTCTCCCATCTATGTCTTTGTTTTCTGAATGGACTCTTCCCCTCAAGGTTTCCAACCAAAATATTGTACACATTTTTCATTTTTCTAATGAATTATACATTTCCCACGTGACTCATTCTTCTTGATTTGATCATCCTTATTTTATCTGGCAGGGAATTAAAATAATGAGGCTCCTAATTATGCACGTTTCTCCAGCCTTCTTTAACTTCTTATGTTTTAGACTGTGATGAAGTCTAAACTTTATGTCGGGAATACCAAGGTTTGAATAACATGTTAAACTGTAAGTATTTCTTTGCCAGTCATCATCATTATTATCTTCACTGTCATGTCCAGTTGTTGCTTCCGCGTAAGGTTTGGAAAGACTATACTGAGACACAGTACTCTATGGCATCACAACCCAGAAGATCACAATGAACATTCTTTCATTTAAGAGTTTTCTTGGTTTTAAGTAGGTGATTTCATGATATGAACATCTATTATTTGTTAATTTTGTTTTCAGAAAACCTAACAAACATGGTGGTCTGCCAGAAAAACAGTTTATGGCTCGAAATTCTCTCCTCACTGATCTGTTTGAGGTCAAGCACATTCAAGCAATCTACAATATCTTCATTGTCATACTTATTATTTTGTTCATCAATACAGCAGTTTATGACCTTGTGGTTGTAGGAAAGTAAGTCTGTCTTGCATAACAAATTATAGGTATGCCCTGATTTATGCAATAATTATGTTCTTGAAGACATATTTTTTCATGCATTCGTCATTAATGAATGAGTGATTACTCTATTGAAGTTAAATTAAAATGGTGCATTCATCTACTCATGGATCCATCTGTTGTGTAGGAAACTGAATAGAATATTAACTGGAAAATTGGATAATGATTTCAGTAACACAGACTTAATAGGTATTGTACTTGTTTTTAAAATCACTAAATGTTTTGTAAATATTATGTAAAACATATTTCAGAATGAAATTTACACATAATACATATTATAAGTACCATATATCAGATTATATAAACATTTGCCAAAAGGCAAAAAGAGTGCATTTAGGGCCTTAAGTAAAGTGGCCCTTGAAGTGAATTAGATGAGTGATCAAAGGATGGCATTTATGAAATATTTAGACTGGACTAAATATAAAATAAATTTGTCTCTTTCTGATTACATAGCGCAAAATTCTGCAGACTGAGATATGTGTGTTGTTGGTTTTTTATAGTTGGTTCTCTGGTTAGTAACCCCATGTGGATTTGTATGATATCAGCTACCAGTGTTTCAGAGAAACATACTGTCACCATCTCTAGTCATTATCAAGGCTGATGTTGGTGACAATATATTCTCCATAACATTGGTATCTACCTACAAGTTCATACAATGTTACTGCCCAGAAGACCAAGATTGACATATTCATCCACCAAGATAAACATAAATCTCATGTTCTTTATAGTAGTCGGTGAAAATAAATGTATTAGTTTCATTTTAGAGGTCTGCATAATGGAGATATAAGATAATGCTGATAAAGTAGTTTTGTATACTGAAAGACTGGCATTCAAAACATTTGGATTAATAGAGGGAAATTTGTGTGTTTGCAGGCTGAATTTGGGTATTGACTTAATTCGATGGAACTTTCAAGGGTTCACCACAGTTTTCCTCCTGTGGCTCGGGATGTCATTCTCAACCATCTTACTGTTTTGTTGCTTCAATTTATGGGGCACACAACGTATTTGTTGGAAACCAAATTGTAAGTATGTTTTGCGAGTTACTTTGTCATATTTTGCTTCTAAGTACTTCCTCACTTGGAAACTTTATTATAAATTCTGTAGTTATGGCATTGTTGGTGTGTTAATAAACTATCCCTGATTTGTCAAGTCAATCCTGCATTCCATCCATATCATTTATGTTGGTGTGTCAAATATATTTACTCATGACAAACATGTTCACACCCATTTGCTTGTGGAAAGATTTTTTTTTTTGCAGTGGTTTATAACCAGGGATCGCTGTTTTCTATAACATGCTTCAATTTGCTGTCTTTATATTGCAGATAATGGAATTTTCTTGTTGATATGATTCGTTTGCTTTGTGGAGCATATTTCAGAATTGACAAATTTAGAATGGCCTCTTTGCTTCTTTTTTTCTTTCTTTTCTTTTCTTTTCTTCCCAGCTCTAGGAAGGAAGTGCTGGGATTATGGTTGGCTCATTTCTCTTGTTGTCTATCAGACAACATTCCTATGTGTACCTGCTATAAAAATCATAGAAAGTCACTTTCCTCCAGCATCATCCATGGCTCTGCTAATGGAACAGGTAGGAAAAATATGTTTTTACTATTCAGTGTGTTCATGAATTTAAGAAAATTTGTTACAAAACTTTATGATAGAATTTATGATGCTACATATTGTGTGTAAAAATGTGGAGAATAAAGTTTCCATGCTATTCCTTGGTATCGTGACAAATGTTGAGATAATTTTGAAATATCACCACATTCAAGTTCTGAATGCTGTAAAAATGTGTTTATTGATACAATGAAAATCACTTTGTTTCCATAACATAAATATAATAAATATGTGGGTAATTAAATAAGTACTGCTACAAGTAATCAAAAGTACAGTATTTTCCTGACTGTAAGACCCATCTTGACCTTTCTTTTTCATTAAAATATTCAGAGCCTTAAATTCACAGATGAAGAGAATTTTGTTCAAAAATTAAATGTTACTTGGTAATTTTTTGGAGAGTAGATATCTGGTAACTGTATATTACCATGAAATTAGTTAGATTTTATTATCTTTTTTGCCATATTTACATGTAATTTAGCTTCTTCTTTAGTTAGTGGTTCTGCTTTTGAAATAAAGTGCGTTATCACACAATGCCAATTTAACATTCTGTAGTTGCAATGTTTTTGCTTCTATTCCATTCTTTGCTATATTTCTTGCCAATTCAGGTTCGCCTAATGATGAAGACTCATGCATTTGTGCGGAGTAATGTGCCACGTGCTCTAGTCTACAAACCACATCAGTCTGGGGACTCAAAAGAAATGACCCCATGTCCTGGATTTTCAAAGTTTCTCTATTTCTTATTTGTTCCAACTCTTGTGTATAAAGATAACTATCCACGGTGAGTACTGTGAATTCATTTTTTGTTGTGCTGATACATTTTTATTCAACCAAATTTTTCACTTAACCTAGTATTATGGCAACTGTAATCAGTGTTGAATGCATAGTCTTAATAGAGGATGAAAGTATGAATTTTTGCTCATCAAGATTATACTTTGTAGAAATAAAATTTTGTATTAAAGGTCTGATTTGCAGTATTTATTTGTTTCAAGAGAGTTGAAAACGATCTTCTTTTCTAATTGTGTATGGGAATAAGTATCTTAAATATGTGTGTCATAATTACGAATAAACTGCCATCCTCAGTTTTCTGTGTCCTGCATTTTGTCTCCTTATTTTTTTTAGGAAGACTTCATACTAATGTCATTTTCCAAACATAAATTCACTACTTGTATTATTTTGTCAGAGAAGAGAAGAAAATTATGTGAGAGAATAAGGTATTACAGGGACACATATGTGGATGGCTTTTGCTGTCTCCAGAAATTTGTATTGAGTTTAAAAAAAATATAAATCTTTGCCCACTTCAAATTTTAAATAGTGTTTGTTTTAATTACCCTAAAAGTTATTGTTTGTGAGAAAATATTTTTCATGCAGGAAGGTGGTAGGTTTTTTCTTCTTTTACTATTTTTCTTATAAAATTCTTTTCTTGTATAATGCTGAATGTTTTATAAACACTTCTAATTGTAATTATGGTTTAATTCAATATAAGCTGTTGTAGGAAATTTGTATTCCGTATATTCCACATGCACGCTTCCAATAGCTGTTACTACATCTGCATTCCTAGGTGTCTGACACAGGTTCATGTTAGATTCATCAAGAACATTAAACAATTAATTTTCCTTCCAGGACAAAAGAAATTCATTGGAAGTTTGTGGCATGGTGCTTCTTGGAAGTGATTGGTGTAATTTTTTATGTTGCATTCATTTTTGAGCGGTTCTTGATACCAATATACCATGATTTTGGGCTGCCAAATAACCAGAAGACTCCCTTATCTGAATTACTGGTGGTAGGAATGTTTGGCAGCATGATGCCTGGAACATTGGTTTTGCTGTGTGGATTTTATTGCCTCCTCCATTCCTGGATGAATGCTTTTGCTGAGCTAATGCGCTTTGCAGACCGCATGTTCTATAAGGTATGTAAACATAGGCAGTGGGACAGTGCTTCATTTAAATCATCCACTTCACTCTTAGTCTGTTTGAACCATAACACACATTTTGCTCTTCTGTGTGGTATGCATTTCTAAGACTAACGGAGATGTAAGTGGATTACAAGCCGTAGTTACAGTTTCTAGAGTAACAAGACATGAACAAGAAGGGGTAAAATCTAAAATCAAGATATCAGATAAGATATGAAAGTAGAAACATAAAAAAATTGGTTAAAGTAAGTATATATGGATGTTAACAGAAATGGTATTCCTTTGGGTGTTTTGAAAATTAATATGTTGAATAAACAATCAGCTGGAAGACCAAATAAGAGATTATATATACAAGATTAAGCGAAACATTTGTGAAGAGACAGAGAAAACAGGAAAGGTAATGTTTTAGAATTAACCACTCTGGTGGAAATGACGGTGGTGGTAATAATAATGTTGGTGATGGAATTTTACTGTGGGTTTTCTAAATAAAACTGAAGACAAACATAATATTAAAAGCCATACTAAACTATTGCTAACACCTTAGAGGAGGCTCTGATCTGCTGGACATGTGGCAAGCATGGGAGTGTCAAGGGGTGCATACAGAATTTTGGTGGAAAATCCTGGAAAATTACCTCTGGGCAGATCAAGGAGATGGGAGGATAATATCAAGATGGATCTTTGGAAGGTGGGCTATGTGAATGGAAAATGGATGGAGTTGGCTAAGGATTGTGTCTGGTGGTGGGCTTTGGTATTGTCGGTGTTGGACCTGCAGGTTCTGCTACCAGGGAGTTAGTTTAAATTTATATTGGAAATTAATTAATCAAATCCAAGTCCAAAATTATTTTTAGTGTTTACTTTCAAATCACAACTTCACTTCAGAACCTACTCCAGGCAGTTAAATATAACATTAATAAAATGTCTAGGGTTTGTAAATATATGTTCTGGCAAAATAAAGATTATAGAATGAACTGTCTTATTACAGGATTGGTGGACTGCATCTTCTCATGCTGCATACTATCGTTTATGGAATATAGTTGTACATGATTGGCTGTACACATACATCTACAAGGACTTTAGTGAGATTTTGATACCAGGAAAACGTTTGGGTCCAACTTTAGTTGTATTTATTGTGTCAGCTGTTTTTCATGAATACATTCTTGCCTTTACCTTCAGGTTTTTTTATCCAATGCTATTTTTGGCATTTGGAGGATTTGGAGGTTTGTAACCTGAAACAGTTTTGTGTCATATCATATCATTTATAATCATTAAACAATGTTATTAATCTCAGACTGAATTTTATGTGTGTAACTAATGATCAAATTTTGGTTGCAGTTGGTATGGTATTCTTGACAAAGGACTTAATGCCTGGTGGGAACATCTTTGTATGGCTCATGTTATGTGTAGGTGTTGGAATACTTTCATGTCTGTATGGTTTTGAATGGTATGCCCGTGTCAACTGTCCACAAGTCTTGGTAAATATCACTTGCTCTTTACTTTCTTTTATATTGTACATGTTTATATCAGGCCTTGTCTTCATTGTTGCTGCCAAGATGGTATTATTTTATGTCCAATTAAATGGTATCATAGTGTGTCATTGAGTTCTGTGGCATTTTGACTATACTTTAAGTCCATACTTTGCATATTTTATCTTTCCTGTCAGTAAACAAACTTAGGAACTAGCAATATTTTTTTATGGAAGTTTTGATGTTTCTATTCTTGAACTTGCAGGATCCAATTTCAGATTTCTTTGTGCCTCGGTCATGGATGTGTTCAAATATTTAGTAATTTCTGTCACCACCAGACTGAAGATAAGAATGCTATTTTCCAAAAGCAGTGTGATTGCTGTAGTGTAGAAGATTGTCTCTGATTAAAAGTCTTCATTTTCTGCATATCATAAAGAACAGTACTATTATTCTCTACATTTTTCAGTTGTACATATTATGTATGACACAGTAGTAAGATAGTTCTGAATCTTAATGAGGTGTATTTACATACTCTGAATTATAAGCATTATTTTTGTAGCATTGTGTTTCAGTATAGCAAAATTTGCAGTGAGTTTATTGTGCTGTGGTGTGTATAGTTTTTATCCTTATTAAATTTATGCAATGAGATCCATTCAGCATAATTTTTTTTTATTAAGCAGTTATTTAAGTAACACTATTATAAACACAGATGTCTACATGTGTATTGTTATGATTTTTACAGAAGAGGCTAATTCCATCCTGAAATTTTCCAGTAACTATTGGTTAGATAAGTGTGCATTGTGTGAACATGTATTTTCAGAGAAAAGTATGTAATTTGTAAATGAATTGTTTTTTTATTTGAGTCTTTTCTGTGTCACTGCATTGTCAGTTTATAAATTCAGGTAAACATTCTTTAATTTTAAATAATAATAATAATAATAATTTGTAGCACCATTTCCATTTGTATGAGTTGATGATAATTCATAGAGATTGAAATGCCATTTGTGGGCTATATATATATATATATATATATATATATATATATATATATATATATATATATATATATATATATATATATATATACACGGCATGTAACAAAAGTCTGTTCTCATAAGGAAAATAAATTTTATTTATGTTACTTCATCAAATGTTCGAATTGAGCTCCTACATTCATACTTGTATTAATCTGCATTCTGAGATTGGTTACACCTCTGTGTAACATTTCTCCATCAATTTTTCTGTATTCATTTATAATTGCCTGTTTTTTAAAATTGTTCTACCTTCTCTTGTGGTGTATACACATTCATTTTTCATAGAAAGGGCATATCTGGAAGAAAAAAAAATTAAAATTAATGTAACATTTAATTTAAAAATTATTTTTTCTATATGAGAATGGACTTTTGTTGCACTTGTGTGTGTGTGTGTATATATATATATATATATATATATATATATATAATATTCTTAATGCACATGTTACAAATGTTTTTTCCAGTCTGTTTTAACTTCAGAAATCTTGAGAGTTAACTTTCTGCACAATTTTTTTTTGTAAAACATATATACACTTTTTATATTGCACTATTATGTATGTAATGATGCAATTTGATGATTTGTTGTGCATAACTAAAGTAATTCTCAAGAATGGTGAATATAAAAGCAATGTTTATTATATATTTAATTAATAAAAATGTAGAGGTTAAAAAATCTTGTTGAATTCCATGTACTGAGAAGAAGAAAATGTAAATTATTGTTCAAATGAAATAGTCTGCTGTTTACATGAATAATTGTTTCTTACTTTCAGTACCTACTGTTGATCCCCTATTTTACCAGGTGTTTTAATCTGAACCTAATGTTTTTGTGTCATGTACATGAAAGATTATTGCCTTATAAAATGTAACTTCACTAGTTGATTAGTTAATTCTGCAAATTATTGCTCTCTTTTGTGTATATGGTAAAAACTTAGAAAATTATGTTTTTATACTGAATGGTGCTTAAAAATTAGTAAGTAAGAGTATTTTGGAAGTAAAGTTTATAATTAGTGTGTACAACTAGTCACAGAAAGCATGTTGATATGCAAATTTAAGCATTCTGTTATACAATATTTCTTGTACATTGAAACATTTGTAGGAATTTAAATTTGTATTTTTATGTACGTATTCATACATTGTAATAAACCTTTATTTACATGCTTAGAATGACTTGCATACATGCATACTTGCTGATGCTTTTGCATGTCTTTGTCCTCTCGTATTCCTGCAAGATATTTACTCCACAATGTAAGAACATTTAACTGCAGTGTTCCATAACATAGACTTTCTCATTATTTATAATTATAATCTCTAGCATATCTTCTTTGTAGCATTGTTATGAAGTTACAGAAAATATGATCTAGCATCGTTAGAACAGTAACTAGTTTTCTGACAAGTTTGTGTCCTGCTGTGAGACTTTTGAAAATGGATGCATATTGTGATGAATACAAATGGTTAACTGGGAGTGACAAACAGGCAGTCATTATTAAGTCTATAACACCTGTGCTGAAGTTCAGATATTTTGGAATGACAGTAACAAATTAAGTTGCATTAACAAAGAAATTAATAGCAAATTAAATTTGGGGTATGCCTGCTATCATGCAGTACAGAATCAATTTTCTGTGTGCTGTATAAATCTAAAGATGAAACAAAACTATATTTAACCTCCTGTCTTGTATGGGTGTGAAACTTGATTTATCACATTAAGGGTACATACTGAGGGTATGAAGTAACAGGAGGCTGGAGAAAATTGCATGAAGAGCTTAATAATTTTTAAACTGCACCAATATCAGGATGATCAAATAGAAGAGGATGAAATGTGCAGGGCATTTAGGCCCACCAAGTATGGCAGAAATGAGAAGTCCATGCACGGTTTTGGTTAGGAAATTCAAAGTAAAAAACCATTTGGTATGACCTAGGCATAAATAATACTGAAACTGAATCTTAAGGAAAGGGTTGGAAGGTGTGACTTGATTTATCTGGATCAGAATAGAGACCATTGATGAGCTCTTGTGAACACAGTAATGAACCTTAGGATTCTATAAAAGGCAGCAAATTTCTTGATTAGCTGAGTGACTTGGCTTCTCAAGGACTGTGCTGTGTCATTGAAGTTGCTTAATTACAACCTGTGATACACTGGGGAAAATCTAGGACATAACAGAAAACTTCATGCAGAATAGCTGGCACTGGAATATTGAATATGGGACTTGAAAAAATTATGTATTACTGCAGAGTCAGCTTGTTTGGTAACTTTCTAAACAAACTGAATTCTTGAAACACTACAAAAAAATACTGTTTCTTTCCTCAGATTCAAATTATTTTCATGCTAGTCACATTCATTGGCCTTAAACAGATCAGAAAAGGAAGTTTAAAAACTACAACTACCTTTATTCATGAAATATTTACATTTCATTCATCAGGTACAAAACTTTCAAAATCATGTACAAAGTGTTTATAATGATTCACATTTGTAATTCTATGAATGCACTTCTGTCACGCAAATATGTTGTCAAATATGTATCTTCCTATAAAGTACAAGTTAAATATAATTATTATAATAGATGCTTTTGACTGATCTGTAAAATATTGACATTATTTACAGTAAATATTACAGTACTGCAAATAGCACCCACACAGAGGCATTATTGAACAGTGCTTGAAGAGGAAACAACACATTTATGTTAAAGAAGAATATATTTTAACATATATTATTTGTTGCATTATTGTAAAATGAACAGCTCTATTATGGCCACTGCATCCTACACACTTGAGGTGGAGCATGGCTCAGTAAGTTGTTAAAATTTGTGTGAAGTGGAACAGGAGGTGGTGGAAGGCAGTTACTGGGCACAGTTGCAGGAGGTGGTACAACACGATGTGGATATTCTGCATCACTGCTACCTGGTTGCAGAAGTGTAGAATGGTGTTGTGAGCCATTAGAAGATGGTAAAAGAGATGAGCTTGCTGGAGTCAGGTTTTTCGTTCCACTTGCATACCCAACAACAGAAGGTATGGATGGAACTTGCTGTAAAGAAAAATAATACATACAAAAATAATATGTACCACTATCCATGCAATCCCTAGATATTTTGTTAAAATCAACTGAATTTATGGTAATGCAATAGTTTAAATGAGGTATATTTATTAATTATTATTATTATTATTAAGTGTTCTGTCTTACGACAGGTCCATTGCTCTGCCCAAAAAGATGTAAAATACAGCTTCATAGTTTCACACTGTCATTATGTTTCCAATTATCAACACAAAAAAAATCTATCTCACAAAATGTTTACCTCTATACCAAATTTCACATACAGAGCTATAATAATTCAATAGGTACTTTTATCAACTGTAAAACTATACAACGATTTCATGCCACTGCAATGTCATTATTTCAGTCTACAAAAATGATGTCAACAAAAGTTGCATAATGTTTGGATAACCAAGCAGAACTTCAGGATCCTACAGTAACTTGTACATACATCATACATCTTTATTACAGTCCAAGGATCCATAAGATAATCAGATGACAATAGGATGTTGGAAAAGTCATAATAATAATACAATACATATTATAAAGTACAATTCATACTATTATATAAATGTCACATAATACAAACAAAGGGTTTATCTAAAGTAATGATAAGTCACAAATAAATCTTCCCATTGCATATAGAAGATAAATTATCACCTATTTGTTGTAGTGTCCCTCTCACTAAAAGTTCATGCAGCTGCCGTGTTGATGTTATAAGGGAACGGAATTAAAGGTACAAAGGTGGGATATCACTCAATATGATGTTCATACCCAGATTATCAAAATCTATTCCTTGCTTCAAATATCATTAAGAAGGGGCACATACACACATGATTCCACAAAATAAGGACTTAAGACTGGACCACATTTTAACACTGATGCAAAGATTACAAAAACTACCTGCAAAGCAACTTACCTTGTCATTGATTTCTGGGAAAATTGTGCTGAGGTTAAAGTTGGCAAGAGTGTTGCCACTGGTGTTTGTAGCATTTGGTGAAGTATTAGCTTGCTGCTGCTGCTGATTATGATGTGAGGCACGTGAAAGTGAGACATTTTGTTGTGTTGGGGCACATGATGAAAATGGAGGTAGATGGCTGCCTGAATGATGATTGGTTTGTGAAGTTGTCTGGGTTGGTGGGTGAGGTGTTGGAGGGTATAGGGTTCCTTGAGGGTTTGGTGTGGGGCCTGTGGGGTATAACTGTGGTCCAGGAGGTGCTAGGAATGTGCCACTAGTATGGTGACTTAAGAATGCTCCATCATCAGCACCCAGCATGGGTGAGCCAATCCCAGGTGGCATAGGCAAATATCCCAAATCAACTAAACCTGTAATTCCTGAGCTGGATGATGAAGTTGAGGCTACTGGATCCGGAATCCTCCTCCTACTTCCATTTCCACGTTGTTTTGTTAAAGAACAAGTGCTGTTACTGTTACAAACTAAGTTATTGGTCTGGTGGTGCAGTGTAAGTCCCCCTGCATGGTCACCTAACCTTCGGTTTCCATCACCATCATTAGAAGTCATGTTAGTGCTACCACTTCTGCTGATCTCTGCCACTTGTCCTATTGAGTTGTCATGTCTTGTTGGCATTTGTTGTCCAGTCTGATGATGATGGGAAGAAACAGATGTAGATGCTTGTAAATATGAAGGGTTATGTCGACCACTACTGTTTCGATTTACAGATACGCTTTTCATTATAGGTGATGGGAAGATGAGGGGGTTATTTGAATCAGGTGGAATTATTGCCCCAGTAAAGGTATTACTGCCAGTAAGATCAGACAAGAATCCTGTTGGCAATGAGACAGGAGGAATGCTGGCATTAGTGTGTCCGCCATTTGAATTTGATACAAAGTTTGCTGGAGGGTACAAGCTGGCTGGTCCCTGTCCACTCATATTTGCAGTAGCTGCTGGATAACTGAAAGAAGTGTTGCTGTAAGGCTGTTGATTTTGATGAGTTTGGGTAAAATTGTCATGGTGACTACTTGTTTGAATGCTTGATCCACTGCCATCCTGTTGATGTGATGGCGGTAATTCAACAGGTGGAAAGTAATTTCCTGCTACGATAGCTTCATTACTAAATGATGTTGACATCTGCAGGGATCGTGCAGCTTGATGATGATGATGATGATAGTTCTGATTATGGCAGAATCTTTCAGAAACCAATGGAGGTGGAAGGGTTATAATTTTATTGTTGGCTGATTCTTGTGACAGGTGAGCTGTGTCTTCATTATTCAGTGTGCTACTGCTCAATCCAATGAGAGCCTCAGCAGAATAACTGCTTACAGGTGCTTTATAAGATGCTGTACCTGTTCTGCCTGGTTTCCCTCTATTTGGTGACCAATGGTGATGAGCATTAGCAATGGATGAAGGACGCTGGTTCCCCATATCATGTACAGGTATAGAAAATCCTGTACTGCCTTGGGAAATGGGTGGCATATGAGTTGTGGCATTTTCTGTTGAGTAATGACTAGGTCTGTTTCCATCATTTGCTTTCCCACTGCTGTCTTCTGATATTGGCATAACATTGGTACCTTCTGCAGCTGAAAAACTCATGTTTGTCAACTGTTGTTTCTTGTTGCTATCCCTTTCAATGCTATTATGTGTAGTACTGTTCCTTTTGTTGGATGATGATGATGCAGCATGCTGTCTCGTCTGGGGTGTATTATGCTTGTTACCACCACCAACGTGCCTGCTATTACTGCTTCTCCTCGCTGTGGCATTTACTTGTGTTCTGGATGATCCAGCACCTGATTTCACTGGATCAACCAACTGACTAACAGAAAGAAAGTTTCCTGACACTACTGCAGTTCCTTCAGATGACACACCTTCAGAATGAGCAGTACCAAGGTAATCTTCAGTGCATATCTGGTTGCTATTCCTTGTCTTATTACTAACATTTCCAGTGCTTATTCCTGATTCTTTCTCTGTATGCCTACTCGGAATGTGTCTTACTGACATTTCTTGTCTCCGGTCTTCCAATGTGCCAACCACCACATTCTTTTTATTAATTTCTTCATCACCAAAGTTTGAATGTATGTATGCTTTGTTATGGCTACTATCATCATTTCCAGACATTGGGTAATTAGTACCCAAAGCTAAATCTCCAACTAAGGTTGGCAATGTAGAAGGAACAAAGTTGTTGCCACTCATGTCAGGTGGTATCATTGATGCTGATGTGAAAGGAACTTTCCTTGGTGTCCATGACAATGAATATGCCTCATTACGATAATTTTCTCCAGGAACAGGTAAATCCATAAGCCGTTGATGGGTAGGGTTATGATGCACATTTCTGGTTTCTTCCTTATGGCAAGACAAATGGGATGACTGTCTATTATTTGTATACAAATTTCTATTTGAAGAAAGAACATGGTTCCCATATAATGCTGCATTTCCGACAAAGCTTCTGCCATCAAATGTGGGAGCAGTGGCATTGGAATTACCAATGAATAAATTGTGATTTGATGTAGTACTACAGAATTCAAATTCCTTATTAATTTGAGCAGAACTGGTTTCAGAATTCATAACAGATGTTGATGTATTAGATGCATTGCTTATAGTGGGGTGACCAATAATAGTAGCAGAGGAGGATGCTGAAGTCATTGCATGGCTGCTTGTACGAATATCTGGTGTAGTCATCCAGTTCACTGGAGGTCGATGTTGTTGTGACACTTTCATTCTCTCAGTTGAGTGATTAGTTCTTGTTGGTTGGTGATTTTTTATATCAGCAGCAGAAGGCCCTGGAAACTTAAAATTTTCATTATTTGCATCTTCTTCCTGTCGACCTAGAATCTGATTCTCATTATTTTCACGATGAAACTGTATGTGAGAAGTAGCTGTGTCTCGGTGTGGCATTCCTAGTGATTGCTGTTCTTCATTATTGTATAAGTTTGGAAATGACTCTGTCAATTTGTGCATTTCATCATTCATAGATTTTCTAACATCCATATCATTTTTACACTGTTTCTGGCAGTTATTATTGTGGACTAATCCCTGCATTTCACTGACTGTTGGAATGGGCATTGTTATACCATTATTACTGGAAGTATTCTGAGATATTACCTTTTGTAGTGAAGTGGCTGCTGTAGGAGTATGCAGAGGTATGTTTGTAGATGTACCCTGAGGTGGGACATTAAAGTTTTCATGCTGATTAATGTTACTTGGTGCAGTCATTGGTGACAGAGTAGTCCACGACAAAATACTGAAATTAGATGAATTATGAGCAACAGAAAATGATGCAGCACCTGTCATCTTATTCTGATCACTACTATTGGAAGCTTGGGTAAATACTGCTGTGCAAGTTACTTGTGAAGGCACTGCAGAATAATCATTGTTGAACAGATTATATGAACAGGGTTGTGCAGGCACTGAACTTTGTATGTTGTTATATGAAACACATTTATCTACATGTGAAGAAGTTGGAGCAGAATTTTTTGCTGTATGGCTGGATAAATTATGTTTAATGACTTCTGCAGATGAAGCTACTGAAGTAGAAGATGTAAGTGGCTTGTAGCTGACAGAACCATCATTGTCTCTTAATCCTTCTGTCATTGTACCTTGTTCACTTATCATTTGGGAAGGATGCATCTTATGAAAAGAGTTTTGATTTTCAATGTGATTTGTAACTGTACTCCCTGAAGGCTGAGCATGTGATAAGAGATTTTCACATGTATGATTAGTCTCTTTGTTTGTAAGGAATGTCTGTTTGAGATTCATATTTGCACAAGTTCCATTGTGTTGTGAAGTAAAAGATGTCTGTGGTTTCATGCATAATTCTTCAATATGCTGGCTAACAGAAGAAGAAAATGTGTTGGTGCTAACAGTTAATCTCTTAGTATTGTCTCCATTTGATGCATTCTTTTGAGTTACAGGTTCAAACGTTGAGAGTGATGGTTGGAATAAATCTGATGAAGGGTGACACTCCTGATGCTGCTGACCTGATTTGAATATTGTGATATGTGAATGTGAGCTCAAGATAGGATGCTGGGGAATGTTATTTGTAGATACTGCCAAATTTCCAGTCTCCATTTGCTGCTGAAAGCAAGTTGTATGTGTACTCCCTTTCTCTTCATCCAGTTGAATATTATACACACCAGCATCTATGGATGAACAAGTTTTTATAGTTGATGGCAAAGAATTCTGACTGCAATTTGCCTCTGATATTTTCCGTTCAAGATTGCTAAAGGCTTTCGATTGTGTACCAATGCTTCTGCTTCTGGAATGAAGTTTGTCTCCAGATTCTAAAACATTACCTTCACTAACATTTGACCATTGTTTACCACTGCTCTTGGAGAAATTTTGTAAATGCAATGTTATGCTGGAAGAACACTTTCCTGAATTTTGGCTCTCCTGATTTGACTCTTCAGTTTTTCTTTCATGGTTTCTGCACACAACTGTTTGTTGCTGATCATGCACATTGCACCCAGCAGATATCGCTCTCCCATTATCCCTATCTGAAATAGTACCTGGGGACGACACTGTTGTTATTTTTTGTTGTATTCTGGTTGCAGCTGCCTCGCTTGTCCCTGCTATCTCATTTATGTCATCTAAGCGATGAGGTTTAGATATGTGCTGTGAAGGATCATGTTCAATGTTCCCAATTTGCAGGAGAGTGGATCCCCCTTGCATGCTGTCACTACCAACCTCTTCCTGTGAGTCTACTATCATTTCTGCCACTTTGGATGATGATACTAGAGGGAATGCAAGAAGAAATGCTGCAGTTGGGGAAATAGATTCTGGGTGCTGTCCACTTGATGGCACTTGCAAGGAAGCAAAAAGATCACTTGAAAACTCAGAATTTTGGAGAGATATGTTTAATGAGGCATTATCTGTAGTTTTTGGACCATTGTCTACATCTGTTGAAGTGCTGGTGATGGGAATAAATGTGTTTTCATTACAATGACTTGTCAATCCTGTGGTAGTAAATGTAGGATACAAACTGTTAGACTGTAACAGTGTCAGTGATTTATCTAAATATATCTCATTAGGTTCTGTTTGGTCCATCACTGACTTCTTCTCCTGATCTACTACTGAAGGACATGTTTCAACTGAATTTCCATTACATGTGTCATGTGCCTTTGTATTTCTTATATCTATCTCATGATGGTGCTGAGGCAATATTGAAGATGAAAGCTCTCTCTCTGCGTGGGAAGCATGATCAACTCGTAATGAAGAATATTTTGAACTGTTCTTACTCTTCTCTACATCTCCTTTACCTTCTTGCCAGGATGAGGAACTTGGTAGTTCAATGGATTTCTGTAGTAATGATTTACTGCCTTCATTTTCAACGTTTTCATTATTTTGTAAGGAAACTGAATAATTACATTTTATCAAACAGTTCTGCTGCTTTTTTATTGTAAGATGGCAATTGTCTTCTGAATTTGTGACCTCAACAGTGTTTAGTGATTGGGGTGACTGTGGGAGTTTATTAATTTCCATTACTTGTAAAAGTTGTGATGTATCAACAGAGCTATGTGTATCATAAACTTGCTGGGACACTGACAAATCTGAATTAGTTAAACTGTTGCATTTATCTGTTTCATTGCTTACTTCTTCATGCTGACAAATATCTGATACAGTGGAAGTACTAATTAATAGTGGATTCTTTACAGTCAATTGTGATTCAGACCTTACAAAAGGCCTAGGATTATCCTCTGAAGCAACTTGTTCTCTAAAGGCTTCTGATATTTCACTATTACCCTTTCCTGTTAATTGTACAGTATCTTGTTCTTGCAGGCTAGAATCTTTTACATTTCCTTCTGATGCAATAATTGTATCTTCAGAACACACAGTATCTGTCAAAACTACACTCTTCTCCAAACATTTTGATTCTTCTGAAATCTTTGTAATATTGGGACATTTAATTGGTTTTGTCATGCAGAGAACATCAATTGTGTATGTGCCAGATTTACAAGATTTATGGGTTGTCAGAGCTGATGGTGATGTGCTGTCCAATAATGCAGGGCATAACACAGTGGCTGCATTATTAGTTTCCATGTCAGCATTGTTTGAATCATTACTTTTCATATCATATGTCACTCGTTTTTTCTTATTATGAATCTCTTCATTAGCTTCCTCTTCACATTCTTGCTTTCTCTTTGCAGCTGCAAGGTTTTCATTTATATCCAGGAGTCTTGTTTCTTTCTCTAAACTGCCTTCTATCTGTTTTTCCACATTACCAGAAGTGCAGTATCCATCCTGTTTACAGTTTGATTTATCATTTCTTGTGGCAGCATCAGATATGAGCACTCTCTTTGTCTCATCATTCTTATCTTTATCTTTGACTTTCTCAGAAAATTCTTCAGCTGTCTCTGTTCTTTTCTGTAAGCCATTCCCTTTTTTCATTCTTGAACTGTTCACATTCATATCTGTAACAATGGCTTTGTCATTGCTACCGTCAAGTGACCTCTGTCTACTGTTCTCATTTGCACTTACAATTTTTGTCAGTCTCTCTTTCACCTTACATAAAGCAGTCTTCTTGGTTCCAGAATTTATAACTTTGTCACTTGCACATACCAGCAGACCAGCATTAGCTGGTTTAATATTTTCATTATCATTTTTATTTTTATATTTGCCTGGAGATTTTGTCATAATGTTAGCTACTGGAGCCTGAATCTGTTGACGCTTGACAGGCTGATGCCGTGATGTTAATGCTGGGATGGGAACTTTATTAGCAAATGTAGTTACAGTAGTATCTGAAGTCCCAGGTTTCTTTGAAACCTTTGGGACCAACACTGGAAACAAACGTTGCTGAGGTTTGGAACACGATGTCGCAATCAAAGCAGCACCATTTGATGAGGTAGTTACTGTGACTGCATTCTTCTGCTGCTGCATCATTATCACTGGAGTAGGATTTGCAGGAGGTGGCAAATGATTTGAATTGACAATGAACCGTGTTGGTGTTGCTGTAAGTAGAGTCTGAGGTGGAGGAAGAACAGGAACAATGTTTCCATTTGCTAATATCAGTGTACCAGGTCCAAAACCAGCAAGTCCTGTGTTGTGATTAGTTATAACAGCAGGGGGAGGGCAAGTTTGAATACCAGATGCTATTACTGGTGCAGTTAATAGATGGGACTTGGTTACTGCAACAACACTATTTTGCTTCCTTTTGTTCACTCCAACATTACTAGAGGTAGAATTTGAGAGTACCAAAGACATTGGCTGTGATACCATTGATGTTCTTTTTATTTTCTTTGCTGTCATCGCCTGAGAGCTGGTAGGCATCACAACGCATGGTTGTGTTTGGTGATGGTTCACCACAGAGGTAGAACTTAAGGACGTTTGTTGAGCTCCATTGCTGCCCTGAATGACAATAAAGCCAGGTGGAAGTGGAGCACTTGTGTTGATTAATGTAGAACTTGCAACAGAAGATGTTTCATGTACTGATATTGTTGCTGAATCAACATGGCCTGCTGGGGTTGTATCAATATCATTCATTGTCAACCCCAATAGTTGTGCCACTGTTGGTAATTTGTCACCAAATAATTTTGTTTCTGGTTTTCCTGGTTTTATTTTGTCTTTGGATTTTTTACATACTGTAGATTTCTTTGTGGGACTGGACGGGATATTTGAGGTATTTAGAGTCTGCTTCATTGGAATCACCTTTGGGGAACTGTTAATTACTGTTTTCAGAGGTCCTGCTGCACTTTTTTTTATCATCAGTACTCTACTCAATTTCTTCTTTTTCTTTATCTCCATTTTAGCATTTTTCTGTTCTGCTTTTTCTAAAAAAGAATATCACATACACATTAAAACTATCAGCCTATAACTATAACGTTACTGTGTGAACATAAATTATAACCTCAAAATATCCCCCCCCCCCCCCCACATTAATACTTCTCACAAATTTGTACAGAACCACCTAACAAGAAAAGCTAATACTTTACAAAGTATGGTCTTCCTTAACGAATTTCTTTGCAAATTAAGCAAGACCAGAAAGCAATTTCTCAGTAATGAGAATCACAACAAAAAATACCTGTTTATCACAGGTGGTCTTCAAAGATGGACAGTTTTAAATGATGAGTACTTTATATAACTTTTACTTTCCTTGTAGAAAATTTAAAAATTATTTATTCTATCATAACTGTTTGTAACATTGTCTTCTTATCCATATTTATAACAAAGATAACACTGATTATAAATAATTGTAATGTTTTTCTACTTCCTACAAAATACTTTTATATTTTTGCACAGGAAAGTCTTATTAAGGGCTATTGAATCTTGTACCAAGAAATTTGATAACATTTCTTTAAACTCCTACCATTTCATGTTCTGTGATGTTAATTAATATAAAACAAAAACTATGATTTTATTATTTTGAAGGAAGCGACCCCTTATCAAAACAATATTATTAGTAATTTACAAAATGTCAAAAAGGGCCTTGAATTTTGATGGATGCTTTATCATCATGGTGGTAAATCAGCTAATCTATAACATGAGTATATAAATAAATATAACTTACTCCTCTTTGCCTTCTCCAATAGTATAGGGCCATCCTCCTGGTTGAACTTGTTGGACCATCTCAGGGGACGAGATGAATCTACTGCCAAATAAGGTGGAATGGAGATTCCAGCATCCTGCAGAAGTTTTACCAACTGCTGTACTCGTTTCACCAACTCTTCTATTTGTTGCTTCAGTTGTTGTACTTCTTTTGCTGGTAACAAAATACATCATAATTCAACTTCAATCATTAACATTATTATGAACCTAATGCTTTCCTACATTCAGTGTAGGATGTAAAACAAGTGTGATAATTTGTGTGCAGTTCTGTGTCTTATCTGACATTAAGAAAAGACTATAGGTCTTACAGGATTTTACTTCCAATGGTACCACCAGTATGAAGACAAATTTTTTGTTGCTGTCTCAGACTTGACTGTAACATAGTTACACTTCTTCTGTAACACGGTATTGAAAACAGCTCTTGGTTTATTCATTTGGAAGAAATCTGTAATTTTTTCTGTGATAATAACAATATTCTTCTTCCAAGAAGAAAGATGTTCCCATTTCATGTGGATCATTTAATAATAACATACTGCCTTTTTTAAGTTATCATTGCTCACTAAATGAGATGAAAATCCTGAAGCAGTAGAGTCAGTAACCAAGTAAACATTTGAATCTGCTGACTTTTCAACTTTCTCAGAGCCATTACTTAAAAACATGCAATATGGGAAAATTGGAATATGAGAAATGCATTTAAAACTTTGACTGCTAAACTTCTGAAGATCACTTGATAAACCTGGGAACAGATTGAGTCTATCTTAAATTAATTAATGACACTATTTAATTCCATAGATTACACAGCATCAAATGAAGTGAGAGTATTATCACGCAGAATTTATTATTTGGTCATTATTTATATGTTGGTCTTTTGTGAATACTGTGAAGAAACTTCAGGTTCCACAGCATAAATTTCTTGGCCACCTAAGTAAGTATCAACTGCACACAAAAGACCATTTGTAATGGAGCTGGTTGGTTAGTTAGCTGTGTCCTGACAACATGTACTTACAAGCAAACTCATCCAAGCTGCCATGCAGCAAGTTATCGTTTTCTTGCTGCAACTCACGGATATAATTAGTTGCTTTCTGCAGGATTTCAGCTTTGCTGAGTGTTGAAGCAGGGTCATATTTAGGCAGCAGACTGCTCAGATTGTTGAAGGAAAGTTTGAGTCTCTCTCGTCGGTCTCGCTCCCATACGCGGCTTTTGCCACTGTAACAATCTTTACTCAGTACCTTACATATATAACCATGTATTAAGTCCTTCACTTTCATGGATGAAACATGTGTATCAGATATTGTGCATGCTGTAACACAGAATTAATGTTTAAATACATTCCACTGGAAACAAAAAAGTAAAAAAAATTAATGTCTTACATATACATTAACATTCACAGATAAGAAACAAATATTTACATATATGGGGATTAAATATTACACAGATAACTGAATGAGTGAAACTATCTAACACACAACCAAATGAGATAATTGGAAAAGGGCAGCATGGCAGAATAACTAAACTCAACTGAAGGCAGACAGCAATACCCATATCATCAGCATGGAACTGCATAAACACTGTGAATTTCAGTCTCTACTTTATATTTAACACAGAATATATGTTTAATTATGTGTGGATGTACACTCATCACTTTGGAACAGTCAGTCTGATATCCACCAAAGTTTCAGTGTATGATCATTTATAACATGGCACAGATAAAAAACAGTCTTCTGTGCTATTTATGAATTTTTCACTGAGTTACATACTCCTCTTCCAATCTGGTGGATAAAGACTGGCCACAGAAGTCAAGGCGAAACCACCATGGTACTTTTGCAAGAAACCCCTGATGGGGTCACGACGGTCAAGATTGACCATGGACAATGAAGAAGAAGAAGATACACATTTAAGAAAATGTAAATTCTCAGAGAACATTTATTAATTTGAATTATGTTGCTAATATATGTGTGTAAAATTTCTTTATATTATTGGTTTAATTGAAAATGTAAATGCAGAAATAGCTATTTGTTTCATGTTTCTTCAATAATCACAATTTAAAAGCACTTGCAGCAATTAAAGTTGAATTAATAAAATGACAGTTCAATTGAAATAAGGGCAGCAAAACCTAGTCTTTGGACACCAACTCCTCAAAGTTGCAAATATGACATCTCACTGCCATAAGTCTTTATTAGGTCAATACTTGGAAGAAATTAGTCAAAGTGAAGGATAAGCTATTTGAGGCATCCTATAGCAAACAGAAGAAAGTTTAAATTCTGCTTACTCTTCGAACTGTGTTTACTGTAATAACTTGTATAATAAACCGTAGTGTATTACGTAGTGGTTTAACAAGAAACCGAACAACATCAATTATGTAGAGTCAAACCTAACATTTAATTTTTCCTTGCGTTCATTATTCAAGAGCACATTTCCGGTTAAGGTAAGGAACGAAAAGGAAAGGAACTGCACTAAAGGTTTAATTTCAATATAAATAATGAAGAAAGGAAGCATAACACACTTTAACATATTTGCAAACACCAATACGTGCAGAGGTTAGAAAAGATATGGAACCATCTCACTGAAATACGATACTTGTAAATACACATGATGTATAACCTTAGTTCCTTCTTTGGCATAATTATCGAATACAGAGTAGAATTGTACGATGCTTTTGTCCTTTTACGATTGTCATTATTAAAAATATATTCAATTTCCAAACTAAATCATTTTGATACAGCTGATTTTACGGGTTCTGTCACTCCATTGTTTTTTCTTTGGCAATTACGCCGACATCTTTTGATATTAAATGACAACACAGTGTCGACAGGTGTCACCATCTAACGGAGAAATTGTCCAATGATTAGCTTGTTGGTGGCTGCGTGTGGAATTCGTGTGGGATGACTAGGCTGTTAACCAAAATAACCCTACTGAAAATGTCTCTGCTGCTGTAAGTGTTCGATATGTTCAAATGGTCTATCTGAATAAGCTAAACCTACCAAATGTTGCCTTTGCATTGTATTTTCTAGTTTACGGTTTTGGTTATTGAGGTCCACGCAATTAGCTGACAAGTAGCGCCTGCTGTAAGAAGTATCCTATAGCAGGAAGAACTTTGCAAATTATTAAATGTTTTTCCATGATTTAATAGTAATTTGTTTTCACTAGTAAGAAAGACGCAAGTAGGAGTTACAATTTCACGATGTTGAAATTAGTTTTGTTCAAGTACATTATGGCGGCAAAACTTTGAACTTTTGGCGCGCTTGAAAGGTATGTGGGAATGGGGATAAATAAAAAGTAGCCGCAATTAGTGATGGTTCCCATCGAATTAAAACGCAAATGACTTGGTTGTTTGGAACTTACGAATAATGTGAATAATTAGAAGACAATCGATTTTATTCGCTATGTAATCGAATGTTTTCATTCGGAAGACAGTCGAAGAACACATCGAATCCTTCCGATATAGTTTCGACTTTGCAGTTTCATTATAACTATGTAGTGGGGAAGTTGAATACGTAGTCTTGGAAATGACGTAGAAGGGCTGTTACAGCTGCTTCCTTTTCAATCAATCGAATCCGAATGTGGTTTGAAATTAGATACTTCTAATTGTGTGTAAATTTTATTTATTTTGTAGTTTACAATAGCCTGGCATTACATATCATACCATTTATGAATGCACATATAAGTCAATAAATGCAAAATAACTTTTCGTTCAGAATTTGTATCATGCAAAAATAAACCCATAGTAAAGTGATTTACAATTTATAAAATATAACGATAGAACACGTAAAGACACACCAAAAGGATCCAAAACATTTACATGCATTTTTTATTTTATTTTTGATTTGCTTCAGGAGGATCATGCCCGGGCCTCGCAAACGTTTTAGTTTCCTGTGCGGACCTGTTCACACAGTAAGAATCAATCATTTCGTAAGTCTATTTTAAAAGTTATGTACCGAAATTAACACGGTGGCTCCCATGAAGATTACTGGTGGCTCACATGAGTATACATTTCAGTACCAAGACAGCCACCGCCAGAAACAATCGCTTGGGAGCCAACGTGATATAGGCCTAAGTACTTAAGAACTAGTATTTATATAAGAGTCTTCTAATATACCTATGTTTTAAATAATGAGTTGCAATGTCTATTTGAAAATATTCAATTCCCTAATTGCATAACAGAATCGTTTGGATAAGGACAAGATAACAGCCCATAATTTATTTCCTATTTGTTTATTAGTAATCTGAAATTGTGTTATTATGCCTAACCGCAGGAGGTTTAAAGCGTGTTTATTTCATCTTTTTTTTTTAATGTTGCAATTTTAATGTCCTCGACAGTTGATGACGTCTCGAATGGACGTCACACGTATGGATCGACGATGTGTGAAATGTGTCACGTGGCTTTCTTGTACAAGTTAAAGAAAATAAAAGCAAACTTAGAAAGAGTCATTTGGGTGTAGTCCAAATTGTCGCCTGATTTATTTTGGACAGATATACTTTTCCCCCCGCCCTTCTAAGAGAGAGGCTATGTTCGTCGCTGTTCGCGTTCCAACTCGCGTTGTTGTTAGCTCTGTGAGATGCGGGGGCATTCGAAAGTTATTTTCTATTGCTACACGTCTCTTGCTGTCTGTACCAGGCGTCCAGTTGTGGACATGGTATAAGAAATAAAGAATAGCTTCGATAATGACATTCCGCACTTGTAAATTATGAAATCTACAGTAAATTTCATAGTTTTCATCCTGTGTTTCTACTCTTTCGTTACTTCTTGAACTTAGCGCTTTAAAGGACATTCACAGCCTGTTTTAATGTCGAATAACAGGGCATTTCGTCAAAAGATGGGTTATGTTCTGTTCTCAGTATAAACAGCGATTATTCTACTTAATATCTGTAACTGGATGATTTCTTGTAGGTACAAACAGAATTTTTAAAATTTATTTAGATGGTAGATAATACTTAATTACCTTCAACCGACCAATGACTAAATTAAATTGTTTAAAACACAATAGTTCGGGTTTCTTTGCCGAAGAGTTTGATGCTTGAAACAGTTCACCTGTTCCATTGACATTCTCAAGTCGTCAGTATTATATTATTATTATTATTATTTATTTGACTGCAAATGGGTTTTTACCCGGTGGCAGTGGTCCTACAATAAGACACAACAAAACATAAGACAACAAAAACAATAAGTTTAAATATGCTTAATGTATGTTTAAATACACCTACTGAAATATTTATTAACGTAGCATTGCAGCTTGTATATTAACTAGACAAATGTGGACGTGTTAATTAAGATGACAGGACCCCGGATACTGACGAGGTAGGTCTACGTCTCCATCATGACATGACTTTCCACCAGACACGTCGGCCTGTCTCTTGTTATCTGTCTAGGTCTCTTTATGTGTCACAGTCTGCCGTTATCTTCATATTGAACTGTGCCTTTCTGAATGAGGTATGAAAGGCCATTTTAGAACTCTCCTTATTCTGTATGAAAGACGAAGTAGGATTTAAGGTTCTCACGGCTTCGACTAAGAAGATCGCTGTCTTCTGGGTTGTAGAGCCGTGTAGTCTGGCAGAAGTTTACCGATGTTTCAGACGTGCCTGCTGGCTCCATTATCAGGGCTATCATTACAGCCATTCTCGTATTATCGTGTTATTCGTGTATCTGTCCCCAAATAATGTTTATTGTTTTTGTTTATTATACGACGCTGTCGGTGCAAACTTAATTAACTCTGGTGAATGTTAGCCTATCTTTGACTGTCTTTATTGAAGGCATCCTGCATTGTAATAGCTTTTGTATACCACTTAAAGATCGTCTACGACGACCGAAACATGTAGGGGAAAAGCGGTATATAACACGCTGAAATAAATAAGCTGTATAGACGAACGATATTTATTATTAATATTATTATTATTATTATTGTTATCGTTGACTGAATTAAGTTAAGATGGGAATGTACAAGGCATAAGGGAGGGCCCAATAGACACATAGACATTTCTAAAAATTAGAATGAGCTGTTTCTGAGAAAAATGTCCGCTGTAAATGATGCTTTCACACACGTTAGAAACATTTGTAATAATGATGGATTGGATTATAAAGGTCCAGATGAAAGTTGAATAGCGGGCTTTTGATACTGCTACTAACCCTCTCGCCCTGGCAGTTTGTAATAAATATAAGATACCAGTACAAATATAAATAAATGTATGGCTAATGGGAGTGTAAGAACGCAAGTGCGTGGCTTATATGAAATTCTAAATAGCTGTACCGGTAGCATGACAGTATTATGAACTCCTATTTCCTACTTATATATTTTGAAATTACTACTTAGCGATTTTACTGGCTCTGCAACAAGAGGGATTCAATGTATTAAAGGATAACAATAATGAAATAGTTCATCACTTTATATACGTCATCATTTCCTACTTAGTCTCCACTTCAAAGTTTATAACCAGTGTATCGTTTCCATTGAATCTTTAGGTAATTAGTGGTCTGTCAGACAACTGAGTCTATTAAAATGAGGACATTCAATGCAAGTTTCCACAAATCAAAAGAGAGCAAGTGTCAGACTAGACCCTCAATAGAACTAATCGGTCCATACTTTAAAATGCATGCTCATACATAACTAAGTAACTCCACGGAGTGGAATCCTTCCTGAGAAACAAATAAACACTCACTTATCAAAGACATCTCCGCCTCTTTGGAACTCAGAAGGTTCATTGCCGTCTTTACAAGAGCCCGCCAGTGGACCCTATCCAGAGCCAGTTGAATCCTGCCCACATTCTCACACCCTATTTATTTAACATCCATTGTATTATCATCCTTCCACCAATGTCTAGGTATTCCAAATGTTTTCTTCCTTTCAGGCTTTCCGACTAAAATGTACCATTTGTTATCTCTCCTATTCTCGCTACTTGTCCCGCCCATCTCACCTCTATTTGATCATCGTAGTGATATTTTTACTCTTCAGGGAACCAAACTAAAATACAATTCGAATTAGTTTTATGGTTCGTTCTATTGTGTCTATAAATACTTTTACTGTTAAACCATCAGATAAACCTACCGTTTTATTACGTAAACATTGGAGTTGCTTTCTGCCCGACATAGGCAATGACAGAAGGAACAGCGGAATTTGATTACTTAATGGGGAACTGATGTGAGCAGCAGAATATCTTTCTACGGGACATCATACAGCTTCTACGATCGAAATATTTCTGAAGCTGAGATTCACATTTAAAGAAAAAACACTTATCTCGCTTTTGGTCTGAATTTTAACAGCCGACATTCATGGCTGGCTAGATGATAAGGTTACCAGAGTTCCTATCACCCAGAAAGACCCGACCAAAAGTCTCGTAGATTAGCATAGGTTATCGTCTGTTAGCATGATTTGTTGTACTCATTTTTTAAACCTTAGAATCGTCTGGCATTATGCTGTGGCAACTGTATTTGAAAATAAACCCTCATATATTTCGTGCGACTTATATTTTACCCCTGTTAAAATTCAAGGTTTGAGGCAAGAATTTCCGGTTGTTTGAGCAATTATTTTCTTATCGTTTCAAGTTAATTGGACGAATGCCAATGTGACAAAAACGTTTTCGTTAGTTTAAAGGGATGGTGTCAGAGGTGAAAAGATTATAATGAAACGTAGAACTTGGACTCAGAGGGAAGACAAGAATAACATGCACATGTGTATCTAAACTCTAAATTGTTTTCATAAATCTTAATTTAAATTGAAGATAAGAAAAGTGTCTCAATAAAAGTTATACATTTTTCTAAGAACTATTGCCACTCAACGTTTCGGAACAGTGCGTTAGTTTTAGAGAAGTCGATTATTAGAAACCAATTAGGAGCCTCACGTGTCTGTAACACCCATGAGACAGGTTTGGCAAGCATGCAGAAGACGGGGGGAAACAAGAAGTTGAATCAGATCAAGTGGAGCGAATACAAGAGTAGTTTACTGTTTTAACACGTTGCAACTGCAATTAACGGTTTGCCAGCACAGGAGTCTGGCCAATGGCTCTTCATATAGTTGCTTTATTTTGCTTCTAGTGTTCCATTTCAGGCCGTCAGTGTCAATGTACCAGGTCACCAGGTTTTCACTACAGGTCCCCTACCAACCCCTTTCAGAAATTACTTGGTCAGTCAAGAGTCATTTGAACATTCTCAGAAGGGTCCAGCAAATTTATACAACTCTATTCTTCCTAGCAAGAATTCCTCCTGTTTGAAGACCGATAAAAGACAAATTGAGAAAACACATTTAAAATATTTTCTTTTGATGGCTAACATACTTCCTACCGTGCCATGTGAAAATTCCTTTGGTGGTGTATCAGATTAAAATTCTTAAGGAGTCCACTGATAGTGGTATGATATTCATACAAAGTTTATGATAGTCGATTAATTTGTTAACGTTTTTATAGGCTTATTTAACGATGCTACTAAGAACAATGTGAAGAGACATAGTCACAATCCCAGTTTTCTCGGTGAAACATGAAAAAATTCCAATAATCGGGATTCCATAGTACGGGGGTTGTAGCATACATGAGTAGGCAATCACAGTTATTTGAAACAACGTCATATGAACTGTCTTGTCAAAGAAAGTCTGTTCCCACTCTTAATACAGGACGTTGTCTCCAAACTCTCTAAGTCAAAAAAAATATGCAATGTAACGTCATGTAATTGGGAACATGAGCTGAGAATTAGAACTTAACCTCAGAGTACATTCCATGACAGAGGTTGCCATTTTGTGGGCAGCTAACCCTCAACGCGTGATTTCAATGGCACTACTGGGTTGGTTGCTAAAATAAGAGATGGTCCGTAAGCTGATGCGGGATGCTGTAGAGGCTTGGATCAATAATTCACTCTCGCAAATTTGACCTGCTTGCTATTGGCTTACACCGTGATGGAACTCCGCCCTCATCCCCTTTTGATGAAATACTTGAATCCAAGGGCGGATACCTTGAAAAACTTACGTTTCGTAAAACTAAAGCAGATGATATTTGAGGCTGCTGTTTAATTGTCTGTGCGCCATGTTCCTCCGAGATTTCCATGGAGTTTATTGTTAGTTATTTAACAATGCTGTCCCAATTGTACAGGTTATGTAGCATAGAGTGGGATCATGAATTTAAAGGATGTGCAAATATTACGTAATGGAAGGCTCCAGAATTTGCACTCTTCACTTCATGTCGTTTGCATGTTTGTTTAAACAAGCATTCGGACGACATTAAAGCACTGCAAAAATGTACTAATGCGATTTACTTTCACTAATTTGCGTGATTATTAATTTTGCCTATATTGAAGTATTCGAAAAGAACTTCTTATTTTCAAGTCTTCAACGTTTCGGGTTGCGTAACATCACGGCGTTACTGGCAAAACGTGAAACTGTATATACATTAACATTACATGTAACATAGACACACATAATTAAGTGTGGCGAGGGACAAAATATATTTGAATACCAACGAATGTGGTATCTCTGGCACTGTACACCGGTCAATCGACTATAGTTGTGTTTCTTGCGAAAGTGGTTTCTGTTTCTGGAAAGTCCTTTTTTCTAGTCTGTTGTAACCACTATATGGATGAGCTGGCAGTTCCATTCGTTCCTCAGTCATTGTGATAACAATCAACTGACGACCGCAGTGCGATAACTGAGGTCAGTGTACCATGGGGTCAGAATGCAACGTTACAATATTGATACTGGTGATATTCTACTGGAAGCTAGAGACATAACATACAGGGACGTTAAACACTACGTTTGGAGTATGTCTGTTCTTGGTTTACTCTTCAATGTTTACTTATTACATTGTGTTGAATGAGAAATTACATCATCATGAGAGCGGAAAGAGGCAGTCGTGGTCCCATTTCATGTATTATATGAGCGTCTGACTGTGGTACTAAGGAAAGCCACGAAAAACTTCAATCAGAATAGCAGATTTTCCGGCAGAGGTCCGAGTATCTCTGTCTATGCAGGAACAAGCTTTCTCGTCATACTGTATCTCTGGACTCTTCAAATTCTGTGTAAATCACGCATATTAAATTCTTGGATAGCTCGTAAAAAAGTCTGTATGTCTTTACGACTTCCTCGGCATTCCGTACTAGTTTACATTATTACTGTCCCGTGTCACAAATATAATGGAACTTTGAACTTCTGAAGCCAGAAGAGAAAACAGAATAATGAAAGTAATGTCTGATAACTCCATTTAAAACACACACAACTTTTGACCTCTGGTTGCATCAACATGGGCACGCATTGTTTAAAAAGTGACAGTATTAGTTGCAGACTAATTGCTGAAAATGTAGCTAGTTAATCCACCATCATCAACTTGTTATATATTCCTTCAGAAGTAAACAAGGTTAGCTAGAGGGTATCATTCTGTGTATTACCTCCCCAAAGGTCGCTGTTACGGGTCATAGTAGTCTGATGGATAACCCATAACCAAAGGGTTAACGAAGGGGCCATTATTTCATAATGTAACTTCTTACTGTTTTTCTGATCCCAAGCCTTAATAAATATAATCGGAACATTATACGACACAGTGGAACCCATTTCCGTTCTGCTCGAGCACTAGGCCTATTATACCTACCCTTCCCTGCACATCTTCATGGCGTATAGCGACTGTCTTCACCCGAATTCAATCTGCTCTTAATTTACTCATTAATCAAAGTCTGATTTGTTACTTGCAAAATATGGAATTATAAATTATAAATTATGTTTCCAATCCCATGTGTCTGGATCTTTTGCTTAGGACAAGCTGTTACGGTACTACGCTCTTTACATTGTCAAAAGTAAAAGCTTAGGCGAAGTTACCACGTTGACATCAAAACGACACTACTTAAGCGGAAAGTTCCTCACAGCGATAGGCAGTATCAGATATCGAGGGTGTTAACACAGAGCGCTTTCTTATACCAGGTTACTATTTTCGTCATACATTATAAGAATCTCACGTTTTCGGTACAAGCACATCAGTGGCCCGCGGACCGGGTAACGCCCTTCTGAATTCAGAACTACAACAGCTCAATGGTGACTGATTTTAACATTTATCTTGTTTCTGACCAAGGTTTATATTTATTCTGTATATTATAAGTCATTATGTGCGTACATTTTACTAATCTTTTTCGTTAGTCCCGTACGAGGCTGCAACAGAGACCCCAAAACAGCAGCTGTTTTACAGGGAATTATGGTATCAGTCTCGAACCAATCGATGGATATTCTTATTGTTTCTGTTACTGCACCACTTGTATCGCCATCTTGTCAATTAGTCTACCCCTCATGTCTAATAGCCCAGTAATGAGTTAATACACAACAGCAGGTGTCTTCGCAGCTGTATCACTGAGCGTCGTGTAATGGAAACAATATGGTCTGGATTACAAATTTAGGTTATGTTGCCACATGTAACAGCCTTCATTGGAGTTACAGTTTCAAATGAGTCACAAAATAAGATGTTATTTTAATGTCATACAGTACGGAAAGAAAGTCGGTCTTGAGTCTTATTCATTCGGTTAAAGAAAAATATTAATTCTGAATATGAATAGGCCATAAAAAGCCTAATCTGTAAAGGTAAAAGAAAGGAAAAGTAAAATCCTTGGTGTTTTGGCCTTCTATTTGCGGAAAACACCGACTATAATCATAAAACTGTAATTAACATAATAATTAAGTTTTATGGTATCACATCCGTAGACGCGTGTGTGTGATGTTTCATCTAGATATAGGCCTGTTCTACATGGTTTTATATTTAATGGCTAAATTATTGAATCCTTATATCTATGCATGTATATTATGAGTAGTGATAAAATTTATGTGAACGTTATTTTTGGATAAAAATTATAAGCACAGATTCGACGCGAAAATTTGAGGTTGTGTTTTTGAACTGAAAGAATGTAGACTACTTGCCACGATCATGTCAGATCTGAGTGATACTTTTTACGCTTCGTAGCTGTTAAAGTCACGATTCTTTTCTTGCAGACGGTCAATAAGTTAATTCAACTGTTAAACTCTATTAGGGCAAGGAGAAGTATGAACCACCGTTTAGTGTATGAGTATACCATTTCTCAATAACGAAGGAATAATTTACTGAAAACTGATTAGACGGTTAAGTTAGAAATAATGAAAGATTTGATGATCTCACTCGTTTATATAACGTGTTTATCCGTTCTGGGACATTAAATAGGATGTAAAAATAAGTGTCTTTGACTATCTTGCTTCAGTCTGCATTATAGGCTATTAAATTAGATATGAATTTAACAAAATGAGTCTATGTATAGTAGAGTAAAAATATTAGTACAAGAGGATATCTTCTTTTAAGATGGGCGAACGGATTGTAATTTTAACAATGGTATACAATTAAATCTGGATAAAATGAATAGGTTATCGAGTCTACAGTATTTTTAATTAAATTATTTTTTGTCTAACTAAAAGGCTGCGATGAGAAACTTTACTTTTATTAAAGCGGCTCACAGAAATAACTTGCGCTGAGGGAAGTTCGATTCTTTGCGCCCTTCTCCTTGAAGTTCAGGATCGGCTGGAAATTGTCAAGGAACAAAGCATTTTCTGAGGAGATAAATTTCTCTCAGCTGACAGCCAAGAAATTAACCGCCTTTAATGTAATGCATTTGTCATCTCCCCATTCGTATTACGTTCCCTATCATCCGATCCCCGCTGATTTGATTGAAAACTAAAATTATAAAGCTCCTAATTGTGCAGTTTTCTCCATCCTCGTGTTACCTTCTCTGAGATGCAAATAATCTCCTAGCACTTTGTCGACAGACATCGTCGATAAATTATATGTTATTTCTGAGGATGAAATCCAGTTTCGCACCCAAGGTATAAAATGTCATGTGAAATTATAATTTTGTATACGAAGTGTTGTGAACGTCAGGACACACTGGCCGTCCCAGGATGCGAATTTGTACCAAAGTGGAAGACGGCTATTTTGAATACTGTACGTAAAAGAGTATTATGTCTGCTGGTTAAGATAATTGTCTCGAGCAGACATGAAAAATCATGAAATTAAAAGCGAAATCGCAGAGGAAGATAGATATATATATATATATATATATATATATATATATATGGGTGTGTGTGTGTGTGTGTTTTCATTTGAAGCGTGTCCTGATTTTTGTACCAATCTGTTCTATAAACTTCAGGTTTTAAGGAGACGGGAAGATAAAGACGTCTTTCTAATATAAGGTACATAAGCTTCTGGAATACAGTAGTAACTTTTCAGATATTTTTTTACGATAAAATATGCAATTTGTGATCCGGTCCCTGCCCACCGGGTACACATTGCACTCTTTATCTACAACTTATCAGTGTACATCTGAGGTACAAGTGGTATATATTCTAGGTGACAGTTCTGAAGGTCCAGCAGGACATATTCGAACTTAAGAATGTACTCTAATGCTTCTTGGATTCAAACCCTTGATGTTTTTCCGCCAAGTAACGAAAATTTAAAATGTAATTACAAGAATACCCAAAAAATTGGCACCATTGCATGTGTCTAATATTGTCATCGATTGCTCTGTTTTTAGTTACACGTGGTGTGTAAGCCGCTAGTCACACCCAGCCTTAGCAATTAAGTAAGAATGTAGCAGGGGTCTGGCGTTGCAGACCTGAGCTTCATTTATTCACTATGTCCAGTTGACTACAGTCCCCATTACGGTTGTTAAAGCAAGTTTACTGAATCTCACATAGTGCCTTAATTAAAGGTACTTTTATAATGCAACACTCTGGTTTGCACTTTTTGTTAATCTTGAAAGCAAATGTATGTCCAACGAGTTTCTTACCATGCAAGTTGTATGCAGTGTAGTGGTGGAGGTAATTTTTTTTTTAAAGAGACAGGATACGAGGATGTGGACTGGATTCAACTAGCTCAGAATAGGATCCAGTGGCGGATCTTGTGAGCACAATAAAGAAATTTCTGTTCCATAAAACACACGTATATTCTTGACTATCGGAGCGATTAATAGCTTTTCAACAAGAACAATGCTTTTTGGAGTTTGCTTAATTAGTACTGGAAGGGACATGGCACTTACGTTTTCTAACTTTTTGGAAGATGCTTTTAGGCCAAACTGCACCATGGTCTCAGATACAAAGTATATGAGCACATGATTTTCTTAATCTGTTGCAATAAAAATATCTGAGTAAACAGACTGTCGCCACTAGTGAAAACAAATTAGATCAGCTCCTTCCAGTACACCGAATTGATTTGGTTGCTCACATGATGACGGAAGCAGAGTTATGAAACACGCATTAGTTTAGATGATTTCGGTAACACAAAAACGTGTTCCGGTAAACGCCTGCAGCGCTCATTATATTAATACATACATTTACATACACATTTTGAAACAAAATTCTTGTCCTGTATTCTCAAGCCACTATTTTGGATTATGCACATTTATAACCCACAATTATTTTCGCCTAGAATTATCTACAGAAAACGCAACAGTGCTAAATTAATTGGTAAATGACTCCACTTGGCATAATCATGCTAACGGTTGCTCTGGTAGTTGGGGGATTCCCCACAGCGTGTTTCCCCGACTGCTTATCCAATATAATCGCAGCTACCCTCAATATCTGGAACCTTTTTTCTCCATCTAGATTATTACACAACATTTAAATTATTTACTGTATAAAATCGCGAACATCCGATGTTCCGCAGGATTCAGGATGGGAGTTGAGAATTTTACCTTTCTGTGGCAAGTAGAGATATTAATTATGACTACGCTTTCACTTCGCAGGCACCTCTAAATAAAATGCCTACTTGTGGCTGGCAGATTCTCTCTCCAGTAGCAGGTTTCGGCACTTGATATGAGTTCAAGTTCAATGCCCCGATACCTGAATACTCCTGGGTCAAACGCTGTCCTTGCCTTTACTTAGCTGAAACAGGGGTGCAACTACATGTGTACAAATCTGGGGGCCATTAATAACGCTTCAAAATATTTAATACCTTTGCAAGTAGAAGACCGTATATAAATTCTGGTAGGTGTTCGAATACAGAAACTTAAGCGAGTGCAAACAGAAAAATAAATGGTTAAAAATTCGCCCGTCTGTCTATGCAGGTGTATTAAGTAATTTATTAACTGCATTCAGGGATCGTGAGTCCTTTCCATGCATTCCCAGTTGTATTAATTAATTTAAATCTAACTTGGCGTAATGTGCGTGTGCACAGAAGTGCTATATATACATGTTTGAGGAACACACTAACGCCCTGTTTAATTGGTAACACAGTGGCTACAAAACGTTTCGGAACCTGGATCTTCTACTGTCTACAGGTAAAAAGGAAACGTACAGAAACACTAGTTGTTGGCTCTCCTCGTTGAGTTATCCTCTAACCTGGACCAGAGAAATTTCTTGAAAGTACTGCCATGCAAATGCCGAGGTGGTACCATACATCTGGCAAAGCCACTTCCTTCCAAATTCTTCCCAATTTAGCATTCATTAATCATCTAGTAATTCGGCTTTGAATAATCTTAACTATTAAAAGTGTCATTAAGTAGACGAGGAACAAATCAAATAAGGATGAGATTGGTGGAATATGTTGCGCATATGAGGCAAATTACAAAGGCATTTGGCATTTTGGTGGGATAATCTGAAATGAAACAAGCAGCCACGAAAACTTTTTAATATTGTATCGCTCCATGTAAAGAAAATATAGTTGCTACAAGTCAACAACATTAGTAAAGAAAATTGTTGGCGAATAAGTTAACCTGTTGACGGTGGTAACGTTGTAGCCCCTCTAATAAACTTCCATGTACATTGTAATCATCTTGCAATTCGGCGGTCTGTGAGTCGATTAGAGAAGGTGTATGTGATCTCGGGTCTTAGAAGGTTGAAAACGGGTTGTTGGGTGTTGGAGAGAACTCGATATCGGCTTTGCTATTTGGGATGACGTCTTGTCTGATTTGCTTAGTGCATTGTGAAGAACTGTATACCCCTGCGTGAGATACCTATAGTGGGATATGTAAACCGGTTGGTCCAACAATTACCCTCAGCCACAACCCTGCAGACACGTGCGTTTTAAGCTGGAGTGGGATACCACGGCTATTTGTGGTTGTTTATGGTCTTTCTCTGTTTCTTCATATAAATGCTGATATAGAGCCTTTAGATAGGCCATGACCACTTCCTTTATCATACTTGTGTTTCTAATTTTATCATTCGTAATCACGTTACGTTTCGACGGCCTCCAAAATATTCGCGGTCATATCTGTTTAATTTTTTCTCACCCTTATATCTGGCGAACCGTGAGCATCTGAGTTACCATACTCTCGTCAATTTGAGGTTGCAACTTGCGGAACTGAAAGCTAGGGTACACTGTGTAGTGAGTGATAACGGTTAGATTTCATTGAGCCGCGGCATTCTTCATGACGTCATTAGCAGTTACTGCTGCTTGCCTTTTACGGTTCCTCGGATTCAAGTTGACGACCTCCATGTACCTGGTGACGTCACAAGAACTGCCGTATCCTACAACAGATGCACAATAGCGTCGTAATACACGGTGTATGCCTTCGTCGGTTATGTAGGTTGCTGTTTAAGTGCAGGGCTAAAACCGAAACGTAGCACAGCGCTACAAATAAATTTGAAATTTGTCGGAGAGTCGACCGTTCGAGAGCAAATCAACTTATTTGTTCCACCATTACACATTATAAGCCATCATTTAATTCAACGTCAAAGGTTTTTCGTGGACGTGTTACCTAGCAACATATTTTCTCGAGTTAGCACGTAACAATCAGGTTGACTGCAAGCCTTTCTTAAAGGAGGCCCAACTGACTATACTTTATTTTCTGTATTTACAGAAGATTTAAAATATATTTCGGAAGTTATAGTCATTAGGCCACAGTTTACATGTTTATAATTTTGAAATTGCAGTATTATGGCCAATTATGATGAGTGTGTATGAGTTTTGTGACAACATCGTAATTTTTATTGTAATACAGTGCAATTTTATGTTAGTGACATATTATGTGTTATATGCTCTTCTCTTATGCGCTGACAGTTACCATAAATGAAATGAAATACATAAATTTCTAAACTTCACTCTTTCACTTAAATAAGTTCAATGTTGGTTAATTTGTTTTTAGAATAAGTAGTGATTTTCTCTGGATTTAGATACAACAGACATCTATGTTATCGTCTTAATTTCTCGTTGACCTCAATGGTCTTTCTTTTAATGTAAATGTAGATATAAATAAATATACGCATAGGTAGTTCAGATGCCAATGAGTGGAAGTCATTGAACTTATCAGAAATAAATAGAAGGTTTTATTAATTTAAACATCTGAAATTAACATCGAAGTTAAGCACAAAAAATGTTTCATGAAAAATTTTACTTCATACTGGTAACTTGATTTTTGTTAGTACAACTTTTTTGTGGTATAAAAATCATTATACACTCCACAAACAAGAGAGAATCAAAAGTTCCTGACTTAACACTCTTTGGCTTGTAACCGTCCTTACATCGGTAAGAGCTGCCGATAAATGTGGTGTTTATACAAACAAGATGTTCTGAACGCTTTTGGATGGTTGTTTCAATGTATCTGTATATGAATATATAGTTCGGTTTATTACTTATGTTTTACTATTACTACAACCTGTCTCGTGCAAGTATGGCTGCCGTCTAGTAGGCGCCACTCAGAAGCCTCGCACGCACAAGTGATTAACTTACACTAACTGGTACAATAATAGGCCCAGGGGAAAGATAGCATGATGAGCGGGTCTCCATACATCAGGTAAATCAATTTTCAGTCATAATTCCATACGATATCAATGTAGAATGTCGTCATCTATAAAGTTCTTGCCCTCATCTTAATTCGTGTAGGCGTATTCATGACATCTTTTTGAGCAGTTTGGTTCTGTGCTATCAATTCTACATAGAAATTAGTAGATGAGCAGTTCAATTTAAAATATTAGTGTAAAAAATAATAATCGCTGACGATGCTGTTATCTAGAAATAGCCGTTTTACTGTGACCAATAAAAGTAAAAATCATTGTGACGACGGAAATGTATTGAAAACCAATAGAAAGTAGTGGTTGGTATTACTACTTAATATTCAGGTCTCAATTTCGAACCTCGGTTTTGAGGCTTTATAAGTTTTTCTCTGCAACTCTTGGCCCCACGTAGTGCCGAAGTACCCTCACTTTACCATCCGTCTTAAGGTCCAGGGGCAACTTAACCTTTTTCCAAAACCTGCAGGAAAAATGCTAGATTAGCACTGTAAAATACTGGGATAGTCATTAAAATAGGCCTCAACTTTCTACTTACATGAGCCAGAACATCACCAGTAAAGTAACTGACTACTATTTGGGCGGCCAGGATTCAATTCCAGGCAGAGGCAGGCATTTTCTTTTTACCATGTCAAAACAGGCTCTGGGTCCACCAGCCTCGTTTGCATTCTTAAGGAGGTAAAACTTGCCGAGTGTAAAACTGAGCAGTCACCTCCAACATAGAACTAACGTGTAGAATATGTTAAGATTTTCTTCACAGGGGCAACTTTGCCTTTTTATTACTTCACTATTATTAAACATTCACTTCGTACCTCGAAGGAAACATAACACCCCTCCGTTATGTTAGTTCATGCTATTTAAGGAAATAATAACTGTTTACGAAATAACTGAATACACTCACTGGGTAAAATTCAGTTACTGGTTATAAAAGCAGGTGGTACGTGTAGATACCACTGGGCTTTAAAAGATTAAGTCCGTATTTCTATTGTCCTCAGCAGGGCGTAAGTAAGGCCCTCGCCTTGAGCCGAACCTTCGTCAAAGGAGTGCAGTTAAATATGTAAGGATTCACAGTTTCAAAATTAATTTTGAATCGAAATAGAACAAAGGGCACTGTCGATATGTGGGTGACAGGTGACGGGGTGACACAGTGGGTGCTCTTACAGAGCGCTGTAACAACTGGCCGCCCTAATTCTTTTCATTCGTGCTAGTACTTTCTATGAGCAGGCCAGTAGCCAGCCAATGTGTCATCTGAGGGTGCACTCGTGTAAGATGCATGTGTACAACGAGCGTAGTAAGAAACTGTGCTTTGGACATGGTTTCAAACACTGTTTGTTCTTAACTATTGACACCGAGCCAAGACATCTTACGACATGTCCTTGAAGACTGACTTTGCAGGTCGTAGCTATAGGACTGTTGCACACTATCAAATTCATGCAAAACATTAGCTACGTCTTTTTCCATTGGAAGAATGGCGCGTTCCAAATTTTGTTGTTCTGATTGACGGCACTCTTCCGAAAATCACCACCTGTACTGCATCAGTATATTACCACACTGAAGAGAAATATTATGTAAGGAGTCTCCCTTGACGTAAAGAGGCTGGAGCATGAATCTGGTCGTTTGACTAAATCTAGTTCTAACGTTAAGAATGTCTGGAGCTTTACCTTCAAACTGCCGTACGTATTCATGGCTTGGCACCTAAGTCCTACATTTACCTTATCATCATTATTGAACTAAAACAGTTCGGTAACTGCTGTATGCAAAAAGGACCTTAAATAATGCCTTACTTTAAGGTGAGCTTATGTACTCTAGCGTTCCTTGGTCTCCATGGACGGAAATGCATTCTAAATTATGTTCAAGGATAAATAAAGTAGTTTAATTTAAAATATAATTATAAATGGAGAGTAGGCAAGAATTTAGAACAAGGTAGTCATGGCCTGTTTAAAAGTAATATTCTGATATTTATCTAGAGGGGCCGAGGAAAACTACAGATCTTAGTGAAGCTATTCGATAACCTGGCCGTGATTCGAACAGGTGAAATCCAGGATGCAATTGTAGAACGCTACCGCTGCGTCATTCGGCTACGCAATATTTCATAAAGAACCTGTACTTCGTCACCTTCGTTCTGAAAATTAGAACACCCCACGGAGTGAATCTATTATGTGAAGTCGTTGGGCTAACCTAGCTATTCCAAGCCTATTATGGAAACTGAAGGTTCGGTGTTTTTAAAAACCCTGGTCCTTTTCCTGAGCCAGTTGAATCCATTTCACACTCTCATATCTTATTTCTTTAAAACCCATTTGAACATTATGTTTTTATCTATGCCTTGGTCTCCCAATGGGTCTCTTCCCTTCTAACTTTATGATTAAAATTATTTGTGAACTTAATATCTCCTAATTTGTTCTGCGTGTTCCGCCTGGCTCGTCCTCCTTGATATAATCACTCAAATTATATTTGATTTGATTTCTCAGTCTGTCATTTTCCCCAGCCCCATGCTAACTCTGTTTTAGGCCCAAGCTTCCTTTTCTCAGACACCTTCCTTCTTTCTTTAATTTTTTTTCTACTGTAGGATGAAAGATCAAGCATCAGACACATGTGTTAAAATATTTTTACGGAAAACGTAAAATTAAATTTACGATCTTTAGTAACTACTCGGGCGTGGCAGGATGAAGACGAAATTCAAGTTCGTAGCTACACGAAAGCAAGCGCCCACTCATTTTTGCAGACATTAAGTTAAAATGTAAATTTAACTATATGTCGTTTTTCCAGGCATTAGTTAGGTAATCCATAATACAGTATAATGAGGAAAAAGGTCCTAGACTTAAGGTTATGAGAAATAGTACGATTCATAACGTAAACTCCCCACCACTTCGCGACATTGGATTGGGGGAGGTTAAAAGGTTTGGTCGTGGATTCGCTGTTAAACTTTTTGCTTTCGAGTTAGGTAGTAATTTATACACATTGTAATTTCAAATCCATTCGCGACTAATCTATATGTGAGAACGGGCAGTGACTACTGGAAATGGAGAATATAATCGCACGTAAACAACAGGAGAGCTCAGTGGAATAATAATCTAAGTTTAACTAAGGAGGGAAACTTTATGCTTGCAGGTGGGATGTAAACGCTAACCAAACTTATCATTAATAACGTATCTTGTTCATTTATTATATTTTTATGAAAATGTATGTATAATCTTACCTAAATAGGCCTGTCGGTTACCGAGGTTGTTAAATTTATAAAAAAAACATTACAATTCATTAAAATTTGTTATAGTTATCAAGTTATATTAGAAATTGAAATACCATATAATATTTGGAACTTTCTTGTGAATATGCGTGTAATACTAGTCTTTAGTATTGTTAATGTAGACTGGACGGAGCGATTCTGTACGTGTTTGTTATATCTTGTTTTAAATGTGTGTCCTGTTTGAAGCTCGTCATTAAGCCGATTTCTCTAGCGTCTTCCAGATGTAATGAGCTTCTTTGAGAGGCCACATTTCATTCAATCATCTTCACATATTACCAACGCTTCGGACAGGAGATGACGTTTATACACACATCAGTAAAAAAACCTGTAGGCCTCTGAAGCTGCGTGCGACTTAAGTTGGTAACAAACAACGAATTCATATGCACACAAGAAGAAATATACAATTGTACTCACTTTAGGTTTTTGAAATGCTCTTTCATAAATTCAAATGTATGGAAAATTCATATAAATAGGGACACGTTGTACAGTGAAAGATAAAACGTACGTAGCGTAATGAAATTCTATTCCTCTGTGGTTAGAAAGTTCAGCAGACCGAGAGGGGGGGAATAGAAGAGTGTCTGGAGAAAATAAAAAAGCCCTTACTTGACTGCAGTGTTGCCAACTTAACAATCTTACTGACTAATGAGACTTATGGAAATACCTCCATACTATTGGAATTATTTATGGCGACGTAATTCGATTTTAAATCAGTATCCGAAAAATTAGAGCAACTCTGTTTTTTTACCAAGGATTTGAACGTTCGAAAGGTCTTTTTGTTTACTTTAAAGCATAGTGGTAAACATGTTTTATTTATTTGTGTCATATTTAACGTCATTTCCAGTAGCTAAGGCTAGAAACATGGAGTGTTAGGATGATTAATGATTGACGAATTGGAAAGGATGCGGTAGTGGCTTAATGTAAGGCAGTATCCTGGCATTTGCCTGAAGGAACGGAGAAAAACAGTACGTAGTGTTGAGCTGCCATCAGAATAAGAACAGAAGCGACTGACACTGTCACAAAAAGTCTGACAAAAGTTTGTTATATAAATCATATTTAAAAAATAGCTAATTATTTATACTTGCTGGTTAAGATTAAAACTGATAATAAATATAGAGGTTACAAAATTATGCTCATTGGTTTGTATCCACTAGATGTTCAAAATAAGTTTTCGAAGCGATATTTCTCGTGGCTTTCTTCGCTTGCAGGGATAAAATGTTCACTCAGGTTAAGAAAATTGTCCGTATCAGCACAACAGTAGGACCTTGAAGAGGAAGATGTGATAGCTAAACAGGAAACGGGGTCTTGCGTTTATATTTTCATACCTCTGTTACATAGCAGGTTTAGCATTGCTGTAAAACGTGTGACTTGCTCAAACATGATATAGCGTCGAATTGCCAGGACCCCAAGATTCAACACCATTAGTTTCAAAGCCCTCAGTTAGACATGATCCTGAGTCATTTCCATTCTCCTCCTTTCTTCAGATCCTATCTCTCTAACATTTATTCGAATGCTCTTCTCCGATTACCTCTTCCGTCTTCTTCGGGAAAGTTTTGAAAGTGTTTCTCCTTTAAAATTCTGTATGCATTCCTTGTTCTGCTCATTGTAGCATCACGCCCAGCCAATCGTGGCCTTCTGTATTTCACTGTCGTAACAATACTAGGTTACTTGCATAAATCACGAAGTTCCTCGCTTGCCTTTTATCTTCATTTGGTCCTTTCAATTTAAAAAAATCCCGAAAATTAGTGTGAAAGTCGAAACGTAAAAGAAAAGCAAATGAATTATTTGACAGTTTGGTATTGAAACTTCTGAATTTATAAAAGCAGCAGCTGGAAAAAACTACTGAAGGAATGGCTATCTTCTGTAGTCAGGTAGAAGTATGCGGGCGTTAGATGGCGCCTTGATGATGGAAGCAGCAAGTACGTCTGAAACAACCCAGAAAACTTCCATCTTCTTGCTCGCCGCCCTGAGAACCTGGAATCTCACTAAAGGAAGATCATGCAATATGATGTTAGGTAGAAACAAGAAGAATTATAAGAAATTAGACTGGGTTTTGCAGTATGACTGAGCCACTTGTTCTCTGCAAAGATGTAACTTTGCCGTGGTCCATGCCGAGTCGAGTCGAGCCAAGCCAAGCCAAGCCGATATTTAGCAGGCATCATTCATTCCCCCTGACATGCAAGCTGCTGGCATGGGGATCCGTGCTCTGGTCGCTAGAGCGATTTTCCATCTCCCTCTTTCTGTTGGGGGCTGGGAATGTTTATGGTGACAGGTGGTTTCGAGTTTGGGACCGAAGACGCGACAAGCTGTAGCTGCCTAGACCCACCGTCTATTTTTTCTACTTCTTTAGCAGCCATTTCAAAAACATTAATTCGTTTTTTAATTTTAACTTTTGTCGTCTATGACAATCGTGTAGCAGCATTTAGTTAATAACTGTTATTATTGTCTAATGCACACTTATTATCTCTTACTAGAATGTAAATTCACAAACTACTTTACTATAATATTACTTAACGCCGCTGTTTCGAATGAAGTGAAAAGATTGTGTGGTTAGTGAGTTAAAGGATTTATATGCAGGTAGTCGTGGCCTGTTCTGAACGTATTATTTCGTTATTGGCTTTGGGAAGCCGGTAAAAGCATAAAATAGTTCCTACAAGTTTGTAATTTTCGGTATACCAACCTGCTCGTTGAATCAGTTGTACTCCATGAGCTATTGCATCATTTGAGCTCCTGGTAGTAAGACGCCGGACGTTTGTCTTCAATATAAATTACGCAGTTTCCAAGAAAGACCAGAAGTACAGCGTTGTTTGTTTGTTTGTTTGTTACATCATGATGTTATCTGCGTGAAGTATGCATTTGCTTCTCGTTTCGGACTTAGTAATTTTATTGAGGGAGTTGTAATGCTCTCGACATGTATTCGGAAGGTAACTGGTTCGAATGTCTACGGGGATATCGATTATCTAGACATAAATGGATATTTATCTGGGGCAAGGGTGGTATAAATTTGTATGAACTTATGCTTATTCTCATTGTTTTATGATGGGCGTCCGTACAATAATCCAATTTTTAAACCACTGAGGTATGGCTAAGCTTATATCTTTACGAGAGTTTGACTATTTTACGCTGTTGTGATCAGCCAATGTATAGGGTATATACAAAAGAATGGCGCGGTTTCAAAAGTTATTATATTGGTAAAATAGTCGATATATATAACACTTTTTACTGGTACGTGACAAGCACTTTCATTTATTGTGAAGTCCGTTAATTTGTATAATGTCTTTAGAGAAGATCGGACATGAAAAGTTACAAAATCATTGTTCTGTTGCAACTCTTAGAGCTTTACAACGGAGTAGAATTTAAATATTATCGATTGCATATCCATAAATACAAATGCGTTTTATGTAACAAAGAAGACTGGACAGATGGGGTCGTTAATGATATTGTAAGGTTGTGCAGGAAAATACAAACAGAGAACTGTGTGTATGAGTGCACTTGGGGAGGTAGTCTTTGGAGCTGTGACGCAGTGAGATGATCGAAACCAAGGATAAAGAAAAAATCCAGAAAGAGGGACAAAGATGGAGATGAGAAGGAATGAAGTAATGGCGCTGGTATTTTGTTTGGTTGGCAGTTGTCCTATAGCCTACCGCTACTTTCTTGTTCCCCAGCAGCCAGCTTTTGCAGCAATGGAACAGAACCATCTCGTTGAAAGAAAGCTCACTTTAAGTGAATTCACTTCCACTTTTTCTTGATTGTGCTTGGAGTCTAAATCGTCACTCTGAAATTCTAAACCATGGCCTTGTTTACAAAGAATGAATCGAATTTAGCAAGTACGAAGAAGCTTGAAAAAGTAATAAAATATGTTAACGAGGAGTCTTTTTTTTGTGGAATGTTTTGGCTGGAGTTTGTTTTATTTGTTGAAAAACTGAGAGTAAAATAACGGTCAAGAAATTCTCGCCTTTTATGGAACCAGAAGGTTCATTACTGTGTTTTCAAGAGCCTGCCACTGCATCCTGTTCTGAGCCACATTAATCTATTCCATACTACCCACCCTATTTCTCTAAGATCCATTTTAATATTATCCTCCCACCTACGTCTAGTCTTCCTAGTGGTTTCATTCCTTCTGGTTTGCCTACTAAACTCTGTATACATTCCTCTTCTACCCATGCAGGCTACATGCTCTGTCCATTTCACTCTCCTTGACTTGACCATTCTAATTATATTTGGCGAGGGGTGCAACTTATGAAGCACCTGATTATGCAACTTTCTCCAGCCTCCTAGTAATTTATTTCTCTTAGCTGCAAATATTCTCCTCAGCATCCTGGTATGAGGACACAAATGTGACGAAAATAAAAAATTAATGTGAATTTTTACATTGAGAGTAAAAATTAGAAAGAATCTCTTTTCTGCGTAAACAGAATAATACCGACCGACAATTAATGAGGTTTAACTGTACAATGATGATTCGTAATGAAAAAGGCAACTTACCTTCAGATTGCTACACAGTCCCTTTGTTATCCCAGGGATGTGTCAGCATTTCTTGTGGCAGAGGCTGTGTATGGCACGAGCTCCCCTGCTAAGTTCATTGTAAAAGGATCATGGTAGTTCTTCCGTAACTTATTTTGAGATGCAATGGAATGCGGTAGATCCTCCCAACCTGTTTCAGAAGCGGACTTGAGTAGGGCCTACGTTCAGCTGAAAGTACGTGCCCATAAGAATTACACATTTCTCTTATAATGAAATATTACCAAAAATAAGCCCTAACGTCCTACAAGAGAAAATCTATATCTCTGTCCTTTCAATTTCAATCTCCCATGTTTCTTCTGATTTTTATCTGAGGACTTCTGTTTTGTCAACTTTCTCTTATCAGGACTCATTCTAAAATTTGCAGTTATTACCTAACTGGTTTTTATTTTCCGTGTCACAGGTTTTCCTTTCCCAGAAAGCCAAGTTTCTTCTCACACCAGGAAATAATCCAGTTTTCTTAATCCTTACCTGCTCTGTCATTTCTTGTTTCGGCAATTTGCAGTTACTGTGTAATAGCGTGTCTTCTAATAACATTGTAATTCTGGATTTTATCGTTTAGTATACACCGATTTTATGCGTCTTAGAAGAAGTAACCACGCTTAATTTTGTTAAAATATGTCGCAAATAATTTCAAAATAAAAGAGTAGAGGAAGCATAAAGTAACCCTCATTTTTGAAAATTTTGTTTGCGAGATACTGATTAACTTATTCGTGGGTTATTTAGCAACGATTTTATCTGCAAATATTATAAGCACCAAACGGCAGGATAATGAATAGGAAATTGTCTGGAAGGAAGCGGTCTTCACGTCTTTTAAGGTTCTGTTCCGGAAATTTTCCGGGGTGGGGGTGGGGGGTGGGGTGGCTGAGGACATCAGGAACATTCTGAATCAGTATAGTTGTCTCCGGGCCGAGATCAAACCACGAACATTCTATGTGTGTGAAAGAGGTGTGCTAACCACACGACGAAGACAGTCGGTCATAGCTCTAGGTGCCACAATGGGCATATGGATCGAAAATTGCTCCTGCGAGAAAACATACAAATGTGGGACTTCTGAATAGCCAACATGATAAAATTAAAAAGTCCATAGTATTTTATATTCCAGTTTATGTAATGACGTTTGCCTTCAGAAATAGGAACCGGGCGTCCTTACATCTCGACCGTTTGAAAAAGCACATGCCTGTCTTCGCGTTCTTGCAAACCATGGCCATAGAAAATTCATGGGTCGAAAATTAAGACAATCAACAAACTTCATTAACACTATCATCACCCTAATAATGGAGGTAATAAGTACCTCTGAAACATCGGTCAGATTCTACGAGACTACACGGGGCAATATCCTAGACGGCTGTCATGTTCCTTCTCGCCGCCGTGAGAATCTGAAAACTCACAATTCACTTGTTTCCATGGGCCTGTTCATGGTAGATGAATGCGTTGCTGCCATCACCATGTGATGAATGACAAGTGGTGCTTTAGGGATTGCAGACAGTCGGATGACGTCAGCTACAATACCGTGCTGTACCAGAGAGAGATTGTGGTCACTCACACTCAGTGTACACGGTGCACCTGCTAATTTCCTATCGCACATGTCAATTTACCGTGTGTCTGTAACGCACGTGGCTTTCATATTTAAGTATGGCGACATTAAAAAGCGTGACGTTGCTTTATACAGTTATAGAAACCGAAGATAAGTTCAGATATGGTCGAATTATTATGAATGATGAGGCGGGATATTGAACCGCTGATGGTGATATATTTTAAGGTGCGTGTAGACTTCTTGTACTCGTGTTGCAGAAACTTAAGGTGACTTGTCGGTGTGTAAAGAGAGCTACTATACCGAAAATGCACTGAACTCTCGAGCTCATGACTAAGGTTGATCGCGCTTCTCGGGCTCGTGAAACCGTCCACATTTACGGAGACAACGAGACAAGCTCGAGTCGTCTACACGTACTTTTAAGTTGCCATTCGCTTTGAGGGGCTAAGGAAAACGGGGAGGAAGCTTAGTCGGGATATTACATTCCTGGAAACTAACATCTACAAACCATGAGCTAGTATTGTAAGCTTAAGTAGCACTTATGTTCGTACACTACTGTATGTTCCTCAGCATTGGAAAGAAGTACACTTCTGTCAAGAACAGCGATGAACTGCTTAAAGGGACAATGTAGGGTGCCCCAGTGCAGCGCACGGCCAACAATCGCATTTCGTAACAGGCTGTATAATCTAATAATGATTTTTAGTCTTAGACTTGCTGTAAGAAATGCAAATAAGTAATTTATCCCTTTCCTTCAAAAAAGAAGAAGATATTCCTTGTAACTTCGCCATTTTCACTAACGAAACTGACTCCATCGAAGCCCATGTAACAAAATCCTTCTTTAGAAGCTGATAGTTTCTTAGTTAATCGAGAAATCACGGCTTTCGCTTTTTATAGACTTCGAATGTTCATTACCTTGTTTACAAGAGCCCGCCACCTACCCCTGTTCTCAGGAGCCAGAAGAACCCAGTCAATTTTTAGATCCATTTTGTTATTATTTTCCCATCTACGCCTAGGTATTCTGAGTAGTGAGGCTTTCCAACCAAAATTTTTGCCTGTTTTACTCGCAATTAAATTTGCAATGAAAACAAGTGAACATCGAGGTTGGTTGATTAGCCCTCGTATTAGAGAAGTACCGGGTTTGGTTCTTATCCCGGAGATTGACTAGCCTTCCGTGATTTTCTTCAGTCCTTCCAGGCAACTCCGTGATGTACCTTAAATAGGCCACTACCACGTATCTTCACATGCTTCCCACTTCATAATTCATTTGTCCTCTTATTCGACGCTTAAAAACGTACGCAGTTGGAAAGGAGTCATAAAATAAACTAAAAGAGGAGCAAACAATAACACAGATAGTTGAAATGTTGAAAGAGAAACGATGAATCATGCAATAATTTTGAATATTCGGCTTTAAACCGATCTCGCAATATTTCTCCATTGACGGTTTCAACATCCACAATGTACGCATCACAGTTGAGGTTTACCAGCACTACATGTAGAAGTGGCATGTATTTCCGTCACATTTCCATTAGGATGTAAGTGATTTGTTAGTGTCACACTCAGCCCAAAGTTTGTCTCCCCAGTATAGCATCTGGCATAATACCTGTCATCTTCACACTATTCAGATACTTTATTACGCAATTCGGCATTCAACCGTTGAAAGTGCACTTAATTATACCGTCGAAAATAATAATGCTTATACAAGTTTAATTCCGCAGGTTAGCCTATGTAAGGCAGCTGCAGTGACCTTTTACAAGTTATCACAGTATTTACTTGGATGAACTGAGGAAAACCACGAAAGGCCTCCCCGTGCTGTAATAATAACAGTTACAAATATACCGCGCAGAAATTAAATTAATGTTTACAGGCGCATGCAAGCACTGGATGAATTGTTACCCGTGTGTAGTCCTAACTGGAAACATCCCAAATGCAACAAACATGTATTTATGGGCCTCTGCTCTGCTGTGATATAGATCTGGCGAGAAAAGAGTAAACACTTAGCAAAACTCTCGTCACTTTACTTAATACACATAGGTAAAAGACAAAGAATCCAGATATTATGTGAGAACTGAATATTACTCTTTAATAGGCAAAAGTTTTCAAGATCTATGCTGAATGGAAATACAAGATTTTAGTTGGAAAACTTATGAAATTGAGTTGATTAGGTGTAGACCATGAGATGCGGATAGGATGGATACTGAAAACAATGGCAAAAGGCTGGCTTTTGTGATCACGTTGATGGTCATTTGGGTTTCGTGACAACAGAAAGTTTCTTGAATGCTTTTTAACTCTGTTACATGTGTCCTAAACGTGACTTGTATTTCAAATAAAGTTATTGGCGTGGTTTCAATGTTGAAGAAATCATGAACGTCGATAACTCATCATCATCAGCATCACGGACCACGCTCTTGGCCTGTCCCAATTACGAGGATTGAACCTGTTTCTTCCATTTTTATCTCAGAGGTCCCTGGCATCGTCTGCACCCCGGTTTTTATACTGCTAGAGTAAATTCAGGAATCGGGTTTCAGACATTCTTTCCATGTATCGAAGGGAAGTATCTTATAAGTCTGTCATTCGGTTAACATTTTTCTACTTCAACTTCAAGTTGGAATACACATTTCTGCTCGTGTTATTATTAAATATGGCCCTAGTATGAGCTAATTACAGTTCACGTCTTGTCTTATCCTGGAACTGGTTTTGGTAATATTCTATTTTATATGACAGCGCTAGCCATATGATTCATGAGTTTTTGTCAATCCCGTCCCATTATTATATCCGGTCGACTTGTACAAAGCAACTACTGAGCCTGCTGTAAGATCAAGATGGCCGCGGCCGCAATGAAACATGACAGATCGGATGTCATACTGTTTTCATGTTTTATTTTTTGGCTCTTATCTCGCCTGTGAGAGAGCGAATGAGAGAGACGAGAAAAAATATCTCCTAATATTTGTATATGATATCTTCCATTTTCATTGGTCCAAGGTAATCTTGGTAGCAGAGCTGCGGATAGTCAGCGAAATGTGTTATTATAGCACTAGCTCGTAAATGGTGAAATCAGGCGAAGAAATGTAGTGTATTTGTTTCTGAAAGCAATGGGTATTTAGTCTTTATCAGCGCTTTTGGAATGACTGAATAATTTTTAAAGTATTTTGAGGAGTTATTTTACTTTGCACCAATGATGTAACGATTTGATTGCAAAAACTATTACCATGGAGAATGGCAATTGTGCTTCACTGTAATTCTTTATGCAGTACTATAACAACAGATGAAGAACTATTGTAATTCTCTAATTATGTTTCGTACGGAACGCAAAATACATAACGTCGATAACTTGAGTCTGTGAAGCTGATTTAGGACGTTGAACTGCTTCGTATTTTGTTATCGCATCTCAACCCTTTGAAGCCGAACCTCAAAAAAAATATCTTTATTACAAAGATCAACTGGTTGATGCTGTTTACACTGAGACTCATACGTAACACACACACAAAACACAATGCACCGTTGGCTCGTATAATTCTTATGGGTTTAAAAAGTATAAAGTTATGATACTAAGGCAGAAAAAAATAATTTTAAAAATATTAGACGAAATGAAAAATGTATTTCAAAGGCAAACTAAAAAAACTGTTTTCCAGCAGATAAGACAAGGCTTCCTTCCCATAAAGCACCAAAATGCAAGCGAAATTATTTTTACCGAGATAACAAACATTCCTAGATTACTTACATATAATCGGTGATAAGTTCAAGAGAATGTTGTATACAGAAGCTAAAGGAGTGTCGGGGAGCGGAGACCTCTGCCAAAACAAACGATGAGAGTTTAATGGCTAGAGAAGGGTCCTGCTTGCCGTGGAATTTTTGTTTCGTCGCAGCATTGGGCGTGAACAAAAAATTGTATTTGATACCACTCTTATGGGGCAGGCTCGTTAACTGAGACTTGAGTCACATCTTGAATCGATTCAGCTTCAACCGGAATTGGAAATTGTGTATAAAAACTGGAACAAGAATTACTTCAGGAAACGTATTGGTTTAGCCATCGGCCTACTTACTCGAATATTTTATAAGCATGCAGCCTTTCGTTGCAGTGTTTATCACAAGAAAATTACTTCTTCAGTGGCAGGAAACTTCTTAGCCTAATTTATGTCGCTTAGATGTCTTGACTACATTCTTCTAACGTGTTCTGAAGATCAGAATTACCAATAACTTCAAGGAGGCCATTACAGAATAAATAAGAGTGACCTCAGACCAAGTCTGTGTGGGTTGTTTATTGCTGGTCAGTGCATCAAGAAAGGATGGTGACGGTGCGTAGCAATCCTCCTAATACGGTCAGAGCCGTGGGACAGTATGGCGACGTAGTTGGGAAACTAGCAACTTCACGATTTCATGTCAATAATGCCTCTTTCGGGACCTCTGTCGAACTGTCCGATCGGTGTTCATGGAAGGTAACATTTCGGCCTAGTGTCAGACAGAGTTCCAAAGTCTCAAAATTACATCGTGATAGAAACAAACAAAAGGAAAGGAATACAGATAAATGAAATTTGGTCCTGGTCATATGTCACGTGTTAAAAAATGTACCACAAAAGTAGTTCTCCGCTGGATTCAGTCCAAAACACTTTGATCTTCTCAGACACCATCAATTGGTGTCATTCCCTTAACATGAGGCACCAGGCAGAATACAGTACCTTATTACTTGTCTGACATAGTCAAATTCGCGTTTTGACACAGTCTCACATAGACTGTAAGAAAGGATATCAAATACCGACAGAGAAATAATGTTACAAGCATGTAGGTGAAGTTTGGATATGCAGACGACATACATACGTAAAGACGTATAGGACTATAATAGGCTATTGAAAATTATGAATGGGTCTCAGACTGCCATTTCATCTAGAGTGACTGGATACATAAAACCAAGTGAAGATGCTTGAATTCTTTTAAACACTTTTGTGAAAGCGGTATATGAGAGATGCATTGTAGGTAGGGTATATTGACCGTGGTGAGAGCACAGCAAACACGATGTTGAAGAGATGCTGGTAATTATGAATATGTATATGCTGTGATCAGTCATGAGTTTGTAGAGTCTTCCTTGTTACTTCGGAACACATCGCCATATTGTCTTGGAGACCTCGTTACGCTCAGCGTGTAATCAAGAATCCGAAGGATTTCCTATACTTGGAACAGAGTGAATTTTACTGCTTGCAGCCGTCTTCCTAGCAGTCTCTCTTGTTGCTGGCCGGAAGATACGTAGCAAGTGACCCTGAAAACTGTTCAGAATTTAGTATTCACTTTAAAAAGTATAAAATAAGAAAAGAATGTTCGGTTTTAATAATCAACGGAATCAATAAAGGCTCTTTATTGTATAACTTTGTTCTTGTCGATGTTGGTCTTCTGGGTTGTGATGGCGTGCGGACTCGTAAGTAGATACTACAGTTTCGGAGGAACATACTGCTTCCATCTTTAGGACTGGAGCGTGTATATTTCTCGGAAACATTTGTATCTACTCATGAGTCCACACGGCATCACAACCCAGAGGAACAACATAGACATCATCTTGTCGTGAGAATCTCCAATGTTTCAGAGGAACACATCATTTTCATATTCGGATTTGAACGTTGGTAACCGTAAGAATACACGATGTAACAACCGAGAATATAAAAATCCACATTTTTAAATGGTCTTTCACGAAAATTATGACTATGAACTGGTTTTATGTAGGGTCTGTTGTATACTGTGAACTTTGCTGCAATATATAAATATTAACGCTAATGAGGTGAAACAGTATAACCGACAATGAATTTGGAAATTGAGTACTGTAAACTAAAGGACGTCTTTTCCATTCCTTATTTCATATTGGCCCATGGACCCCACTGAACCCGAGTTTAGTAGTCAAAGTGAGAAACGAGAATTTTCATTAATAGAGGAGATTGAAGATTTCTATCTTCTGGGTTGTTGCGCCGTGTAGTCTGGTCGATGTTAACCAACGTTTCAGAGGTCATACTGCCTCCGTCATCATGGCTTCTGAAACGTTGGTAAATATCTACCAGACTACACAGCGCAACAACCCAGAAGACAGAAATCTCCAATCTCCCCGCTGTGAAAACCTCAAATCTTACATAGAGGAGATTGACTTTTATTCCTTTTTATGATGAGCTGTGAATGGAGGGAACTTGAAACGTATATTCAGAGAGGTGGATAATGATTGCTTTAAAACGGAGGCGGGGTGCTGTACGATGAACGGCCAACAACGACAATTGCAATGAAACTTCTGGAGAGGAAGAAAATAAACCGCATTCAACCTGCTGTTGAAACCTAACGTAATAAAAATGCAAACCACCACCACAGCCACCAATGAACCCAGCACGACTGGATGGACCGGTTATAGCGTACAGAGGATGTCCAAACCTTACCATTACACTGATCAGTGTTTTAAAGCTGCTCGACCTGAAAGTTCGTTCACGAGTGCCAAGGACTGGTCTTTACACTGAACCTCGTGAATCCAATCCACACACTCCTGCCTTACTTCGATACGATCAGTCCTGATATTATTCTCCAATGTACGCCTGGGCCTCCGAAGTGGTCTCGTTCGTTCACATTTTCAGACCAGGAAATGTTTACTTAGGGGTGACCAGGGCAGAACGGGGCCGAACAGGGTATCGGCTTTATTTCGTCTGCAATGCGTTGCGATCTATCGAGACCGGGTGAAATACCAATAGCATACAGCACAGGGTTATGTCATGTGAGTCAGCGCCATTTTATGGTTACAGTTTCTGAATAATCAATCAACCTGAATTTTGCTCCTATATTTTACAAATTTTTCTCAACTTCCAGTGAAGGTAAGACCTATTCATTATTCATATCCACTTTGCTGAATGATGCATGTTACAAGGTGTTTTCTTGAAAGTCTGAAACACAATATTTTTATTTATTTTCATTATATTTTTCGTAGGACAATTCTAAATTGAAATCATATACTCGGGGCAGAATGGGGTACTTAGAGAAGAGGATCAAATACAAGTGTCTATAATGTGGCGATGTCTATTCGCAGTCTATTGAAGGGTAGATCCGGTATTCGTCTTGCTTGAAATGGGCCTATAACTCATGTGCAGGTGTTGATAGTCACGATGATGAAGAGGTGCACATGTGTGCCGTCTGCGTTAGGCCTAAGTAGATTTAAAACGTGTAAATTTTCGACATTTTACTACAAGAAAACCGTCACCTTCGTTGTCAATGTTGGTATTCTGGGCTGTAATGCCGTGCAGACTTGTAGGTTTGTTTCTGTTGTTGGCTAAGTTGTTACCAGGATTCGCAGGTTGTGTGTAATCGGCAATTTTGTGAGGTTTCGTGACCAGCATTTGCAGTTTCGCTGTTATAATTTTATGTGAACATAAATGCACTTCTAGGAAGTGGTTTTTCTATAATAAAGAAGACACGTGTATGAAAAGCAGCTAATATAATTTGTCATTTTCACTTCCGTCGTGTAACTTGTGTGTAGAGTATCGTTTCGCAGGTATAGGATGACGTCATGATCTGGGAAGCACTCTTCGCCATTTAAGGCATTTATCTGTGCGGGCCACAGGGTCCATTGCTTGTTGATTTGATGACCGGTAACACAGAAGGCAGATAAAAGGTAAACAGCTCTCGCTATGAAAAGAACAATTTCATGAAGACGTATGGGGAAGTCGAGCTATAGTTTCACATTCATACAGTAGCACTAGATGGAAGTGAGCGGTCAGCCTCACACTCCGGCCGTTTTACCCCGGAGGAAAACGCTGTGTCCATTTCGCCATTCGTACTTCGTATTAAAGTGCGTCCAGACTATTCGTGTTCGGGCTTAGTCTCGCGTCACTCCTTAGATGTGGACGGTTTCACGAGCCCGAGCCGAAGGATAGCGCGCTACCAACTGGAGCCACGTTCTCGAGGGGTTCGCTGTTGCATCGGTGGTCAGTCGACAATTTCCCCCTTCTGTAGAACCCGACGGTTCGTCGCCGTGATCACAGGAACGCTCCAGCTATACCTAACCAGAACTATATAAATCCAACCTCGTTAGAGTTACAGATGAATAATTACAGAAGACGGCCACTTAAAATGGAAGTATATTAACCCGGCAGTTTTAGAACAAACATGTAATTGAAGATTTTGTGTTGGAAAGTATTTTGTATAACCCTTTGTTAAGAATTACCCTAGATTTGTTTCTTTCCTTTTTCACCCGGCAACGCACAGTCCAAGTCGTCCAGGCCTTCTCGGGGTAAACTTTGTCCAATGGCTGGCCCAGCAGTGGGGGAGAAAAGCTAACTAGCAAACAGAAATGGCGACAGACATCTAATCTATTACTCCCCAGCGGAAGACTTACAAGACAGCCGGAATGAGTACCGAACCCATCCTAGGGACACAGCCACGGAAACCATAATAAGCCATGTCGGTTGCTCTCGAGTTTGAGAACATGAGAACACAAGAATCTTGCAGCATTAGCTGTAAACCTCTTCAGTAACTGACTAAAGAACTAACCCCATTGTCCAAGGCCATTCTTAGCTGATCAAAAATTCCCTTTTTGATGGAACCTTAAGGTTGATTACTGGACCGTATCGTCAACCAGAAGATTCCAGTTTAAACTTTTATCCCATATTTCTCAAAGGTCTGTTATAATATAATTCTCCCATTTGCGTGTAGTACCAAGTGATCTCTTCCATTCACCTATTCGGACGAAAATGTTGTGTACATTTTTAATCTTATTACGTGCTACATTATCGTCCGTCGAATCCTTCATGATTTAATCACTTTAATATTTGGCAAAAGGTACAAATTATGAAGCTCATTAACAAGGAATTTCCTCTCTCCTGTTACTTCCTCTCTTATGTTCAAATATTCTCAGCACCTTCCTCTTCTTCGTTTTATACATGAAGCAGAGTCCTTGAGAATCAATCAGCTAATCAAGAAATACACCGGCTTTTATGGAAGCCGAAGTTTCATTACCATGTTCACCGGTTTTTAGCCAATCTGCCAAGTCTGAAACCTTGTATAACATTTCATAACATCCTGGTTTTTAAAGTGGGGAATTGTTATCCTCCTGTCTAACCCTCCAACCCCTAGGGCGGAGAGGCACCCCTTGCCGGTACCCTCAGCATCGTTATTCACAAACATAACCCACAGCCTTTGTCCGGAAACGAAACCGCAAGAAACTTTATGTTTATTGTTAACAGAGTTCACAGACCACGTCCAGGAGATAGGTAGGTTTACCTATTAAAAGTAAAACATACGCGGTTGAGTAGGAATTAAACTCACATTATCGATAATTGGTAACGCATCATTTGTTTAACTTTCTAAACTTATTTCCGGCAACTGTGCTCATTAATATTCTCGTTGTATCTTGATGATAATCCTGTAAAGTGGCTTTTAGGAACCTATACAGCACTTTATGAAGTTGTTTCAATATACAAATTAATCTTCTGTACGTTAATTTTTTTAAATGGATCGATCTTCGTTAAATTTCTATATGTAGGTTCTCAATTTGCTTCAGCATGGCATGACGTTCGAGGTTCGACATCGAATCGACATCTCAAAGGAGGGCTGGATGGGTATCGCTAGGTAAGGCCAAGAATTTTTAATTTTGAGTAGAATTTTCTTTTCTGAATTAGATGAGCGAAAATATACTGATATACTAATACTTTAATAATCGAAAGAAATTAAGTGGGTCACAAACTTGATTTTGAAATAAACATTAGGGAGGCATTGGTACGTGTAGCAGGAAGGAAAACAAGCACGTCTTTTAAGAAATCTTTCCAAGTGTTCGTTAACCGTTGTTGTAAAGAACTTCAGCATTCAGTTTTGCACAGTGTACTGACTTCTAAGGTCAAAACACGCAAAGTTGTGAAAAGTAACAATGTGGACATTTATCAAAATATTAAGTTTAGAAAAATATTTCCTGATTTCCAACTGTGTGCCTTGAGCTGTGTGTGCGTGCCTTCATTCGTCCCACTGTCAAAAAATTACATCAAACCAGCTGTAAAGACCTATCACTTATCTATAGATTTGTATAGTGTCCTCTAAATTGTCAGTAAATATGAAGAAGATATTAACTTTTCAAGAATTTCTCCGTGTAAACAACTAGAATGGAACCCTGAATTGTTCCATACACCTGCAAAACTAGCGGAACATTACAAGTTTCGATGGTCTAAAAATTACATTAAAGTAATTGTAAAAATTTAACAATTAACATTTTGTTGGCACCTCTTTTATCGATAAATATAACGAAAATAATGTCAATAAATTAATTCATATTATATATGCAAGATTTGCGCTGTCTCCTGCGGTTATGCACATCTGCCGTGCACACATTGCCCTCGAGGCAGCACTTCGTCAGTTCCTACGCAAAGACAAGTCAAGCTGGAAGGAATCACACGCAGTGTTAGACGATCCAGTCGCTTCGTTGCTAGTGCTCCAATGTTTCGCCTCTCCTCTCTTCACTTGTTTCCTGGTTAGATCTTCTCGCTCTAAATCCATCTATCTATCTCTGACGAATGGAAGTTCGGACGACATCTTTACCTGACAGTATTAGAGATTTCTAACATAAATCTAATGCTGCCCGGTAAGATGTTAACAGAAACTCCCGAAAATAATTTGTTTTTGTTCTCGTATCAAGATGATTCACAGGTTCTGTTCTTATCGAAGTCTTCTTATTTATGGTAGAATCTCATTATCCTTTGCTGTTTGGACTCGGTCTGTTCATCACATTCATGATCACACCTTGGTTTAAATATATGAATCACATTAAAGTCAGACATGTCAGTATATAAAATAAGGTTAGTGAATAACACATTGGAAGATGAGACGTCTCGAAATGTAAAAGTCATGAGTTGAATACTAGGGGTTGTACAGAGGTGACTTCCATGCTTCGCCACTTTTACTTATTTTAAATACGTCTGTTCCCTTCAGGGTTTCCAACTTAATTTTTTATGCATTTTAGTCTTTCCCATGTCCCATGCCCAGCTCGAAGATATCTTCCAGCCTCCTTTCTTTTAGGTCGTAGCTTGATCAGGTCATAATGGAGGCAGCAAGGACCTCCAAAACTCTGGTACACGTCTACCAGACTACGCGGTGCTACAACCCACGAGACAGACACCATCGAACTTACCGCTGTAAAAACCTCAAATCCTATATCCTAAAACTGTGTTCCTTCCTTAATGTGAGAGACCAACTTTCATTCCCGTATAAAACAACAAAAACGCTATAATTTCGTATTAGGCTGTTATAATCTTTATGCTTTTAATTAGCAGCAAACACCCGAATTTAATCTCCTGTCGTCATTCCAAATTATCTTAACTTTGCCACATTTTCAAAGGATTTATTAGCTGTCTTTGTATTGCGATTTATCGCGCAGTCTGTCTCACGCCCCATAACTTTCATCAGAATTGTTAATTTACTATAACGTGAGTCAATAAAGCATTGCATGGCCTCAGTTAACTGATCCTTCTCTTAACTTGGAGATTCATGTAATAAAATTATTAACTGGTATTCTTTAAAACGATATGTATGAAACGATTGTATTACTAATAAAGTAACAACTCACTTACATTGGCAGTTAATCACACAACGATGCAAGAGAACAATAGTGACATTAAAGTTGAAAATGGTACTCCACAATCAGTTGTACTTCATATACCTGTCCTGTCAAGAAGGAAACATTTCTTCACGTAAATTTCACTAAATAAATAGTCTAACAGAGACGTTTTAAGAATAGACTTTTAGTACGTAGACACTAATACGCCTATACACGAAATAGTTTTGAAAGCAGTACCTAAGTCCTCCAGTTTTATAGTCGTAAATTTATTTTTTTCGTTGTTTGTGTAAACTGAAGATAACTGTCTTTTGGGATGTTGCACCGTGTAGTCAGTCTGGTAAATACTGGCCAACTCTTCAGAGCAGTTAACTGCCTCCATCACCAGGGCGATGAGAGAACGGAATTTTCAGTTTTTAAAACCTTCGGAAATGTGTTGGTTCTTTATTCAGTCGGTACGTATTAATACTCGCACTTTCAGCGGTGTGAGTGCTTGAGGCGATTGAAAAGTCCCTCTAATTTAGTACCAATACCAAATTCCCCATTCAAGTGAAAGTAATTATTATATCGATTAAACTTATGGACTTAAGAAAATTATCAATTTTTTAAGCATACTATAGATATACAGGAATGACAATTGTTAGTAACAATTTCGTTCATCATCTTCGATTTCAATTATATACAAAACAATTTACATAATCCATTTACCTTGTAGAAAACATTTATATTGTTATATTTAAACATTTTTGTCAGCATAGCAACACTAATAATGAATTCCGATTTGAGTCCATCCCTGAAACCTGCAAACCACATTCACATTTTAATAATTCCTATGTCAGTATCCAACGTTAATATGATCCTGCATTTCACGTTAACTGTATCTACTTTGGCGGTCCAGAATCATTCCCAAAAAGGAATTCCTATTACGTTTAATGGCTACTAAATATAATTAATGATACACAGTTCTTACACATAGAAATAAAATAGTTTTCACTCTTATGGTTTTACGACTTGAACTAAATGCATCATCTAAAGCCACAAAATCCAGTCAGTTCCATGCTAAGTTTTCACCACTCACCTCTCAGGCACTGCACTTGTTCATCATCACAACCAAACTGTGTCTGTGGCATAAATCGTAAGTCAACACACTGACTGAACACATCCACACAGTTTTTCTTGCACATGTTTAATGGTGGGAGACAGGGGTGGTAGAGTAGCTATATAGCTAGGAGGGCAAAGGCAAGTCTAGGGCCGAAGGGCAAAGTCAAACTTTACAACTGCTGATAGATAATCTATATTTTCCTTTTTTCTTCTCCCTACATTTCCATCTATTATATGCATGGACAACATGCTTTAGTGGTTCAGTCCTTTCTTTTATCTACTTCCATCGACAGGGATGTCCACAAAATCTGCAGTCGAGACGCTACAACTCCTTGAAGCCGAAGTATAAATGATATTAAACATTCAGTCCGTACCCCAAAGAAAACAACACTTCTCAGTTACAAAGACCAGTTACTTTTATGCCGTTTAAGGGAACAATATGTTGGGAATTATTCGACACTTACAGATATATTGTGTGGGCAAAATGCCAAAATGCAGAATTACTGATCTTAAAACAGGTGGTTACTACTGGGCTGTAAAAGTTTTAATTTCCCATCTCGTGTTCCCTCCCAAACTGACCCTCAGATATTTGACTCCTTCTCTGGTGCAGAACTGTTGGCCTGCTGCATTCAGAACAATGTACATAGAAGTGCAAGAGGCCGCCATTTTGAAACGGAATAGTCCAGGGTTGTAAATCTTGTGGTACTGGTATTGTACGGAATTTCCTTACAATCATCTATGTGTAGACATACTTGTTCTGCCTGAATATACTTCTAACCAATTTTTCATTGTAGTTTTCAAAACGGAAGGTAAAGGCTGGCGCACTATTTGAAAAGTCCCACCTTTACTTCAACGAGTCAGGTTTCTCTCATCAACTATCATTGTAATCAAAAACTACACACCACTGCCTGACGGTCAACTCACCATGGACGTGATGTTTTGCTGTCCTATGCCTTATTAAACTGCAGAGTCATCGAAGGTGCATAAATGAATTTTTTCTCTTTATAAATACGAGCATAATTCATGTCAAAACAGGACTTCCTGTACGTCGTCCCTGACTCAGCGATTTGCAGTAATTATTAAAACCTGTTATACATCGTCGGAGAAACAACTAAACTAGAACGAAATGCAGGCCATCTCAGATGCCTCAAAAACCCCACCAAACGTAAGAAAGTTAGCATTAGTGTGTCTGAACTCAATTCCGCATCAAATAAGAATCAATTCCTGTCGTCTGGCGAAAATGATGGAGTCTGACATCGATACAGTGAAGACATGATAATGTTTATCCAAACTCACCAGTGGACTATGTATGGGCCAAGTAATGAGTCATACGGTGACTGTAGTTGTTTTAGTAGGAAAATGCACACAGCGCATGTGATTACGAACGCAGCGGCGCCAGATAACGATCGTGTGACATTATCTGCATATAACAGCAAATGTAGGGTGAATAATGGTTAAATTAGTCATCGAATTATCTCTGATTTAAAAAAAAAACGAGTGAACTTTGTCGCCTACTTCTGGACCAACCCGATCTTTTGTAGAGATCCTCAGAACCCAGTAACCACCATCTGCTTTAATGATCAGTAACTCTGAATTTTGTATTTGTCTTTCGCACACAATTCTTGGCGTAAGTAGGAGTTATTTCGTGGCTGCATCTCACAGCAGTGACTACATAGACGTTTACTTCTGTCAGACTACACGGTGCTACAATTCAGAAAACAGCCATCTTAGGGATTATTTCCTTAGCGCCTTGTGTTTCTTTGCGGTATGGACTGAATTCTTAAATATTACTTAGACAAGCTTCAGCTTCAAAGGGCTAATGAATACGCAATTTTCCTTTGAGTTGCGTTCATTAATTTTAAGTTTATTTTACAACACTGATATATTTGAAGCACTGAGAAAGCTTGGACCAATTACTGACAGCCCCTATTTATAGCATAACATGACACAGTTTCGATATAAAGAAGTGAGAAATATCCCTCGCCTACGAACAAATGTGGGACCCGCATCTTATGACTAGATTAGTCGACGTCCGATTTTCATATATTGTCGTCACGTATGAACAAGATGAGCGTGGATGTGTGGCGGAAAAGCTGTGGATGTACCAGTTTCGAACCTTATTCGGATTACCGGCTACCAAAATTAATATTTCTTCATTGCACGCACAGTATGGAGGGAACACCGACGCGCAGAAGATTGCTTGATGGGTGACTATATGTCCCGTTGCATAAACCAAGCTGCATTGTGCCTAGACACAATCAGTACTGTGAAATGCAGACAATAATATTTTCAGAGCCGAAATTGTCACGATGTATTTGGTATCCCCGTTGTTGATACAACTGGCGTGTATTCAGGGTTTTGATCTATGATCTTTGTACAGATGAAAGACTGAAATCTTTCTGATTTAATTTGCGATATGCAGTCTCAGTTACTATAGGCATGACAAACTATAACATATAATAAATACAACATTCTTCTCGCATTTCTGAACGAGGTGTGCTTGCTGTTTCTGTATTCTTGCTATCAACATAACTAATACCTCAGGAAGTCCTTCTGCAAAGTGGAATTAGTTAAAGCATTCAAAACAGGTTCTTATTCTCGTTATAAGGGTACTTCCGTTTCCATGTAGGGTTCGTGTCAGAACACGAAGTGACCTTATACTTATTCAGTAATTTTGTTAGTCATTGAAAACAATAAAGGTGGACAATTTCATGAATCTGTAACGCTGGAAACAAGAGGAAACGAAAGCATTGTTCACAGAACAATCACACTTGACATAGGCCTATATTGTATGACGATGTGTCCGTTTTTGTACGACTTAAGCAGGGTCAGATGACCCCTAACCTAAGACGGGCGAGTACAGAACAAATGTGGTAGAACGACGAGGCACAACGACATGAATACTTACACGGAGCGCGGAAGTTTCTACAGTTCATCGAACAACGCGGCCAAATGGCTACCATTCCCACTTCATAATCGGTAGATCCCGGGTTCATAGGGCGTATATGCATTAGGAGATTAGAAATTCCGATATGTATTTGCTTGGTTTTCCTTATTCATTCCACGTAAATACCCTGGTAATGTCTTGGAATATGCCTCGAGTGACTGCTTTTAACTAATCTTTCACAATAACCCCTGAGCTAAGAAAGCGTCATTAAATTTACAGTTGCATTCTACATCGTAGCATTAGAAACGTTTACATGTGGTGAACTCCATGAAACGAATTGGGCCATAGTATCCGACGTCCCCACCGGGGTTTGAACTACAACCATAGTCAGTCAGGCCAACGATTTCAGATTCTCCCTCACATTTGCGTACACAATGGACAACTGAACTATGGAACGTCCGATGAGACGATGTCGAACACTGTGTGGACGGAGTGTGCGAACAGGTCGATAGGTGTTCGGTGGTGTGTACGCGTCTGAAGGCAAGCGTTCCCGTTTCGCTCTCCTCCTAAGCAGCCCGCAGTCACTCATTTTGACGGTTGTTTCGGATCGTAAGATGTAAGCTGTTGGTGCCCATAAATTGGAATTTCTACTGTAAGTCATTTCATGTCATTTTCGGCAAAAAAAACCCAAAGTACATTGATCTGTAACTAGCTTCACGGAGTGCAGACCTCCAGAAGAACGCCAGACATACGAACCAAGTACTTCCGAAAATTGGTCTCGAGAGTTTCTTCACGCCACTCTGCTTAATTCTGTCTCGCAAAATCCTAAAGAATGAGTCCAGGCAGTAAAATTCTGTGTAACAAGTGACCCCGCATCGCCATACAAAAACCACGAGGACCTAGCTTTGTTCGTGCAGAAATACAGAGTCTCATAGTTGACGGTTTTGTGTTCCTCTGTGTGTAAGGGGTGGCAGTCGCTTATCAAGTGCTTCTGACTTTCCCGGCGGGAGTTGAGGTCGGTGACCTGCCATCTTAAGAGGCGGGAAGACCTCCGCTTTCGAGGGCGTGTTCTAAAAGTAGCTCCACCTTCTCCTACTGCCGGCGCCTGTTCTGCAACCACCGAGCCCCTTGATTCATTGCACAGAATCACGCATACTCCATCTCTCGTTGGTGACACATGAACACGCATTCATTGTCGCTGTGTCTCGTCAGTTCACTCTTCCTCGTGTCATTTTATTTTCCCCTTTTCACACGCTAATATGTTGAGAATGTCTGCATGTGGGCAAGAAGGATAAAAAAGTATGCCCGTCATGTGAGCCGATGTGAAAATGTGACGCAATTATGCCTTCGATAGCACTGGCATCAACCAACCTACACGATTCTGAAAAATGAGCTGTTAATATGTTGTTTCTTTCTCAGCGGGTAGTACGAGGCTGGAGCGTCAGATTGAGATTAATCTGGACCCTGTTGACATTTGGGGGGGGGGGATGAGATTACATGTCTGTCGAACTGTGGCCATTGTTCGACCTCTAGATGATACATGAATGACGGGCGAAAACCGAAGGACTCGTGGAAAACTGTCTATCACAAATCCCAACTCTTCTCATTTGTGACGCCGTATTCCTAAAGGCCACACGGTATCATAACCCAGAAGTTCGTAATCGGCATTGTTAGCGCCCTTGAAACCTCAAATCTCGTATAGGCTTTTTACCAGTTGCTTAATCATTATTAGCCGGTTACGGGGGCCTCGCCATCTGGGGCGCGGGCCTTGATTGCCGCGCAAGGCACGGTCGTTCTGTGTTGTGTTGTCCTGTAGAGGTAGGGGCCCCGTCGTCGTCTAAATAGCTTAAGAAACCTCCCATATGTGAGACGGCGGCCAAGGTCCTTCAAGGACTCTAGAGCCACGTAGTAAGGAGGGAAGCTAATTTTTAACGTAACTGAAAACTACGAAGCCCATTCCTGCAACAGACCTGTCTGATTCCCCACCTGCGTGGACGTAACGTTACGAAAACCGAGACAAAGTTTTATTTGAGGAGGAAGTAAGTGTATGGTTTAGGGCTAAGAAGGAATATCTGGAGCTACAGATTGAATACTGTTTAGACCTATTGAGTTTAGAGTTCATATAAAAGGTAAGTTATATTGAAAGAGATCAAATAAAAGTTAGATTAAGAAAATATTGAATCCGTCACAGCACGAACGCGACAGTTCTGACTACCGATCCATAGTTTCCTAACTTATTGCACACAGTGTACTAATCGCACCCCTCCAAGAATTAAAACGCCGTTTACCCGCCATTTTATTACAGTTTTCTACTATGTTACCCACATGTTCACCACTCCTCCTCCTTAGCGCTTCACAAAACACGCGAAGGGAAGATAAGTCGATAAAAAAATGTACCACTCTGTGCGTTCGTTCAACGCAAGTCACGTCCCAGTCTATGATGATCTTGACTGTAAGCAGATGGAGTGGAATTCTAGCGTCTGTTAGAATAGAGAATCAAAACAGATCGAAAACTTAACGACCGTTTCAGTTGTCCTTCCTACACTGAAATACCACAAACGTAATAAAAACCCCGTTCTTCATACTGTTTTCAGATCTTAGGGAACGATACAAAACGTTAATGCAGAGAGGATAGCATTCATGCTCTATATCTTGAGGTCTCGTATTTAAATATCGACTCGGAAACCGGCGATCCTGGCTGAAGTCTTTTGTTGTTCTCTCAGTCCCTCCGGGAAAATTCCTAGCATGACGGATATATGAATCTGTATGTTGAGTCTACGTCTCGCATAAAACAGAAATTCAACTTCTAACAAACACATCCATCCTCCTTTCTTACTAGTCACTGTGAGTGGAACAACATGTCTTATTTTCGGTTTATTTTCCGACGCTATCAGTAGCTCAGCGTCGGATGATAAGCTGGTCTATAAATAATGAACTGGAAAGGATGTGGAAGGAAGCGGTCATGGTCTGATTTAAGGCACCAACTATCGCGGCACTTTCCTGGAGGGAATGAGGAAAACTACGAACAACCTTAGGATAGACGGTCTCGGGGTCGAGACTTGAACCCGGGGCTTCTCAAATAAGAAGCAGGAATGCTAACCACTCGGCCGCGACGTTCTGCAGTCAATATATTTGTACGGTCGTTGCTGATGAGACGTCTTAGTCCACCAAGCGGCGTCCTGACGATAACAACCGACCATCTGACATTGACAGAAATTTGTCTATCTGAACTTTCTAATAGTGAAACAGTATTTATCTTATCAGTATGGATCGAAAACAATTTGTCTTGTTTCTGGTTTTAACATTCGTGTTGCCGCTGCCTGCTGTGAATAAGCGTTTCCTCTCTTTTGGACTGAAACAAGGCTATGCCTTAGCGACCTCCATAGCAACACGTCGTTGTTCTAACGACCATTAAAAGAGCATCCACCTTTAACAGTAAATTATTGTTAATGAGCGAAAATAAGTAATTCGCCAGTCTGGAACGTCGACGGTTATCTATGATCGGTGACTGTCGGTTAAGATTAAAAGAAGTGAATGTTCACAGAAGAGATGGATTATGCAAACAGGAATTCAAATGCAGTGCCGGTGCGTTCATTTAACTCGTGTTAGCCCGGCCAACACGGCTAACACGAATGCTCCACCTCTGGATGTAACCATGACAAATACCTGGTTTGCAATCTTGAGTGGCAGCTTGTGTGTGTGAACGCGATGCGTACTCACCTGTCTCCTCCTCACTGTCATTCAAGATGGAGCTTTTTCATCACCAGGTAGTTCTCAGCTTGTGGTACTCGAAGTTTCTTCATTCTATAAACAGAAAAACAAGAGAAATGTTACACGCTAACCCTTGACCATGACGATAACACCACTAAGTTGCTATCAGCCTCCATCTTATCCGTTGTGGGTGACAACCAATATGTAGCCGGCTCATTCCTTGTTGGAAGGAAGAAAGCAGTAAAAGTAAAGCGAGGGAGAAAAATACAGAAGGAAGACGATGACGAAATACAGAAGAAAAGGAATGGAGGAAAATGGAAGAGGGACAGAGAAGAAGGGAGGAAGAAAGAAGGGAAGGAATGAAGAAAAGTTTGTCGTTCAGTAACAGTGCAATGCAAGCAGCCTAAACTCCACGGAGCAGTCTCAGCCAGTCAATACATTCTCCGTCTTTTATGGAACCCGAAGGTTCATCACCGAATTAACCAAAGCCCGCCACCGGATCCTGTCCTGCACCAGATGAATCCATTGCACATTATCTAATATTATTTCGCTAAGAACCAGTTTTCTCATCTACACCTAGGGCTTGGAGTTTGAATGAGATATACAACAGTTTGTATTGCGTGACTGACACGAAAATCCTCGTCACCTAGAAAGTTGTGTTTTGTGGTCTGGTACAAACTGACCGACGTTTCAGAGAAGCTTACTACCTACATCACCAGGGCGATGAGCGAAGGATTTCGTATCTCGGACGTAACGTAGAATAATAGCCTTCTCGTAGAGGTTTAGCGTGCTGTTGTTGGGACTAGAATTTAATTTGTTCTGGCCTTTCTTTTGCAGAACGTTTTGTTAGGGACTGTGCGCTGTTTAGGGTCATGTTCAAGTCAATTATTAATTTGTGCTCAATACTGCAATCTATCAGCAGTTGGATGAAATGATATTATGGCTTCTGAATCAAGTAGACTAAATTAAATACGTAACCGAAATGCGTGTTGGGGTGCCCTGTGTCTTCCAAGTTCTTGATTATCGAATGAAGAAGTTTTCGAAAAGAATAATGTCGACATCTTCAGGGCTGAAGTTTCACATTAAAATATTATTATATGATTTAACATGATTTAGAGCCGTAGACATATGTATGAGAAAACGGCATGAACTTACAAAATGAAGTCCAATGTAATGTCCCTCTACTATACGGTTATTAATATTTTTTCAATAAATTATTATTTCCTTTTGGTCGCTTGTAACAGTAACGTATTACATACAAACGTAAATGTAACCATTTCTTATTTATAGGCCTTATTTAAACTGTCAACGTAATAAAAACTGTAAGCCAGTGGTTTATAGAGAAGTGATCTAACATGTGTGGAACGAAAGATACGCACTCCACTCCCACCCAGACTCCCCTCTACTTATCATCTTATACAGTACAGTCCGAACTAGCGTCTGTGAATCTTGTTCAGCTTCATCTGAGAAGACGAGCAAGAACTTATATTCTAGTTTATAGACCGGAAAGAGTCAAATTTTTAAGAAATAATAAATATATAAAATGTTTCGTCACGGTAGCAATGATTCGAGGAAAACACGAGCTTTGTAATTTTTACTTGTCACTTGACACTGTTAGGCTAATTAGGATGAGTCACTCATCGCCCTGATGATGGAGGCAGCAAGTACCTCTGAAACGTTGGCAAACTTCTACGAGACTACACGACTCAACAATTCAGAAGACAGACATCTTTAATAGCACGTGATTTAATAATAAGCCCCATATGTACAAAGCAAGACCGTGTCTCTCTCAACATGACACTGAATCTTGCCCAGATGGTCTTGCACTTCCCAGATCGATTAAATAAACTTAGGCTTCTGGTATGTGGAACGAAATGACATAATTTTTCATACTGAAACATTCCTCTGCATAATTCATAAAGTTAAGAAAAAAGATGTTCTGCTTCTCCCTACTCTAGGATATCAATTATATTAATAAAATATAGCGGCATAGTGTTCTCTAAAAATCCAAGTCGTTCCATCCAGCTCATATTCCTATCACGCGTCAAAACGTTTCTCCTGCAGAGACAGTTAAGACGTCGATAAATCAGACTCCTGTCCAGAACAAATAAAGTTAACAGGCATACACCACATGAAGTTCCCACAGCAGCTTGCATATCGGGAAGTCTGTGTTGACTGCTGATTTGTGTTGTACGTAATATGCGAGTAGGCACACTCACAGCTCAAGAAAAGGTATTCATAGATGCTTGGCGTATTCATAGTCTGTACAGTCTGCTGTCTCCAGTCTTTATACCCAACTGCTTTTGCTTCTGTACGCATGAACCAAGTTCGTTATAATTAAACACATTTTTATTCTCTGTTGAAATCTATGAAGCAAATTAATATTTGGCAGTGTGGGGCGCCACTCTGTATGAAGGTGTAATACAGGCCTACATATTACAACATTCATGTCCTTAGGTTTTCGCGGTTGGTGTTTGGTGTAAAACGTCGGATTTCTAGGATGAACCGAGTTGAGAAAGTTACATAAAGTTTCGGTAAACATTGTAGTTGCCATCTTCAGTGAGAATATTCCAGCTTTCAATATTCTACGCGTTTTATCCCCGTAAGCCCGAGCTTCACGTATCTCACTATTCTCGTTAAATTAAAAAGCAATTCAAACTATTCAGACTACCGTTGTTGGTAGTGTAATGTATTTATACTAATGGGAAATATCCGCGGGGGATAATCGCTTTCGTAACTTCATCCCTCCAGCCCTTTCTTCTTTTTCTGTATCCCTTACGTACCTTTGTCTCCGTCCCTATTTTCTCTGTATTCCTTCCCCAGGGTCTATATGTGTGTTATCCGTGTTTGACCACGCTCTCCGTAACGACGCTAGGTGACAATGTTCTATTTTAGAAATGATATTACCATTAGGCGATAATATGACGTTAACTAACGACTGTAATGGATACAGCGTCGTTAAGTAATGCCCCTCAACTGAAAATAATTTACATACAGTGCGTTCGCTAACATTAAAAATATTAGGGAAGAAGATGCCGTGACCTGTTTCTCAAGGTACTGTCCTGGATTTCGCCTGGAGCGTGCGAAACCACGAAAATTTCAGTCAGGATAGTTGGTGTTCTGGTCGAGATGGACTGTAGGCTCCGGGATCATCGCATATGCAAGCCACAAATGTTAGCACTTGAACAGACGGACTCGGTTCCTACCAGAGAAGTAGCGTTTTGTACAAGGTAACTTAAGAAGTCTAATTGGTGCTAAGCAGTCAGTATGAAGTTACCATCTTACTAATACCACAGTCGCCACCCGGCTGTATTCTGCAAGCACAGAATAACAATACAGCACCTCACCATAACACGAATGAGATCTGAGGTTTTCATGGCAGTGCAGATGTGAATGTTGTTCTTCTGGGTTCCGGCTTTTGGGTAGATACCAGCATTTCAAAGAAACATTCTGCCTCAAGTTTAAGACCGAAGTGCTTCAGAGAGTCCTGCTTAAGAAACTGACAAGGACTCGAGAAATTTTTCGCCTTCTGGGAACTCCACATTATTGTGTTCCCCAACCAATCCCTGGGCCCAATTCTGAACTTAAAATTATCCGACGAATGTGATGATTAACCCAAATATTCACGTTTACTGCGACTAATAATAAAATAAAAACACATTTTAGGAAACATGAATTTGTTCATGTATGACCTCAATTCTTACAAGCTAAATCTTTGAATTGTAACCCCGAGGCAGACCGATTGGCTGCAAGCTAGAATGCGGAGTAGGCCCATATTGTATCTAGTAGTATGAATGTAGCGGTCACCAAACAAACGACATGCCAATTGCGTCACAGTCCTTGAGTATGGCTTCTTGATGTTCTATCCCAGCAGCAGCAGCCACTTATCACATCCAGTGGTACAGTCAGCTCCATGAACAGACATGAACTAGTTTATTGTAGACTTTCCAAATTACAGACAGCAAAATTGAAAATCTCATTCAAAAAAATCAATATCTTTGTAGGTTTTACTGCATGAAAATATTGTAAATTTTAAAATGGTATGTCAAGTAACTGACTTAATATTCCCGAAACTGCAATAGACCTTCTTGAAAAGGAAACAGTCGCTAAGCTAAGAAAGACATTCCCACATTTTATGGAACCCTATATTCATTACCGTCTTCACAAGCGCCTACAACTGGGCCCTATCTTGAGCAAGTTAGATCCAGCTCACATAATGTTTCCTGAAGATTATTATCTCATCTCATCATCGGATTATTCGACCAATCGTATGATAATCTACAAGCAATTAACACAAAACTGACTAATTCTAATATTGGCAATGAAATTTCATGTACTGCGGATGCAATGACCACGATTGTGTATTTTATCCATGTCAGATGCAGTAACGTGTTCGGCATAACTTCAAGCAGAAAACTACAGTAATATTTATCATCTCACAGATACTTCAGCAATTAAGTCGAGTACCTACCTAGGCCTTGCATGTCGCGGTCTTGTACTGTGTAGGGTAACGAATAAAATACATTACTATAATCTCCTCTCCCCAGTCAAATATTAATCGTCTGTAAATGTGTTGGTGAGTGACCACCCGTGGAGATACCATACGTATTTTTTTCATTCTAACCTTTCATACACCAGTTTCTTTAGTGAAAATCTGAGGACTTAATCTGAAATACAGCATGGAAACTAAAGTAATATTTCCTCCTTGATTCCTTATCTAAATCCAATGAGAAAGTGTGGTTGCAACGTAGCTTTAGGCCTAAAGTCTCACCCACCCTTTTAGATTTCTGTCATGTTCGTACCGTTTTATCAATATATACAATATATATACATGCATTTCGTGTTGTACAATTTATCTTAAATATTACATATCATTTCGGCATTACTGCAGCAAAAAAGGCTAACTTAGCAGTTACTACATGCATTTGGTGTTATCTCAGATTATGACAGTAATGCTGAAACATAAAAATAATAACTTTTACTACATGGTAAGAAATGTGGTCTCTTACAATGAGGGTGGAGCACACAGGGCGAAGACACGCACCTGAAAATAAAGTGCCGAAGAAAATATTTCGACCTGAAACGGGCAAAGCAAATGAGAAAAATATGTATCATAGGTCTGTAATTGTTGTTTGCGTGTGAAGGTGTCTGTCGGGAGCTGTAAGCAGCTTGTACACATGGAAGGAGTCTTGTTATCACAGCTGTGAGAGTAAACACGTCACAAGGTCAGTGGTGTGTACTTGCTTTACTTAAAGCACGAATTGCGTTAATGCCATTCAAGTAAACCTTTACTCAAAGAATTTCATCTACCGTATCGCTAAATAATACCTGCAGAAGTTAAATCGTAATTTAATACGGCCAGGACCGTAAAATGTAGGAAACTGCTGTAGACTGGGGTTGTAGCTCGGACGGGGACGACTAGATTCGAATCTCCTGCTTAGTGTCTATTCATGTTTCTTCCTGTCTTGGGATGGCAGAAGCCTTACAATTAATTTTTCAGCCAAAAAGTTTGACAGTTTGCGTAGAAAAATGCATCGTTTCGGAATTTATCCTACGTCGGCTGACCTTGAATTGCCTGTCGGTGGTAACGGAAAATAGCCTACGCCGAAATATGTAGTGTCATCATTGCGTCACATTGGATGTAAACTATTTATTCCACACGAATAACGACAGTTACAAATAACACGCCGATTTCAATACACTTTTAATAATTATTTACACGAGTAAAATTGCTTACAGCAACAAGTAATTCGTGTTCGTTGTCCATTACAAAGTTGATAAGGACGAGTTAACACCATGCTGCGCGTGTGCTTGACTGACAATGAAAGCCAAGACAGTTCCTTGAAGTGGGCCTTATTACCTAGTCCTTTCTGAACCACCGTCACTATTAAACTGTTGGAAGTTGGTCAGTTTCTTGAACTCGTCCAACAGCCACTTCAACTCTTGTCCTCGGTTTCTTGTCGGCATTCGTGTGCACTTCACCATTTATTTTTGGGAGCCCATCTCTCTGCATTGCCAATTGTGAGAATGAATTTCTTTCTGCGGTTCAAACATTTTCTCAATGACGATTTGATCTTTAGTTCATCCGCAGTTTTGATTCTGCGATCCGTCTGGTGAATTTCACTTCATCAGCTGTGATTGACTTCACCCAGGCTTCTTAATCACATATAAGCTTTGGCATATTCGAATTCTAATATATTTTTTTTCAACTTTTCGAGAGTTCAAAAGGATTCCTTGTTGGCCTGCAATTTTTATACATTACTCTTCCATCTGATAATGAACTTCCGAAGTAATACGTTTTACTTATGCCCTCTTTCTGGTATTTTGCTAAGAGGATGCGCAAATTGACGGGTCAGAATCTTATCTTTAAATTCTCATGCTTTATCTTATACAAACTGTTTACTACCTTCAGAAATGGTGTAAACGAAAGCAGCCTGTTATACAGAATTTCAGGAAAGCTTCTGTAGAAACCCAACCTTTCCTCCCGTTTAAAAAGTCATGAATGAATGATTGATTGATTGATCATATTTCTCTTTGCCGTCTCTTTCCTTTGCCAGGTCTCCTCCTGAGAACGATAGCTCCAGTCGGTTCATCTCGAACCCATTGCCTACCTACTGACTAGAAGATAACTCGAGTACACACACACAACACTTTATCTCATGTTTTTCAAGGAGAACCCTTACCAGCTACTTCGGAACAGAAGGCCTTTTCTGAGAACTAAAAATGAAAAAGATATAGAGTGATTACTTACATTCTCGCATGTTCTGTTGCATTACTGAAAGATACAATCTAGCAACTAGACTCGCTGCCATCGCGACGACTACAGAACATGTACACCCTCTCCTCAATTTAAGGGCAATTTCCTTTTACTCCATCAATTAGAATAACAATTTTCGATATGTATACAGCCCTGAAATGGAAAATAAAACCTGTCGCTTTACGAAACTATTCTGTCGCCAGTGGCTGGGATGGTTTCCGAATTTTATGACAAGAAAAAATCATAATCCTGTGATTCTGACGTCACTATTTATTATGCACATTACAATTTGTTAAAGTACTGATACCGTTATTATTAGGTCGCAAATGTTTCTTTGTTTGTATTTTCGTTTAAACTTCCTTTTTCGCAGTCCTGTTAGTGAGCAGATTGTGTGTGTGAAGATTATGCTTTGTAACACCCTGCCCTGAAATGTCGTCCATGCGAAATTGTGAGGTGGGAATAACATGAGTGTCATTTAATGTTTTATGGTTATAGATATTCGAAGATCTTGCCGCTTTCACTAAGGCAGTTACTTAATAAAATAGAAAATAATGGTATGGATCATGAGAAATATTTTGTTTTCATAACGATGCCATAAGAATTATTGTAAATCGGGATATGTATTTTTATGCTAGCGAGTTAGCAACGTGCCTAATTACGTAGGCTATTTGTATATTAAAGCTGGCGGGTGGCATTTAGGATTTCAACATTTGCCTGCGTAATTGAGGGAACCAATGTAAACATAAGCCAAGATTGTCAAGTTTCCGCACAAAAATTCGAGCCCGTGATCTCCGAAGTACGAAGCAGAAACGCTTATCGTACAACCGATACGTTCCATTAATCACAGCGAATAATAGTATAAACACGCCAAAAGGAAGAGAGCAAACTTTCGATTTTACAGCGTACTGCGTCTATGTGCCTGGGCCTTGATAACGAAGCTTTTTAACACGACTGTACATCCGCAAACTTGTAACGATTTTTTCTGTTATCCTAATCCAACTAATGGTCTCCCAGTAAGAGCAAACATGCAACAGGGATTGGAACAGAATTTGCGTGAGGAAACCTCATAATGTTTATGTGCCAACTTCCTTCTTCTGCACATCAAAATCGTGTCGTAAATTAATTTTTATCATTCAAATAATTTCGCTGTCTCTCTCTCTCTTGATGGGGAGAGACGGAAACAATGATCGAAGCCGAAAACAACTACGAACATACCCACGTTCCATGAATATTTCGTCTCCTAGAAGGAAGTGAACTAGCAACAAGTTTACGCAAGGATTGTGAATCATTGGCACCAAACAAGATTTTTGATGACACCGGAGACTACAAGCAATAAACTTTTGTGAATTTTTTTCTGTTAGGCCTACTTTACGTTTCCACCCCGAATATCACAAACTAAGTACAAAGAGATATACCGGCGAAAGACATGTATTTCTTTTCGATTCCGCTCACTGCAGTTTATTTTCATCCGAAAAATAAGATTTAAGAAACTGTCTCACAAACTAAGCAAGTGCCGTTTCATGTCGCTTTCACAACACACAAGCTTTCTGGCTCGAAGGATGTCTAAAAACGCGGGACTGAAGCACAGGCATACGTCTTAATAAGTCCAACAACGATGGCTGGCGTCACTTCTTATTGCAAACCTAATTTTTCGTTGTAAATTTGGCAATTGGCATCCCATAGTTAAGGAAAAGAAACGGTCATATATACCGAATTAGGCTACAGAAAATTCGTCACTGACTGAAGGGAAGAGAACTGTTGGGAGACTTAGGCGTACAAGGAAGGATAATATTAAACTGGAGCTTAAGGAAACAGCGTGTGTGTGTGGATCGGATTTAGCTGGCTCAGTACAGAAACCACCCGTAGACTTCTGTAAACATGGTAATGAACATTCGCGTTTAATATAAGACCAGAAATTTTGCTGACAAACTGAGTGATTATCACCTTTTCAAGTAGGACTTTGCCCTGTGTTTAAAAAAGAGTGTATCTTTTCAAGATCATACGTGGAACAGAAAAGGAATGTTATCATCTCATATTGTTGAATTATTTTTGTCATGGTAACAACAAGAATGTACTTTGTGATAACCAGGGGTTAAGCGTGAGTGATCATCAATGCGGCCTTTTGGCATACACAGAGATCAAACTCGGCGAACCTTAACAACTCGAGAATGCAAGGGTCTTCATTATCTAAACATCTTGTTAGACCTGGAGACTTTGCATGTACACGAGAAGTCAGTCATTGGTCTAAACCGACGAAGGCCAGTGGTTATCTAGTTGGTGAGGGCGCTGAAGTCTGGAGAATGGTGAGGTCGCATAGCAACACGTAATGTTGAATAAATAGTTCCGTTTCTCGCCACCTGACTATTTGCCTTGGTTGAGATATACTGCTGAACCGGCGCCATGAAGCGAGAAAAGCATAATTGTGATAAATATTTGTATAGTTTCCTCACCATTTACCGCAGCAGCTTTAATTATTCTTGACAGAACAACTGCAACAGCCACAGCCATCTTGTGTCTCCTGTGAAAATAAGCAGACATGTCAGTCAGGAGACTAGTGATGCAATGATAAATACATGCATGCTGGAGCACGTCTGGGCAGAGTCCAGCAGAAGTCTCATTTAGCCGATGTTTGGGCTCTTCACTGCGAAGATATTAGCGTAGATATCTTTGTATACATACACTTGAAAAATGTCCAAAATTGGCATTCATGATCTCTTGTAAATTGTTTTATTAAATTCAAAAAACTTTTCTCCTTAGTAACTTATTTATTTTTGTCCACCTTTTCAAGTTATCATTCCCTAAATCTGTTGCGGTTCGTTGTCGTGTTAACCGTCGCTTCTTCCTGATTTACTTGTTTGTATTAAGCTAGATGTTGGCCTTTTGCCCACAGCACTAGTCATCGAAGCCTGAAGTCACAGGCGCTGCGTAATAAGTTAAAGCCATGGATGACACATACATCCAATGTTCAACGCGTATAGATTTACCGCCATATTAACACTAGAGTTTCATTCTTTATTATAACAACCAAAAGCAGAATTCATAAAAAATTATTAACCTTTTGAGGTCGAAGCTCGTCTAATATTTAAACATTCAATTCCTACCCCAGTCATAAATGGTTGGATAAATTAATATTAAAACAGATCTTGGAGGAACAAGACAACGAGGGCGTGAACTGTCTGTAACTAACAAAGCCTTCGCAGTAAGTTGCCATTTTAAAAGCTTGAACTGTAGTCTAATTAATATTTAAACAAATTCAGTTTCTATTTCACTGCACCTCTATTGCGAAGAATAGTTGTCGATTAATGGCGTTTCGGAAAACAACAACTATTCTGATATGGGAAGGAAACAGGAATGCATTCTGTGGGCAGAATATCGAGTAACTGAATGTTTAGTTGACTGTACACGTGGTTGCCACTTTGTTTTAAACACCAAGCCGGCTAGCAATGATGAAATAACACATCTATTTCTAGCGAATGGGATTCCTGATTTTTGCTTGGTATGTGACTTGTAAACAAGACGAGCTTACATTCGTGAAAATTCCCTACACAGCTGTACCCAAAGCCTTAAAATGTGTCGTGTTTTAAAGTGTGATAAAAACCGGTCTTTCTGGGTCATTATGACAAGATAAAGATAATACTTACTTTCGTATTTATGATCGCTGGAAACACATGTTCGTATGCATACATATGGCATTCTTTTGTGCGATGGCAGAAAATGGTTAGAGCAGTCTCGTGGCACTGTGATATTAATGTATCAAAAACAAGCAATCCCACGCAGTGCATTATGGACAAGGCGGCTGCCAGGTGCGTTAATGAACAGTGAAGAAATGCCAGATGTAAGCATACTGAAGGTGTTATCAGTTTTATTTTACGACATCTCCACCCAACAGCTTAATGAATCTTAGTACTTTGTCTTTGGAAATAAAAATGTGTTCCTTTAATACACTCAACGTAAATTATAAGCCGGGAAAGTTCATAAAGCGATTATTGTTTGATGGTCAGAATTCGATTCTGGGTAGGGGCAGAAATTTGATTTCTTGCCACGACGTCCAGACCGGCTCTGGAGCCCGACTCACCACCATTCTCTAGGATAAAACTACCGGAATGCTTTTCCTTTACGTCGTCCGTGGCTTCTAAAGTAGTTACCTTAAATGTCGTCGTAAAAATGGGCCCACTTTGAAACATGGACCATATGGGTATTATATTTAAAACTAAGATTTCAACAATCTTCACCGTTGGCTTGAGTTTAAGATTCCAGCATAATACGTACGTACTGAATAAATTACATTTATACAGAGTGATCATTTTATTGTGAACCCATGGTACAGGATCACACTCGTCACGCTGCAGGCAGCGTCTTCGAACATGCTTCATCGTGCTGGTCATCCTTTCAAACGATCTTTGAGACAACGTACGCGGTGACAGACGACAGATTGTCGAATCTGAACGCCATGTTCATCGTTCTCTTTTACACGAAATTGTTTAAATTTTAAAAGGGGACGAACAAAATGATCACTCTGTACTATGGTTTGTGGTTTAAAGTCGGGGTCAGCTCAGGTCTGAAGGCATATAATTGCAGGACTCGGCAACTCGATCCCATAAACTCTCACATATGACGCACGTATGCCCACAGACCCGTGTTTACTTTATTTAACGGCGAACGGTAACCATATTACAATTCACCTTGAAATGTTGAATGTGTTGGGTGCTATTTTAGTTGTGGATAAGATTCGCCCACATGTGGTAGAATGAAGGTCTGTTCACATGCCACTGACATTATTCGCAAAACTGTTGGCTTGAACACAGGCTGGCGTGACTAGCTTCTGAGGTATACGCTACAATAGCGATACATTTACTGTGAGCCATGGTCTCTGGTTTCTCTGTTCTGATTGGAGACAACAAAGATTGTGATCGTTTTAAATGTCGAAAGATTTGTGTAGGTGTGAAACTTGGTCTCACGTTAAAAAATCAAAGTGTCTGAAGGGTATAAATCACTTGGGAGAGCCAGATGGGGGGATAATATTAATATGAATCAGGATGAAGGTGCTAACTGGACTCGTCGGTCTCATCATAGAGTCTAGTGTCGGTTTCTTGTAAGTATGGTAAATCATATTCTTGTGCCATAAAACGCACGATATTTATTGAACATCTGAGCACATATTAGCTTCTCAGGAAGACTTCTGTTCTATGAAGATTGTTATAAGTTTAATCTAGCCTCTGCGTTGTATGACTCTCGAATCAAACTTTTGTCGATTTCCTTTTTAGCGTGTGATGAATATTTAACAAAATGTATTATAACTAAATGATGTGACATGTCTAAAATATGATAAATTTTGTAACACTGGATTTGTATCGTCAACAAGTCAATGTTTCCAGTGTATAAACGACGCAAATCCCCGCATATACTTCCAAAGTTGTCTGTACTAGTTTGGATGTAGCCTTTTTTTTACGTCTCATTGTGAACCTACTACATTCTGAAGTTGCAGAGGTTCTGCTCGCTACACCTGGTTCTTCTGAAGTGTACCTCCCGGGCTCCCATTGAAATCACTTGTGTGTAGGTGCCATAACACTGGACCACCGACCAGGTCTGCAGAACGCCTCTTATACCGCATCTCGGAGAACGTAACTGACACTGTAGGCAGCCTGCGACTTCTCTAAATTTTTACGAGGTTCGTTCACCCCACCAACAATGATTAAATAATGGGAGGCTGGGCTTAAGTTTTGTAATGAAGAGTTTTATACCTTGCAGCTACAATTGGCCAATTTTATTACGGTGATTAAATCAAAGGGTATATGTAGTGCACATGGGAGACACGGAATCCACTGTCTACACTAATTTCGCCGAATATCTGATCTAGATGTAATTATTAAATAAATATCAGGGTAGCGTTGAAGTTCCAGCGTTATTTCATATGTTCTTATTGTGATATCATTAAATCATTCACTAATGTCAGACAAATTATCTAACGTATTTATGAAGATCAAACATAAATTTATAGTACCATGTCCTATGATACAAATTACACAAAAATTATTTGGTGTTTTTTTTGTTTCCCCTGGAGAACCCTGTAGCAGTTTTCGAAATGCTAAGTCAGTTACGCCCTTTTAATGCCGGTGTTCAACATATGGGCATCACCATGACTCCATAATTCTCACCCACTTGCAGCTGTCTCCCACGGGCTGTGGTTGTGTTGTATATGCGCAGTGTGTTACCATTTTGTTTTATTTCAAATGGATAGGACGTAAGAAAACGTTATATCCGCAGTCTCAAACTGCTCTTGGAGAGCAGAGATGCAATCTGGTTATTCATATAGATTTACGCATGACTGCCAACTTCAGTGGGTATCTTGTTCATTGATGGTACATTTATTGCGTGCTCTCCATTTGATATGAAATAGAGGATTATAATTTGTAACACAACAGTTTAAAACTTGGCCTCTCTCAGAGAATAATGAAGAAAACAAAGTGATGAGAAGAATACTGAGCCTGTGAGAGAGATAACAGGAAAACGCTAAATGCATGTACCAAATGAGTTACGATTTAGACACGCTTTGCCTATGTGCACAGCTAATTCTATCGGCTTATTTTTATCAATGAAAAAACAACAAATGTGGAGGGATGCCATGTTCAGGCAATGGAACACAACCTTCACAAAAAGTTATAATTTAGTCACAACAATTTAGCGACTGAAATTATTCGTGAGATGAAAACAAGTCGAGCATAATTACATTTAATTTCCGGTTTTAGTTTTTAAAATTATGTACGAATCGCCTCAATATATTCATGTACTAGGGTTGCTAAAGACCGCTGATTTATAGCCAAGTCGTGCGTGAAGTATAAGGGAAGGAGAATACGTCAGCATCTTCTACGAAACAGAGAAATTTAACTTTGTATCGAAACTAGTGGTAGAACGTGCATCAAATGTCCCTTACGGAATACTTTGCTCGAAGAAACATTTTCCAGCAATAACATCCCGAATGGATTCATACGATTTTATGACTCTTCAGCTTCTAACTGCTATTTAATGCCAGCAAGATATGCAGACGCCATCTTCATGGCATTGAGTTGCTGGCTGAAACTACGCACCTTTTGATGCCATGTTTATTCTGTTGGCTGTCAAGGCTATATTTATCTTTAATTCTTCAGGTAACCTGAGAGTTTTTATTCAGGCATTAGGAGACAGATGTCCGTATTGTTAGTCTACTTTAGGGTCTATATTGATTCAATCAAGATAATTTAAATGACGCCCCAACATGCAACATAAAGAATGAGAAAAATCAGACCAATTTCAATATTGAGTATTAGAAATTTTGTAGTATTTTTTCAGGTTTCAATAAAACTTTGATTTTGCTTTGTGGTGCCACTGCAGGTATTTGTTACAGTTTCACAAACCTTAACGGCGAAGTCACATAACTGAATACTATCCCGCCTTCGCTCCTTCTACTTCCATTCTATTGATAATACCGACATAACGAAATTGTGAGGTGGGCGTAATACTAAAGTCACTGAAATTTCGTGTTGTTAAGACCGTCGTTAACGCGTACTCCCTTCTGTAACAACATGGCGGCTATCAGAAATTAAAGCTTCATTTTTCAGTTTTCATAATTAATGAACCATTGCATCTGTAAACGTTAAATTTCATATGGAGACATTATAATCCAACTACACATTTTATGTAAAACCTGTGTCGTTAAAAGTTACAAATATGGCGGTGGTCAACTTTGACTTAAAGGGACTCTATATTTACTAATGATCATTATAAACAAAGATCACTGAGTTAGGCCTATATATTTATGCATAACTCCTAGCCTAACAGGTAGAAGCATATAAAGAGAAGGAGACGTCATAAGTTCTTTTCAGAACTCCATTCTTTTTAATTTCATGTTAGGTCGTGTCTAAAATAAGTGCGTTTTTGTGTATGCTAAATATAGGAATTGTGACGTGAATTTACATCTGAGTCGATGATGGGGATTGCTGGCAATCGCAAGGACTAATATGTTTATTCACTCCACCTGCATACCTTCTGCACTAGGAGATGAAAACTGTTACTGATGTGAATAGGAACTGACGTACATAACTAGAAACCGCAGTTACTAATCAATATCTCATTCTAGGTGGGCCTCGGCTTCAGTAGCGTGAAGTAAAACTGTAGCATGGGCACGTTTCCTTTCCACAAAGCCTGACACAAGGAAAATAGGCTAGAGACTCTGTCCAGCTGCAGTTCAAATAGAAACCTATATCAGAGCGTGGCACACTCCAAGAGCCTTTACTCTGGCTGGCATCCTTGTTTTATGGCAACAATAAAAATGCTATGGTTTGCTGTCCACAGCCAGGGTTTATTGCCCGTACAAAGTCATTAAATATTAATCAGATTTAAAAATCGCAAATAGACGTGTTGATGGTTTTTAAATAGCAAGCCGTTAGGAGTGTGGCGACACTAAGCTCCGCTATGTTGTGAAGCGGAGATTCATTAGTAAATCAATAGACCTCACATGCATTGCCCCTCTTGTTCCAACAAGCGAAGCCAACAAGCAACACACAGCAACCCTCAGCGGTAAGAACTCACTCCTCGATGGCCGCCTCATGCCTCGCGGTGACACAACCACAGTAACAGTTACTCTAGTTTATTTAGAAGGACGATTATTGAACAATGAATTGGAAAGGATGTGGCAGGAAGCGATCGCGCTCTGATTTGATGCAGTATCCTGGCATTTGCCTGCAGATGCTGAGAGAAAAACACGAAAAATATCAGTCAGGACGGCGGTTATGACTTTCTTGGTTTTCCTCAGTCTATACAGAAGAATGTCAGGATAGTAGTAGCAGGTTAAGGCGGGCTCCTTCCAGACCCTTACCTACTTATCATTAACAACAATATTCTTTTCTCTTTACTGAATATTCAGACGAACCTGCATTCTGTATCTTGTGTCAGTTTCTGCTCGATTTATAGAGGTCTACAGAAACGAGGCAGGGACGTTAAGACACTGAATGTACACTCTGTGCAACTAAAATGAAGTACATTGGAATTACGACGCCAGCTGTACGCTTTCCGGTTTCTAACGCTTGATTTTTGCTGCTCAGAGTGTACAAGCCAATTTACTAAGCAAATGCTTCACCCAACATATGAAGACAGTGGCAATGAGACAGGATACAACTATTATTTACTTGGGCTTCTCGTACAGTCACACGCAATGCACGGGCTAAATATTTTGTTTGCATGGATCTATCTGCATCTCGAATCACATACGTAAATACCAGGGCTTATAATTGATGATTATTGAATCAGACGATACTTCACATTTCAGAGGTCCCAGGTTCGAATCGTGGCCTGGAGACCGGCAGTCTTGAGAGGTTTTGTGTTATTTTGTTGTACTTTAAAATAGCTTGTAAATGGTTCCTGACAAGTTCATTGCGATGTCGCCATCTTATTCGGTGCCAGGTCCATGAATTCTTATGACTATGTGTTAATGTTCCTCATAGTTTAGCGCACTATTAATCGACAGTTTCGTATACAAATTATGGAAAAACTGACTCATCCATTCATATGTTCGAATCTCGCATATTGCATGGATGTGTGCGTATTTCATACTTGCCAATTCATGCCCGGCAATTTCTTTGTTGTTTGGTTGGATTCAGATTTCTGTATTTGTGCCAGTTGTCTTAAACATTTTTTAAAAAAACCTCAACCCCCCCCCCCCCCCCCCAATTTTAAGTGTTTCGCCTTGTAGTAGCTCCTCACGGTTACGGCTTAACAGAAAATGATATTTTGTAACAATAATTTGTGATTGGGTAACCATGTATGTTGAAATCGCAAACTACTCACTTTTAATAGAGGAGATTCATGCAGCCAAATTTCGATCAAAATTCAGTTCTGTTAGTTCGCTGCACAGCTCTGTGGCTAGGCGCTGCCACTTCACAAATACATTAATAATGGATGTAGATAAGAGAATATCCCCTATCTTACCAGTTGTACTACACAACGATCCCACTTTATTTGAGACCACTTTGATATTCCTGAGAGCCGTTGTGTTTGCGAAACATGTGATAACATTCAGCTATCCTTTTCAGTCTGTCTTTTCACTTCATATAGAAAGACAAGCCTACAGTATCAAATTATCCATGTATCTGTGTGCCTGTCCTACAGATATATGAACTAATTTATGGACATTCATGAAACTTAGTATGAGCATAATGCCACTACAGACAATTCCCTACTATGAATAATACTAAGGGTTAATTTGAACATCATTTGAAATAGTTTCAATAAGGTGAGGAAAATGAATTTTATAATCTAATATCTATAATTTTCTGTCTAATGATGCCCAAGACACGTGAAATCGTCGTCAGCGATCGACATCCACGTAACACTATGTACTGCTCTTAACTTCGAATGATAACATAGGCATCTGTACTTTTGTCGTTGTTGTTTGTTCTTGTTATCTAAAACGCCATGTTTTTGTGAACTTTGTAACTCACTTTTGTGACCCTTCGACATGTTATGTTTTGTGTCTCAGCAAATGTTTTCATTTAAATACATGATAGTATGACGTGATTAACCTTCCATTACATTACATGTTTGTTGTTTCTAAAGGTTACTTAACGAGATAATATGTGACATAACCCCATAACAGAAGTCTACGCTGTTTATATACTACCATGGCCGTTTATAATTTCTTTCCTTGGACATAAAAGAATAAATTGCAGGTTTCTCTGATAGAGTTATCTCGATAGTGACAAGGAAAGGGGTTAAATAATTTAAAACTGATCGCTCAACAATGTCAAATAACTTTCGTACAAATTTATTCCACTCGTATAATCACAAAGATAACAATATGATGACGGCGATACAGGCATATATGTTTGTTGCACTGATAAGCTTTAATAATATCGACTGAAACAAAGTAAATCGTCAAATTTAAGTACGGTTATAAGGCTGTATGTCGATGATGCAGTAATTTGTGATAAGGTAGATCATCATGTAATTGTTAATGTTGACTACCTGTCTAAGGTCTTTCGGTACATACATACAGGCTGAAGATTTATTAGCCCTAAATCCCACGAAACGAAGCGAATGAAGATGAAAATTGGAGTAGGCTTACATGTGGTCCCTTATAAACGTAATATTGCCACCTGGCCGTGCTGTCTTAACGCGTTTGCAGTAAAATCAATAATCCGTGATGAATGCGGTATCTTTTGAACAAGGAAATGGAATGATACTATTATGTTGCACACGTTATTTAAATGAATGAAAATATAAGAGAGACCTAAGTTTACAATAAATTACAGGCATCTAAAATTTCACTTTCACCACACAATCTGTCGTTGTCTGAGCGAAAATGTAGGCTACAATGTGTTTTAAAAATCCAGCCCATAAATTCTGATGAAATATGCGTCAGACCAAAAACATTTTGTTACCAACGACAGCAATGAAGTGTTCTCGGGCGATAAGCCGTGTGAAAATGGCAGTGTGGTACAACGTTTCGGAGACTGTCTCTACTTCCATTATGAGGGTCGACATCAACTATGATGATGGAGGCACAGATAGTCTCCGAAACGTTACAACGCCATTTTCACACAGGTTATCGTGAAGGTATCAAATTTTACATACCTGACATTAGTGCTTTGCACACACCATGTAAATATATCCTGAAACAGGATCTCCGAAATAAGCTTCGGTTACACCAGTTTAGGAAATTAGATTCCACAGATTGTTCTTGGGGGGGACCTTAAATTGTTTTTACGGGTCGGCCCAATGGAATCATTGCCTAGGCAACCGAGAATGGAAGCTGTACGCGTTTAGAGGGCACTTCAACTTGAACGTGCGAGTTTGTATCGAACACGGTCTTGGTACTACAGGCGAGAGCAGACGCTGAGCGGGCTCATTGACCCCAGTCACGATAAAGGAGTAAGCTAATAGATAAAGTACTCATGTGTCACGCCATAAAGAAATATGGGAGAGCGGAGTAAAGCTCCACGAACTCATGACCTCGGAATTACACCATACGCGGGTTCGTGGCTCGCAAAATTTTCGAACTCGGAAGAAGTAATTTACCTGAGCTAGTAAGGCTTGCCCGCAGTCAGCAAATAAACTTACGTTGAATAATTAGTGAGAATTGTGACATGTGCCACATTTGAACGATCCATTTGGCTGGAAATATAAATACTGTACATAAATGTCACAAAGTTGCTTTCGCAGTTTTAGTTCTGGGTCCTGCGGAGGAGAAAGGAGGGTAACAGGTCTTTGAACTTGCCCCAAGCACAAAAATGTCTGGGAACAAACAACCGTTCACGTGCCAGACACGTCCCTGGATTGCGGGATCTAACTGAACATCGCTATAAATAGACAGGAAACATTTTGTTTTCAAATCTGAACTAATAATGGTAAATAATTGTATGTATCCTTCCACAGTCGTCTGTGTGAGATGGGAAAGCCATAGATAATGATCGGTTTATGGTAAAATAACAAAGTTATGGATGTGAAACCTGGTATCTCACTTTTCCACCAAAGGTGGGCAATTTCTTTACTGGCTGAGCATTCCAGAGTACCCTGCATCTTCTCATCTGCCATGGCGAATGGTAATGAGGCGAGAAACAGAACTGACAACGCCACCATTCCATTCATCATCCAGACAGCAGCTCTGTCACATAGATAACCAATGGTCCTTTTCGGTATATAAGATATAAGTACAATTTAGGGTAAGATTTGAGGTTTTCACAGCGGCAAGTATGAAGATTTCTGTCTTCTGGGTTAACCAACGTTTCAGAGGTCATACTGCCCTGATGACGGAGGCAGTATGACCTCTGAAACGTTGGTTAACGTCTAGCAGACTACACAGCGCAACAACCCAGAAGACAGAAATCTTCACAATTTAGGGTATTGTAAGTTTTAAGCCCAGTCGTGCTACTAGTGACCATATTTGTAAGATGTCAGTTTATACGTTTGAGAAATTTAGTGACAACGATTCGGTACATTAGTTATTATCCTTGCAGCCGCCATGTTATTTTTTTATTTTCCTAAACACATATTACTTCAGTAAAAGTTAGTAATTGTTTGAAAACTCACCCCAAAGTCCCATGATCTTCAGAATCATCTAGAAATGAAAAGAGTGCGTGGATTAGTTAACACGAAACAAGAAACTATTACCAAATAGCACAGATGGAGGGTAAATGCGAACAAGGGTGTTAAGAATATTTGCATCGAACATAAGAGGGAATCAAATAACAGCATAGAGAAAATGACATAATGAGGGGCTTCATAATTTGTTCTCCCTGTGCCAGGTATTACTGATCAACTTATGGATGATGAAAGCAGAGCACGTGGCACTCATGGGAGAAATTCGAAATACATACAAAATTTGAGTCGGAAAATATTGATGGAAGAACGGAACATCTGCAGTTCAAACATCGTTGTTAAATAACTTGAGAACCAATTAACCATCTCCACTAATAATATATGAGTTGGAAGATTTAAATGAAATTGGTTAGGACGGTCACGCCACTGAAGGTCATCCGAATTATAGCCTATCCCTGCCTTGAACGACGGCTACACTGTAGCCACGCGAGATAAAGCGGTTGGCTCCCATTCGGGCAACCAAGAAGTCAGCTGTCCCGCTTCTCCTTCAGCTACATTCCGTACAGAAGCATCAACCATCTCTTCCTTCTCTGGACTCTACTAAGGCAGGATTCACCATAAAATGCCACAGCGAAATTCATAATTTGACTGTACATAAACTCACCAGTTTATAGAGGACGCATGCCATTTTTGCATTTCGTTTAGTGATGCTCTGGCATCGGTCCTCTGAGACCTCTGGGATAGAATGAGCTCAGGGCTCAATGTTAACCACTACGTCGTACAGTAACATGTGACTTTTGTCTCGTAAAATTCTTGATGTGTCAGCATCTTAGCTTTCGGAAAGGAACCTTATATTTAGAAAAACTGATTGCTAATTGATTAATTCTTGAAATATTTAACGACGCCCCTGCAACCATGTAAGACAATTAATGAACAACAAAGAAAACGTCAAGGTACTATTCCAGCATTTGAATATGTTTATGAAAAGCAAGTTCTGGGCACTTTACAAAGAAACGTACTGCTTTGTGTGATGGGGAAAGTGGATTCGGGGAGGGGAACTGGAGGTCGGTGCCCCCTGCCACTTGTAACAAGGACGCCCGTCGCTGGTGTGACCCCATGGCGTGTGTACCTGTCGTAAAGTTAACCCCTGTACGTCTGTTTGATGCAACCCAGCCGACGCCATGACGCCGCTTTGCAATTTACGTAGCTACTACGTACACTGAACGCAAAGAACAACCAGCAGCAAGTCGCCTTAGCCATTCGGTCGGTCCCGGTTCCAGTGCGAAATGTTGTCGCGCCGTCATTGCAGCTCCTAGGTTTTGTCGTCCATGTGGTCTGTAGTTCAGCGTCATTTTTGGATTCGGGTTTCCTTCGTTTTTCCAGCGTGATAACATAATTTTTCCTGGTGTTTATTTAGTGAGATTTCAGCTTCTCAGGGCGTCGAGTATGAAGATGACATCTTCTGGGATGTTGACCAACTTTTAGATGAGCTTACTGACTCCAACATCCCAGAAGACAGTCGTCTTGTGGTATTTACTGATTGTAGACTCCAGCGAGGGTAAACGTAATTCCTGTCTTAATTCCTCATTATGTTTACGTCTCTTTACAAATTCGATAAAAGTTTTCCATGTTATGTATATCAAGCTACGCAGAACGTAGCGAATAGATCCACTCAAAGTTCAGTCTGTGTATGTATCAACAAACTAGCGGCTGGCTTTGAGAATAATAGTTAGCCTTTATTACCCCTTATTGTAAAACCAGTTGTTGCTTATTCGTTATGTGACCTCAAAAACTTGACACTATTCGGCACAGCCGTGAGCCGGGATAGCTCAGTCAGTATAGTGACTAGCTACGGGCTAGACGACCGGGGTTTGATCCCCGACGGGGGCAGAGGATTTTTCCTCTAGCCTCTGCGTCCAGACCGGCTGTGGGGCCCACCCAGCCTCCTCTACTATGGGTACCGGGGTCCTTTCCCGGGGGTAAAGCTGGCCGATGCGTGATGCCAACCACTCACCCCCATCTAGTGCCGAGGTCAAGGAAGAGAGGAGCTATACCTCCACTCACCCCAAATGCCTTTTTTACTCGGCACAGCCAGGAAGGAAAAACAAGCGATTGAATCTTAACCTTCTGAAGCAAAATAGAGCGAAATGGTTACGAAGGGTAGTATAAGAGCAGGAGCAAAGGAAAATGTAAGAGAAAAATGACAATACACTTTATTTCTGGCGGAACAAGAAGCATTTTATTGTTATTAAGTTCCCAAGCAATGCCCGCTCGTCTTGATAGATTTAAAAGATCAGTCTGGTTAACGCTGTTCCAGTAAATAATATCTGTTCACACAGAACCATTTGAAACCCATAAATACAAAATACAGCTTCACTGATTCTTAAAGCAGATCGTGCATAAGTGACCACTGGTCTTCAATGACAAGCAAGAAACCGAATTAACCCCATCGTTTGGTAAATTAAAATTAGATGACGTCCCTTGCTCCGAGCGTCATCGACCAGCAGAGCTTCACCACGTCAAGTGCTTTATTTCTTACTGAAGGTGGGGGTGTTCATAACGTTCGTGGCCTCGTATATTTTGACATTTTGCCTTGTTGCTTTGTAACACTTGCGCGCAGACGCCATGGTGTTAACAGGGGCGTGGGCGAGAGAAGTGGTTGTGGATAAAGGAGAAGAAAGTGATGGGTGGGAGCTTGGACCAATCCAGAGATCCCTATGGATCTCGGAAAATTGTGTAGAAGTGGCCTTCAACCTGTCGTAACTATAAAACTGAACCTGCTAATAACAGACAGCAAACCGCGTATCGAAGGATATTCGCGATTTCACTCCATCATGTTATTTTCTCAGATCTTCAGATTTGTGATTTTGCACGTCTCAACTAAATCTCGATATCCCCATTCATTGAAGCTGGGTTTCTATTCATGTCATTGGCATGCTTAAATTCGCCGCCACGTACATACCGTCTCTGAAGCCCTTCGGGGCCAAACATGGACGTGATGTTCTTCCGAAACGTTATACGGATTAACCTCCTATAAGACCACATCACAACCTAGAGGACAACAATCGATATGGTTAGGTTTCAGGTCCGCACAGTTATCTTCTGGGATGTTTCGCTATGTAGTCTGGTAGATACTGACTCGACGTTTCAGAGGTGCATACTGCCTCCATCACCAATGATGAGAAATTAAACAATAATTACGCAACCATATGCCACCCTCGCCGTACAAAACATCGCTACCATACCTCAGGCCTGTGATTTGTTTCGTCAGATAGCCTACCAGCTCCAGAACACAAGCTGCTGTGTGTGGATATTCGGTTTAAGATACAGCCCTGTTTACGATATAAGAAATTACATCATATTTTACAACAGTGCAATGCAATTCTGTCAACGGTGGTCGATACCGTGAGGTATATACAGATATATATATATATGTGCCTATTAAACTTTTCTTTCATTCATTTTTTCTCTTATTTTCCTTTCCTTTCTTGCATTCTACGAAGAAGTGATTCTGTCTTCGGTGAAGGATTAAGACACATAATAATCGACATGTATTCGTGTCAGAAGAATCGTGGGTTTCAGCACACTTTACTGAGTTTTCCTTAAGATTCCACTGGAAACTTCGTCTGTCAGTTTGGTTGGTATTCAGACGCATGACACATGTAGAAACTGGCATATTTTTTTCATTAGTTTAAAACTGTCTAGATAACATCTGACTGCTATGAATTGTGAAATTCTTATGAGCAGGAAGTATTAGTCAGGCGGAAATCTTAGCATTTAAGAGCATTATAAAAATGTTATTCAAAACATTCATGCCACTAACATTTCCTCCCAACCCCGTATATTTCTCTCTAGTGGTCTTTTCCCTTCAGGCGTTTCCACTAGAATTTTGCGTGCATTTTTAATCTCTGCCGTGCATGCTGCATGCCCGTCTATTGAAATAATCATCTCTTTCATCTGTCTTATGTTAACCATTACTCGTCCAAAGGGATAACACATTATAGAAGTGTCGGTACTGAGATTTTCATACGACTCAAGGTCACCCGCCCTACGCACTGCGCTAGCCTTCTGAATTTCTGAACGAATGCGTCACGTTGTACTGAAGAAGAAAGAACTCAGAAGAGATTTTGGACGATACTGATACTTTCAACGCGAAAATGATCATTGTTGTCATCATAATCACGATGATGATGCCGGCAGTGTTGATCGAGGAGAAACCGACCACACCCATACGGTGTTGCCAACTCTTGAAACAACGGGTAGGGTTCATGGATCAATGCGGCGACGGTCAAACACACCCCAGCCTCCTCCCCTGAAGAAGTAAAATTGTTTCTGTACACACTTCCACACATTAGCACCACCTCGTTATTAAACCAAGTTAGGACGGACAGGAGCTTAACTGTCTGTGGAAAGTAAATTGGATGGTATTACGGTACGCTTTTGTCTACTAATTCTCCTTTCGGGTGAATTCATTGGCGTTTCTACCCTCCTTAATATGAAACGAATCATACGATTGTCTCAAAGGCAGCAAATACGACGTAACAAAAAAGAATAAACAAGACGTGAGTTATTTGGCTTCATAAGATGTCGACTGTCGAACTGTTTCAGTGCTAACGCTGAGATATTTCGAAGATGACTGTCTTCTGGGATGTTGCGCCGTGTAGTCTGGTAAAAATTTGCTGACGTTTCAGAAGATAATCGTCTTCAAACTCGCCTCGTGAGTACCTGATCTGCCACCCGAGATATTTCGTTCATGGGCTGGATTGAACTGGCGTAGGGTAGGGGCCTGTGGCTGCTTGTTACGAACTGGCGGATTGAAAAAAAAATACGGTAATTTCTTAAGCAGCTGAGCGACAACCAACCTAAAGACCTTGCACCATGGAGATACTGGCAGTATAGAAAATGTTATTATCAACTTGGAGTTTAAGAAAGCGAAAAAGTTAGTAAGTAAGTAAGCGCGCGCGAGTGTGTGTGTAGAAAGCATCAATAGGCCGCGTATTCGGGACAAACACGGGATGTCCTTCATTGGGCCGTCTGGTGCCCGCGGGCCACAGTCATGAGGCTCATTTGTAAGCATTTCACGTTTCAATGGTCGACTGACTGGTTGGCTTCTTGTCTGCCTTCCGTAGCCTCCTTACCACTCCGACGTCTTGCCACCGACTGTAACCTAGTATGCATTCGGTTCCTTAGTTCGTCGATATAAAACCGGCCCGACCCCCTGATCATTCGTTCACATCATCACATTAAAGTTAAAATTAAACTTGTCCCTGGTGCTTACTAAGCACCATGCCACGAACACGTGTAGGAGAGTAAAGTTTAGATCCACTCATTCATGACCTCTGCATTATTTGGAGGCGAATTAGTGTCACGTCCCTTCCGCTGCGTCCCCAGGGAAATAGCCCCCAGTAACCAATGGATGGGATGCTGGGTGTGCCCCAAAACAGGTTTGGACTCGGCATCCGAGGAAAAAATCTCTTACCCCGGCCGGGAATCGAACCTCGGTGGTGGGATCACATCACATAATTAATTTCTGTATAATGAGCCGTCTCTGAAAAGAGTGTAACAAACTTCGATTTGATTGACATGAAACGTAGGGTCATAGGTCCCCTTGAATAAAAATTAAACTGGCAATATTTTGCTGCGGGGACCCCACCAAATTTGGAAAGAAGCCGTTCAGAGAGGAAATAAGCACAGGTACGGACGGACTGACATGACCAATGGTTTTCTCTCGTTGATCTTGTGGATGAGTGAGTGTGATGATGTTGGAGAAGACTCTACACGTGTTGAACACTGGTGATGATGTCATCAAAATGCCACACTGCATCTTTAACAGACTTTCCTGCAGCTGAATACGAGACATTTGCCGCATTGGCATCCTTCAGAGATACATCCGTTCTGGTTTGCTGTCCAACTAATGGTTCAGGGGCCGCGACGAGCCCGATTATCTTTTGAACATTGAAGATGAAAAGGAATTAGAAAGCAATAAGCAAAGAAAGATAGAAAGCAAAGTAAACGGTAGGAAAGAGAGAAACAAATAAATTAAGAAGGAAGGAATGTGGGAATGAAATAACGTAAAAACGAAAGACAGTACAACTACTTCGTTGCAAATGAGATGACAAGCACAACAGCAGAAAAGACATTCACTTAGTAAGCAGCCAAAGTATCTGATTATGCTTACGTAAAGTACCTCTTCGAAAACTGATAGTTACTCAGCTGGTTAAGATATCTGATAACGAGTAGAAGGAGCCGGCAGGTTCATCACCGTATTCAGAGAAGCCCGTCAGTTTAAAACACTGCACAAAGCAAGTGATGACTTGCTATCGATTCTACCAGCTAATGTAAATCTGAATTACGAAAGAAAATTAGTGCTGATAAAATTCTGCAGTTATTTCCAGTGACGCTCAACATGGAACGTTTTAACAAGTGGCAGGCCAGTTAAGAATGCGTCCAGTCTGGGGGACCGGTTCGCTGGCGACCGTAATATCCGGCAGCAGACACGTGTAAACAAAATGACCTATATGCGCATTCTTGCCAAACTTAGCAAATAGAATTCTTTTTCTCTACTGTGTCTTTGTTAGAAAACTGAATCACAAACAAAACTCAAATTTGGCGCCGTGCCTTGTTCTTCGTTTAGAAACTGAAAGATCAGCAGATAAAATACTGAAGCAGGGGTTAACAAAAGTGAGAACGTTTTAAGTTTCCTTTAAAAATAGTGGTTACATATTAGTAATTTGAATGTCTTTTTATTAGCTTATTTCCGGCAAATAATATATTTTATTTAGTTTTTCCAAGCAAGATATGTAAAATAAAATCAATAATACAAGTTTCATTCTTTATTAGAAATAATATAGTTTTAATTAGTATGAAAAAGATGGTTCTCTTCTGATTTACAGGATCATGTAGTCTGGTAGAAGTTTACCAGCGTTTCCAAGATATTTGCTGCCTTCATCATCAGGGCAATCACCCATCGCCCTGATGATTCAGGCAGCAAGGCCAACTGAAACGGTGGTACAAACGTCTACCAGACTAAACGGCACTGCAACCCAGAAGACAGCCATCTTCGTACCCACCGCCGTGAGCACCTCAAAACCTACTTAATATAAATTATACATCAAAACACTAGAAACACTAGAAATGGTGCAGTAAATTCCAGCTCAGAAAATGAACGCCTCGTGTTTGCTACCGGCGGCGAGTGCAACAAACATTCACTTGACCTGCTGTTGTTTGTTCTTCCTTACACCAATCCTCGAGGGTCCTCGACCGCGATAAAAGAATTTGTTGGTGAATAAAGACTTCCTCTCACTCCTCACCATTCACGCAATGTTTTAGACAATTTTGACAGGGGTGACCAGTCATTCCTAAGTTCACTGCTACTCTGGGACTACGAGATGATCGTGCATCGCATTTGGAGTTTCCCGAAGTTGATACAAATAGAAACCATACATTTACAGTACATTGAAAGTCGAGCAGGAAACTGCAGTAACAGGCATTAGTGGTTTTACAGATTTCTGTGTCGGTTTCAAAAGAAACTAGCAAACAAAATATATCATTTTTGAAAACATGTTTTCAGGATTTTACAGCCCATACGATGTTCTTGAACCGGATGTTACGACCAATTGTATGAAAATATGTTTAGTTGTTTCAATGATGAAAATTCAAGCCTTAGGCATAAGAAGCAAAACAGTATAACTGGTACCCACCATAACAGTTTTATGACTTAACACATAATATACGGTACAGGTACTTGTTAAAAATAGGGCGGTGTCTGAATATATCTCGAGAACACGTAGCGTTATGGATTGCTGTTTAAACAAGCAAATGTGGCCCTTGTTTGAATACGTTTAGGATTATTCTTCGTACACCATGACGCAATGTATAAACATGTTCCCACAATAATACGAGTTGAAGAATAATATTTATTTCGCATTTTCTGGAAGGACCACAACCTCCAAAAACGTATTCAGTCACTTGGACAAAATGACAATATTTGGAATTTTGTACGTCTTGGTGGAAGAATTATTTTAACACCGTGTTCACTGCATCGTGCTTTCCAGTTACAATTGTTCTCAGACAACTGTGTGTCCACAAGATAGCAGATAAAAGGAGAATTATTATTATATGATTATTGAATTTACTTTGTTTTGTCGTGCTGCATCTGTAATTGGCCGACTGGCTGTTGATGCAGCACTCTAATAAAAAGAATTGAATTGAATACTGAAAACAAAATTTATTCCAAACTTCACGACGATAACAGTAAGCAGCTATCATACTGACACTAATCTGTTTGTAAGATTACAGAAGAAGTAGTTAATCTATAGTATTTCCTTCGGTATTCACTTAAGCGGGCAAGTGTGCTTCAAAGGTTTGTATTAATAGGCCCGCCAGAGAGTACCCCTTGTCACTTGGCAAAGGTTGACGTCAACTACTAAAGACTCTGTATAAATTAGAATATCTTTTCTGGTTCCGATCAAATGCATCTGTCCAGTCATCGTGACAGCGGATATATTACACGAGTGCCTTAATGTTTTTGTTTCAGTATAAATGTTCTGTGATAAATCGAATTTAAGTAATCGGTCTGACGACTTCCGAAGGAGCATTTAATGTGAATGAATAATGTAAAATTGTAGACTGATGAATAAAACAGCGTCGTGGAATACTGAGTCCTGACCGTGTGGCCAAGTATTTAGAGGTCAATAAAATGAATTACAGAAGTGGTTTGGTAGTGTGTTTTTAATGGCGCTGCGGTCACTCCAGAACCTCATATAGCAAAATTTTTATTCAGGTGATCAGCCACGCCATTTTGGAACCAAAGTCTGACAATCTGGAGACCATCTATCCCTCTAACATAAGGGAATCAAATATATCTAAAAAGTTAATAAGCGTGTATTTAGCCTACCGCCTTTGGGAACTAAAGTAAGATTATGAGACCATCATGCTGTCCGTATGCGTTTGAATCAGGTGATATATTTTTACGAAACTTGGTATGAGCCTTATGCCATCCCGTTCTTTTTAATTTCCTGCAGTTGGTAATAATTTAGCAGACGCGGGACTAGTGTTACTCAGGTGGGGGTCCTGAAATTATGAAATTATTAATGAAGCTTTACATCGAACAGAAGAAAGCACTCTTCTTCGACCGTTTTTAAATACACTGAAACTCACACAATTAAATTTGTTATTTGTGATGGCATTCATCTGAATACGATATACATTAAAATTTACCAGTTTTTTATATTTATTACAGTGATGCCGCAGAGAGATCGCGTTATGCATTAAAGATTTCCCAAGCAATAGCTCATTGGTGAACATTTATCTCTTGTAGCAAACCGGTTGTACTTTGCGACCAGCAGGACAAGATGAAAAGATGACAGCAAATAAAGAGATTTTAGACAGAAGTACCCAAGTTTTCCTCCAGAAACTAATGAAACAGTCATCTCTACTGAGAAGCATTCGTAGGTAACTTTACACATAATACATCTGCAGGACTCAGTATGCAGCTGTATTGTGGAAAATGTGCATTTTAAATTCTGATTATATTTAAGTCAGTATTTCGGAGCATGTTTTTACATGTGAAATTAAATACATACATGGGTTTTAAATCGTGCGTCCAGGATATTATTATCTTACTCGACTTCTTAAGTAGGAGATACAGTATTCTGAATAAAACATAGGTCAACTCGTGCACTCTGAAGGTGAGGTCACTGAAGCTATAAAAGATAAAAGTCTTACATTAATTATTATGTAAAACGTAAGCATCAGCTACGGGCAGAGGGAATCTACGAAACAAGTAACTCAGTGTTAATAGCCATCTTTCAGCATGAGCCTGTGTAGGCCTATTAACAGATGGAACACGTCTGGAAAACTAAAATAACAACACCTAGAGTGAAATATTCAAATTTTATATAAGTGGGTAATTAATTATTCGACACATCAGCTAGTAATAAAGATAAAACCGTGGCGCAGCTGTGTACACAACTATTTATATATTTATCAATTTCGCAATATCCAGTTTGCTGTAACATTCTGTTAGATTAAAATCTATGTGATTTTAATTTTAAACAGTTTAGAACAATGCATATTTTCCACTACTGGCGCACATGACGCAAACTTTATGATACCATGAACAGCGTGATTTAAGAATATATCAATAAATCGGTTTCATCGTTTAAAACCTACAGTAAATCAGTTCTATGAACTTGCTTACCTAAGATCTAAGGGTCATATTTTATAAAATTCGATTTTGTTACTACAATTTGATAACGTAAAAGGAAGTGATTTTTAAAGCAACAACTTAAATATAGGTAATAGTAAAATAATTAATTTCTTGTTAGGTGGTTAATGGTATGAAATTAGACAACGTCGCCACCCACCTTAACGACGTGCTTATGTTTCATTTTCAAAATGCCACTTCAAACTGAACTTCCGAAATGATGTCACGACATAGGCTACAAAGCAAAGGATAACCTTGCGCGCAGTTATCAGAGGAAGTTTCCAGGCATAAATGTTTTGTAATTAACTGTAGAGCAGCACAGTCATTCTATATAACCTGATAATAGTTCAACTTGTAAAGAAATATCTGGTCTTTTACAGTTTTGGTCAGCAAATATGATCGTCTTATTTATAACAAATGGATGTTGATGACGTCTTACTGAATTTGTATTTGGAAGGTCAGAGTTCAAGTGCCACACATGTCGACTGTCATATTCTTCTCGAACAAGATTTTCTTATTGGTAGTGCCACTTTTACAGAGTATCCAGTAAATGAAATACATAATTAACTTCTTATAAGAACTCAAGATGTGTACGGGACCAACGTCAGGTGAAGCAGCACTCCTCTCCTCCAAACGCCACCTAATTATTATAATAGGCCATCCGCCATGTTGCATAGAAACATAATAAAAAGTGTTCACGAAACAAATAGGAAAAAATATATTTATATAGGAACAAATAAGACATTACCAAAAAAAAGTTTCGTGTCGAAATATTTACTGTGTCAATTTTCGTGTTAGCTTTTTCTGTTTGTGAAGCGAGGCAACGACAGACGAACCTTTAGTTTGTACCTGTCTGGTCAGCCAGTGAGGTATCGCTTTTTACGATTTCTGTTATTAATTTCTGCTTAAGTTACGCACGTACATTGTGCAGTCTAATAGCTGTCGAGCTGACAAATGTTGCGATAACACTCAGACTTGTGATCACGAGAGGCTAACTAGCCAGTTCTGATCTAGGCCGAATTGCCTCTGCAGGGAAATGTAGAACAAATTTTTCCTTTGAATTCCTTGCTAAATAATTCACCTCATTGGACCCTACCAAACCTGAGTCAGATAAATCCAGTCCACACCCTTAATCCTATTTCTACCCATTTTAATGTTGTCCTCACAGTCTAGGTCTTACAAGTTGCTGTTTCCTTCAAATTTTCCGACCAAAATTATGTATGCATCTCATACCTCCCATGAGTGCTCTAATGTCCTGACCATCTCATCCTTCTTAATTTGAAGCGACTTACATCCATGGCGTACAGTTCGTCTTGAGAAACTAATCGTATGGTCAGCTAGAGAGTAAGTTCCCCAATTTTGTGGAACTCGAAAGTTCATTACCGTACTCACAAGAGTTCGCAACCTGATTAATCTTTACTATTTCAGATAGGAGACGAGAGGACAAAATATTCTGAAACAAATGACAGCAATAATTTCCAGACTTGAATGTCGTTTTTTCTCATCAGAAATAAGGTTGATATTTTGGTTCTGTTGCGCCTTGGGCGGTCGCCATTTTCCCCAAAAGTCGGTTCTGATTACATGAAGGAACTTGGAAATTATTTCTACATTAATTTCGTTTTTTTCATAGCTTATTATAAATAATGGCTATTTATCTTCTATTGTTCTCATTATGGCCAATTATTAGAGCTTCTGGTCTGTTGTAACACGAGACAATGTGACACGTAGCCGAGCGCCTGGCACCTGCATATAAGTAGCCTACACTTGAGGACGTGCGGGTAGCGGCTGTCTCGTTATACAGGCGCCTCCCTGAAAGTCGACCCGGGGGTGGGGGGAAGAAACGTTTCATTTTACACGTCATTAGTGTTTAAAAATGCAATCTTGTGTTTCTCATTCGCGGGATAAAAGTTATCTGCAGTCACAGTCACCAGCACACTTCGTTGCTACAGCAACATGGGCGCCTGATAAAGACGTGATCTTTGGGGGTCGGAGGCATTCATGGTGGAGGGGGAAGGCGTTATAAAATGGAGTAGGAAAGTGTGAAGCGCTAAGCATTTTGATTTTATCCGCCCTAAATAATAAAAGTTTGGTAGTTACGTCCGCATGGAACATTTTACTTCTGCATACATGAAGTAAATTTCCCTTAACGGACGATATTTTGGTTCAAATAGTATTAAGATGGAATTCACATTCCCTTGAGATTTTGTATCGGAAATTAACATATAGACCTAACTGCATTGTGGAATTATATAAATTTCATTTGTTACCGGTTTGCAACTTAAGTGATTTTAAATGGAATTTCATCGGCGATTTTGCATACGTAAGAGTTGAAACGATGACCGTGGGTTGGCGGGAGGATGGGTGGGTGTACTCGTGGCGAAGTAGCCTGTTCTAGAAATACACGCTTACGCCGGGGAAAGGAACTTTGACCTGCGATTGGAAACTCAGAAGCAATTAGACAAATGAATATCTTACGTTGGCACCAAGACAGTAATATCAACAAATACCACTGTACGTAATTTATGGGGACCCTGAAATTAAGAATCGTTAATAGCTTCCACGGACTGACTCCAACCCTCACTATAACAGACAAACCACAAACAGTAGACGGTATTCGTCCACGTTTGAGTTGTATAGACATTGGGGAAAAAAATTGTTTTTTGTTTTCTTTCAAGTTAATCTGGTGTAAAAATGCATGGTACTTACCGGATTGGCCAGGTTTGTTCCCCAACAGCCAGTGTGGCGGCAAGCTACAGCCAGCAAGATCAGCAAGAAAGCTTTAACCACTGAATCCCTGACAACTATTCAACACCGACTGAAAGTACTACGCCAGCACGCGTCTAAACAGCCTTGCAGTCCCCTACCACTAGAGGCCCCACCCCTAACACTCTGCCATCTATACGCAACGACACGAAACTAAGTCCAACATCCTCATTATTTAATTAGGAACGCACTGGTATCTTAAATTAACCTATTGTGAAGAAATTGACAGAATACTGGCTTCATTATTGATTTAAAGCATAGTAAGTACGGCCTGTCTCGTGTTCCGGAAATCCGCAGAACGAAATTCAAAGGTCTAAATGAAACCCAAGGCGACCGTCCCTGGGTTCCTTGTGCTTTACTCGGGTGTCCCAGTTTTTGGACTAAAATCAGTTAAGTTGTGTTACACTCTGTGTGGTTCCCTACATCACAGGTGCAATCATAAATCGCTAATCAATGATAATTTCTTGTTGTTGTTGTATGCGGCACGTGCATAACAATACGCCCCTCATTTCCAAACCCCAGATACAGATCTCGATGGACAGGGAGTTTACACGTTCATCATGCGGTATGTCAAATACTGTAATGAAATATGTTGAATTTCTTGACCAGCTGAGGGACTGTTAGCTTGTTAAGGAGTCTGTTCCACACAGTTTATGAAAAGACATTTCAAAACCAAAATATGAAGACAAATATCTCTCGCTGATGTTTTTCTGTCATACAGGTTTACATAAGATTATGCAGACGTTTATGATTTCTTAATAACGATATGTACTATATTTCTAAATTTCTAACGTCAACAATTCCGTTGATGTCTGCGGTCGTGTTAATCACTTTTCGTGATTCCCAGTTAGAGCATTCAAGCCTTTTTCAGGAGCTCATAGTCGCTGGTACGGTGAAAATATTCACCGCCTTTGTGAAATGCAAAGATTCGTGACTGATAGCGTGTTCATAAGACATCGCTACTGGTCCGTATCGTGAGTCACATCAGTCCAGTGCACACTATCATATTCTGTTTCTTGAATGTCAATTTTAATATTATCCCCAATATACTCCTAGATCTCGTAAGTGCTTCCTTTCAGGTTATGCGACTAAAATGCACGTGCTTATCTCTTCTCTCGCATGTGTGCTATATGCCCTCTTTATCCTACAATCCTTCATTTGATAACCCAAATAATGATTCACTATGAATAGAAATTGTGAAGGTCTTCACAGTGCAATCTACTTCAGCTTCCTGTCACTTCTTACCTCTTGCCCCAAATTCCAACTGGGGGTCTCGAAAACACGAATCAGCTAGCCCAGGGTTTTCAACTTTCAGTTCGCCTAGTATCTGTTTCGTTCAGCCGGCGTAAAATTTTGAAAATTGTTATTATGTACGCGTTATCTACATGTATTCACGACCACGACTTGCTTTAGAAATCTGACTTCGACGTTAAAAATATAACCCAACCTACTTATATTTTTTTCAACAACATAACGAAATTTTATTTTGTGATACACTATAAAACGTGCTGACTCCAAGTACAGGTTCACTGACTCTAGGATACGCGGTTGGGGTCAGTTAGCGAAAGGTCAAGAAATGATAAATACTTTATCAGGAACTCGTGTGATATATCTCAAACTCTGGAATAATATTTTGACAAATGGTGATTTTCTTGTCCATAACAACTTGGAGAGTTTTGAGATACTCTGCTTGAACTAAGGCGAGGCGATAATGGTGCGGACAAGTTCTGGAGGGAGGCCACTTTATCTAGATCGCACTTGGGCAGCCAGGAGCCCAAGTCTACGTCTCGTTACAGCGTTTTCTGTGGACAATCATGTGGTTATATGAAACGAATGATCTGGTGGCTAATTCTTTCGCAACACAGGCGCCATACGTAGCAATTTGAATGGTATCAGATATAGAGCTCTTGGCCACTTAGTCAGTGGCTTCGATCCGTATTAGATTAAACTATCCGCAGATAAATTGTTTGAGCTGACCAGAGAATACTGTGGACCGGGTTTCACGACTGTATTTCAAGATATTACAGTTTTTATTATTTTGTTCAGACGATGAATATATGTAAGATTTGAGGTTTTCACAGCGGAAAGTATGAAGATTTCTGTCTTCTGGGTTGTTGGGCTGTGTAGTCTGGTCGATGGTTACCAACGTTTCAGAGGTCATACTGCCTCCGTCATCAGGGCGATGAATGTGATCGCCCTGATGACGGAGGCAGTATGACCTCTGAAACGTTGGTTAACATCGACCAGACTACACAGCGCAACAACCCAGAAGACAGAAATCTTCGATGAATATATGGTTAATAATTTCTACGTTTAGCTAAATGTCTAGGCGTGTTTCGCAAAAATCTTTAAACTTAATAAAGTGATCATTAAATGTTTACGATTAGATGAAAATCTGCAAATAATATACAAATAAATTATAGAAGTGTACATTAAGATTATAATTAACAAACGTTTTATGAATTCAGCACAAAATAGGTCTTAGTCTTACAAGCTCAGACAGTAGTGTATCCGTTCGGTCGTACTTCGCCCTAGTTCAGTTCGACATGGCTGATTGATAAACACTGCGTAGGGAGTTCCAAATACGGGAGATGGGTTCTCACGTTTGAAACGAACTGTACCTATTCAGAACAACCAGCTTTGGATCAGGTCTGAGGCTAGCAAAATCAGGAAGTCAAACAGATAGGTTTTTTGTCATCTTCATATTTTTTTTTTTACCTGATGACGAAAGCAAACTCCAGCTTTCGTAATGTTGCAACTATGATTTTGTAACTTAGACGATGGACAGAGTCCAAAGGAACAGTTTACACGTTGTGATTGTCACGCTGGACACAGAAAGCAAGCCGTCGCTGGTTGAACTGCCTGACCCTCTTCCGAGCCACGTCGTATAATCTGGAACGTCTGTCGCTGCTGTGGCGCAGAGCCAAGCACGAGGTGAAGTCTCAGCATTCTGGTCTCATTTGAGGACCCGTGAAATCTTCCACAAATGGTACTAAAGGATGCGTTACGATCCGCATGACACAAATAAGCGCCAGAAGTAGGCTGCGTTCAAATTTCGGCCGAGGCTTCAGTCGTCCTGACCGTGGTTTCACGTAGCCCTCCTCAGAACTTCCGGGCGAGTACAGCGGACCACCGGACGAGTCGCACGTGGCGACAGCCCCCTTCGCTTGTATTCCGGAGCTAGTGTTCTCGGTTTAAACCTCTGCCGATTACCGTTCTTTTTTATTAGTCAGTGCAGGTAAAATCCGGTATTAGAATAGTACCTTCAAATATGCTAGGACGGTCTCCTCCTAAATCTTTACCTACTCGTCATCCACAGCCATCTTTTATCGGACATCGCTTCGAGTGGATAACACCCCTGTTTCTGGCTCAGGAGGTCCCAGGTTCAAATGTCGGTTCAGAGACAGTCTATTGTACCTGAGGTTTTCTGTGGCTTTCTTCAGTCCCTCCTGTCAAATGTGCCGTATGTAATGCTTTAATAATTGTGCCACAACACCTTCCTTCCATATAGTTCTCGATTCTTGGGCAAATTTTAGTGCTGGTATTCAGTATAAAGTTTTATATAATTCCGTTCAGTAGTTGCGGAGATTAAGTTTGTGGACAGACATATGTAACTCCCAGTTATGCTTTCATTTTATCCAGACAACTCTACAAGATGTGTTACCAGTTACCGGTTGAAATAACTGCACGTACATGTATCAGGCAATATTGGATTTAGTCTCACTCAGAGTTGTTGGGCAATGAGTTTCTGTAGTTTGTTCAATTGTTAGTTTGTTTATTTGCAGACCAGTTTGCCTTGTTACAAAGCTGAAGGTGTTTGGGAGCCTTGAACTACAACATAGGGAGTTGGATCTCGGAAAATTGGCATTGCAAGGTGCTCCTTAGACAGGGGGGACAGAATACTCAGTGCATTATCGATTTGCAGTTGCGTTCTGTTACTTTCTTTTTTTCAGCTGCTGAAGTTTAGGTCATTCAGCCCGCACCGATTCAGATAATGTGTTAATTAATAAGAATAAACACAGTTGCACTCATTGGCTTGTTTCTGGACAGAAGAAAAGCAAATTTACGGCAGTGTTGGACTAAACCCAGAAGGAATGTTCTGACCTGGGCTGCATGCATGTCTCCTGGCACTGGTCAGTCCGGTTTTCTGTTCTTTTTGAAGTCATCGGTGTCCAGAACGAATAAGACGAACGCATTCGGACTGTAGAAATTGACTGTTTATCATATACTATTCTATATCTGTTTTAGCCCCGTTTACTAAATAAAATGAAGCGATACTGCGTCATACTGTTTAAAGCTTAAATACAATTAAAAAAGAATTCATTTCTCTGGTGCCATTATAATTTTTGTTCTGCATTTATTTTTAGTTGAAACTATATATTTCGCCCAAAGTAAACAAAACCCAGTGATTAGAGAAAAGGTTTATGTGAGAATATGTAGACCTGAGAGAGATGAACTGACAGGAGGCTGGAGGAAGTTGCATATACCGAGCTTCATATTCTGTACTCTTCACCAAATATTGTTAGGATTAACAACTCAAGGAGGATGAGATTGTCTGTTTGTTCAGTTTTTCGACATTAGCAAATAGCCCACAAAGAAGCACGCATCGCGGACAAACAGAGAACGCATACGATATGAACAGAGTCTCGAATTCGTGGAGACATTAGTTATTTTGAATTTAAGTTTATCCGTCTCTCGTCAGTGGCTCTTAATATACAAGGTGTCAGCGGCTGTGTTGGCACTGCGGGCTAATAATGAGAGCGGCTGTGTCACGAAACAGCTCAGGGGAGAATCGAAACAGGTTGTACAAGATCTAGAGATGAAAGTTATATTTAGAAATTGGTTCTCCCCTTATAACTAATCAGTGGTGTCCATGTAAAAGAGGTGTTCACTTCCTTAACAGTATGAAAGATCAAAACAATAAACCTTTTCTCTTGTACAGCAATTCCCAAAGTTATGAGTACATTCTTCGGTCACTAGTACTGTGGCGCAATGTTGCGCAACCGCTGATCACTGAATCGACCCCGCTGTGCTGTTAACGCCCAAATGAATGTTAAAACAAAGTCTTGAAACAGGCCACGACTATACCTTCTCATTTATTATCGGCTTCTCACCTCATCTCATTCTGTAGCTTCTGCAGATTAAAGAGAGTTGTTAGTTCAGCTGTGCCGATGGCTGACGTCATGTAAGTGGAAAGAGTGGAAGATGCTGTGCTCAGCTCATCAAATCAGTTTCATGCCACGAAGCTGGACTCTGTGTTATGCTATTAGTAGATGCACGAGTATTATAGTTTGCTGGAACGCAGTGTAGTATCAGAAACTGTAGTTGTAGGAAATAACAGTAACAGTAAAGAGTTAATTTCCAGTTCTTCCTAACCTCGCAATAGATCTAGAGATTCAGAAAAAGTAGGCGCCACAAACTATTCTTGAGACGTCTTACTAAACACATGTATGAGACAACAGTAAGAGGCTGAGAACCGCTCCATCCAGTCCTGAGGAGAAGTTGTCGTGTATGACTACACAAGCTGTCTCTGACGGGCAGCCACTCCCATTCAAGATTTCACGTCACATCCAATTACATTACACGTTGATTAGCGTTTCCTTTCTCTCCCATGCCGAGCCTTCGGGACTTGAAGCTACATTTCCAAATGCTTTGCTTAATAGTTGCAAACTTTGGTAGTGTCAAAGAATTTTGTCCAAAAAAAGTAACTTGTAACCCACGTTTAGAAATACGTTGTGTCGTTAGAACACTTCGAAGCAATTTTATAGATTCTATCTCTTCGATAACATGAAAATCATTTGGGCATAACGTTTACGAAATTTCGATTATCGGACTGAAGACCTGCAATCTGAGTGTGTCAACGCGTGCAACCACCGGTCAACGGCTTAATTAAAACGGGTTTAGAAATTCTTGCTGTCTTACTACAGCCAGAAAAATAAATTAAATAACTCTTCTATGATAGCAATTTGTCTTACATTTCTGGAACAATTCTAGTTGGAAAATCAGTTCAGTTACTTTTATTTCCATCATATTACGACGGTAAATTTCTAACAAAATATTTCGCATACATTTTAATTGCGATGTTCAGAGCGAGGTATTTTGAATCTTTTCGATTTTAGTACCACATAAATGATTTTATTTTTTATTTTTCCTTCTACACGCTGCATCCAAACCAGTTCTAGGGCCCTCTATCAAATGGGTACCGGTGACAATTTCCCAGGGGAAACGATCGGGGGCATGAAGCTGACCATTCACCTTCGTCCAGTGTCGAGGTCCTCCACTGCCCGTGTCTTCATGACGTGTTGCGTAATAAGCATCAGCGACAAACCTTACCTCTTTACCTGCCAACAGCTTCCAAAATTATTTTTCCCCTGGATGATATTAAAAGGCTTCTGAAAATTGATTATTTAACAGATCTAATAGTATTACAAGAGTTGAATTATTGGATGCAAAACAGAGCGAATTTGATTATTCTTATTTACATCATCAAAATCGGAACGAGTCTAATAATTCGGGAAAACAGCAACAAGAACAAAAAATCCGCTACGACAATGACCTATTAGTATGCTCACGGTAAACTCAGGCCTACATGATGTTCTACTGAGGAATATATTTCTTTTAATAGCGAAAGAATCGTGAAGACAATATTTCGTGCGTACAGACAGATTGATGGGAGTTTTAATTTGGACTCCTTTTGGTTTAAAACAGCCCTCCTCTCTTAAAAACCGAAAAAGTACAATTGCTACGCGAAGTATGTATACTACCATAGATAAATACCGATATTCTACAAGCAAGGATTAACATTAGCGCTACCTGTTATACACAGCTCGAAACATGTTCGTTGGCACGGCGCCGTCCATGTTAGTCAATTTGTCGTACACATGATATGAGCGGGTTGTATGACTTAGAGTTTAAAGGGGTGTAGCGTGAATAGGACAGAATAGGACAAACAGAATTCTTGTCATAAGAGATAGCAATATCATAAGGGAATCTTTTCTTGTTTTTCTACCTTGCAAGGTTTAAGCCCATTAGACCTGTTCTAAAGCTACTCAAACTGCTCAAACTAAATTTCCACCTGTGTTAACAGAATATAGAACGTTTTAATATTCATCTAAAAATAGAAAACAATTTTTGGCTGTTTACATTTGCTGCTTTAAAACCTGTGCTCTCTCTGTAAAAGTTATCTTTCAATCATTTCTACTATTTACTTCATATATTGTTTTGTTACCGTAACAGATGCAGAAGGTAAGGAGCTCTATAAAAAGTGAATGATTATGAAGTGTGAGGTATAAAATATATGGGAAAAGGTAGTCATAACCTACTGACTTTTCTTGGCTCTTTTCTGATGGACTGAGGAAAAATACAAAAACTTTAGCTGTAAGAGTTGGCACCCATCCAGGATCTGAACCAAGTATCTGCTGAACACTAGTCAGAAGGAATAATAATGAGCTATCCCTCTGAGTATTAGTGATTATCTTAAGTTACAGATGTTTATAATGGTTTATAAATGCTCTGAAATGTTAGACAGCTTATGATAAAGAATGGCCGGATTTCAATGTTTAAAACAATTTGTATTTTACTGAATTAAATACTAAAGCGAACAGCCCAATTTTATATAATTAGTGTGACCGGACTCCAAACAATGTGTTAATAACTTCAGAAACAAAACAATTCAATGTTCTGATATCTGCTATATTTCCCCACTTCCACACGCAAGTCTTCTTCAACCATACAAACTTGAAAAATTGTTATAGAAATCCAAATCCAGATTTGTAATTCTCCTCCCATAACCACGTGATCACCAGTAACATTGCAGAGAGCCAACAAATATGCGACATAGATTACATTTAGAAGCAACATTCTGTGCATGCTCTTGGTTAGCTAGACCTGAAACAGAATTGTTATATCGACCAAAATGAAAATGTGTTGGGAGTGCTGGGGGTTGTCCTCTTTCCACAAGGGATGTTTGAAAATTCACACTACATGTCCAATGACTCTGAAATTGGGGGATTGCAATTCTGTGTCATGACATTTGTAAGCTTGGAGTTGATGACTGTGAAAGCTGCAAGCCAGAAACAGTATATAAAGCATGACTAATTGCAGTTTAAACATAGCATCATTCATTCATTCATCATCTATGGCCAGCTTAACCGTCGTGACCCCTTTCGGGGTTTTCTTGCGAAAGTACCGCCGTGGTTTCGCCTTGCCTTCCGTGGCCAGTCTTTACCCACCAGACTGGAAGAGGAGATGCAGACAAACATCCATGCATTTAGTGGGACTCGAACCCACGGTCGAAGCGGCCAGGCACACGAGGACCGTGCCTCAGACCGCGTGAACACTTCGCCAGCTTTAAACATAGCAACTCAAGTGGAAATATTAGCATGTGATGAATTTCTTATCGATCACAGCTAAAACCATGTAAATATTAGCTTGGCAGTATTACACATTAAGTTAAAAGGATGATTTCAAAAGTATTACATTCTTAAAGAAAGATATATATATGAACCCATTTCCATTAAAATTATTATTGCTTAGTTTCTTTGTCTTTCATGTTTCTGAAGTAGTTGGATCGTATGTGTATTATTTGTATTGCTTAAGTTGTGTGATATTAGGCACTTTAAACACATTCAATTTATGTAATTTCTTAGGTTTTGAAAAGTTGGTTCCTCAGCAGACAAAATGTTTCAACTTCAATTTGTGATAAGAAGATGAAATTTGGTGCTGCCAAAAGGCATGCGCATTACAAAAACATTTCTCCAGAATTATTTCTTGCTTTTCTGCTAGATATACCATCAATGTTCACTTGGAGCACTTGAGAGAGATCGCTGAAAATATCATGCAGGATAATTAATTCCAGAAGGGATATTAAAATTCCACAGTGTTACAGAAACACTAATTTCTTTATTACAAATTAATAACTGCATACAATCCATACTCATAATGTTATTTGGATATATTTAGAAACAATATGAGATGAGATATGACACTTTTATATGAACTGGTTAATTGAAGAACATACAACTTCTGCAAAACAACACTGCAGACATGAAAAGATATTAATCTGTAAATATATAAATACATTTTTTGTAATTGATATAGGGTCCTTTGATTATAACAACAGTGTAGGACCAACACATTCCTTCATATTCTGCTTGAAATATATAGAATTTATTGTTAAATTAACAAAACTTTGTATTTAAATGTATATTGAAAGATTATTTTAAAACATGTATTGAATGTTTTGTACTGAATATGATGACAATTTCATACACACCAGTTCATTAAAGAAAATACAACTTTTGAAAAACAACATTGCAAACATTAACTGATATTAATCTGTAAATATAAAACATATATTTTATAATTGTTATAGTGTCCTTTGATAACAAAAACAGGAAAATGACTTAACTCATGGCTTCATATTCAGCTTGAAATCTACAACACATATTGTTAAACAAACAAAACTTTGTATTTAAGTTATTACTGAAAAATTAGTGAATAATTGTAATCATTATTTCACATTGAACACTTACATTGTAACACAAATAAGAAATGCACTTATAAAGCCTGTGGTATATGGCAATTTCATCAGATGGCTATGCCATGGCCAGAAATTACTTTTGTAAACTAAAACTGCTAGGTTAAGAATAATCTTTGAATACTTTACTGAATACTAACTTAGTCCTAATAAGACTGATTTAATTCAAGGAGTTACAAAATACACTATCCTGAAGTACAAATAAAATATAATCTCATATTATGAGAATTTCCACAGGAGCTGTCAATATGGCAACTTAAAATCTCAGACTCCCTTAAAGGTGCAAAATTACTCCTCTGGCTCAAAACCAACTGACTCATAATCTTCAGAACTTAGTTGTGGTACAACTGCATCACCATTCTGATGATCTAAGCAATTTGTTTCTGTATGGACTGTATTGAACTGGATGTTAGGGACAAGCGGTACACTGTCTGAACATTTCAGACGTGAGCCTATAGGAGCACTATTTGTTGTGCTTTGGTTGTTTGTGTCAGGCTGCAGAACTAACTGTGTTGATCCTATAACAGTCGTAGTACCATTATTGGTGTCTGCATTCTTTTTCTGTAATGTATTTTGTTCAGTAGTTACATTCTGAGATAAAAACAAATCCTGTGAGAAATTCATTATATCTTCACCTTGCTTAGATGCAACACTGAAAGGTGTCTCACTCTCGTCATCTGAGAGCATTTGCACTTCATCTGTTGCCTTCTTCCCTTCATTACTTGTACTAGTACTAGGCTGCTTACGTTTTGATAAAAACAAGTTTACAGATTTTGTTCTTGATGAAGCAGCTTCTGCTTGTTTTGCACTTTCTTTCAGACTTTCTTCAGAGTTTGAATCAAATTTGAGTGTCTTTGTGTCAGTATAGTGTTTGTCTTTTGAATTCTCTGTCTCTCTGTTGCTTAGTTCCTGAGTATACAATGAACTACTGAAGATAGTCTGATTTGGTCTCTTTGAAGCATTGTTTTCTTGAACGTCATTGCTGTTAGTTTTAGAAATTTTATTTATGGCTTCAGATGTTCCCTTCTTTTCTTCATTATCAGCTGCCTGCACCTTTGTTTTCTTTACAGCAGGCTCTAAAATATTGTATTTTTTTGATCTCTTCCTTTTAGGCTTTTGTTTATTCTTTTCTGCAATAACACAAAGTAGCATGTAATTAAAATTCGTGGCAAGAAATTAAAATTTACTGTCATGTTACATGCTGTACTATAACATGGAACTTGCATTTACACAGATCCATTTTTGATCCCAAAATATGGATACTGACTTTAGAAAGGAGTTCAATATAACACAGTCTACAGTTACATAGCAAAGGAAGGGAAGAAAACTGAGTTTCTCCAGCCCACTGAACCATATGACAATAATGCAAACACACAACTTGAAGTTTTGGTAGTGTATAAAATGTTATATTACAGAAAGCAGTGTATGGTTCAGGAACCTACTTTAGAGAGTCCCTTCTCTCAGAAACCATCACTGTCACTGAAAATGACAACCTATCACACACACATTGTTTATGTACACACTTCACTATGGCTTTATGTTTTCTTCATTAGGCTTTATATTTTTATCTAAAGATACCTATTAGAAGATGCATGATAAAAGTTACCTTCTTTCAAGTCTCTGTGAATAACCAGTGCTTCATCTTCATCACTTTTCTGAGGAAATGTTTCTTCATATTCAACTGAAGAAACATAAAAACAATTAAAAATAGTTTAACATAAACCTTAACTTTTGCATGAAAATTTCACTGTTACAGCCTTCTTTGAGACTATCAGTGAAAACATACATCTGCCATTCCTTGTTTTAATCTGTTCGTGAATTATTGTTTTTTTGTAGGAATATGAAACCAAAGAAAGGAATTTGAGCTAAATCCATTGCCATACTACTTAATTTGCTATACTCAAAACACCTTTATAAAATTAAAATTAATACAGGATTATAGTAATTATAAGAACTTACCAGGTTTCCTTCCACCTTGCTGTTTCTTCTTTTTGATTGATCCAATAGGTCCCTTGTAGCGAGCAAGGAAACCAAAAATCCTAAGTCGTTCACCAACATCCATAGGCAGGGCTTTCTGTGCTTGCAGTTTGGAAACTTGGAGTCTTTTAGAATAATCTCTCCCTTGTGCAGTGGTCTGTCAGAAACAATCAAAGACTAAGTAGTAAAGAACTGGTGCAAATAGCAACATACAAAAAGAGGAGAAAAACCAGTGTAACAACATTGTATTGTGGAGCAAAAAGGAATTCATGATGGCAAACCTTACATTAGCACAGGTAATGTGAACAACCATCATTATCACCTATGCATTTGTATTTGGTATTTTAATACAGTGGATGGTGAAATGTTGTAAGATTACATATAGACTGAGTAATCCAGAAATATTTAAATATACTAGATTATTTTTAAAGGAACTCAAAAGCAAAAAGTTACAAACAAACATTTAATTTAATACAAAATAAATATATTTATATGCTCTGGGATATGATGCCCATATTATGGGAGCAAGGTGAATTATTATGGTTAACATGGAACTGACTGATGGACTTTTCACTAACAGTGGAGTAAATAATATAATAATTTATATGGGAGTGGGAAACTTACTTTCCTTAATTCCTTAGAGTTTTCATGACCTGTAAAAGGTCTCATTGAACCAGGTGTGAGCCAAGCACGAGTCACATCTTTTTCATCAAAGAACACAACATTGTAATGTGTCTGAAAACATAAAGATGATCTAAATAGTCATAAAAATAAGTACAAAGTGTATACAAAACCAGTGTATGTTTATACTTCATGAAGATAAAATATTATGACATACCATTTAGAGAAATACAGAGGATTATCATAAAATATTTTCTGAGAAATGGATACATTGAGAGATGATTGAACTAGTGATTTTTAGCCAACATACACATGATCTGGTGTGTTTTTATTATAGCAGACATTCATTATGCATATGAAAAGAATGAAATTCATTTTTAAAATGTGTTAATACAAAAGTTTATTAATTGAATGTTCATAAAAGGACTTCATACACAATAATACTCACAGGAATATCTGAGAAGCTGTTGAGCCAATAGTATTGCTCAACGTCAGGGTCATCATCGACCATTGCTGGCCACCAGGGGAAACCAGCAAGGCGTCCCCATACAATTGAGCCAGCTGTGTAGATATTGTGAATTAAATCTTCTTCTTCTAATGGTGCTGGGGGCTTCTCAGGAACAGCACAGCTATTGTACTTCTTGTCTGAAGTAGTTCAAAGAACATTTATATGAAAAAAATTAATATGAGAATAATTAACATATATAGTCATTTAATTTCAATTCCTTTCCTGTAAGTTCTACTAACTACTAAAAGGAACAGAAAAATAATGCAAACAGAAATGGAATGACTTGTCTTATAAGAGAAAAACTGGTTTTGCTTTCCTAACAAGAACTAAGTGTTTACTTTCTACCCTCGGTGACACAATTAAGAGTCAAAAAATAAACTGGAAAAACTGGACAGTTGATCTGTGAAATTCGTGCCCATGAACAATAGCGTTTCACTGATTTCCCATGTTCTATGTGCTACTGATGTCCAAGAGTAATAGGAACTAATACAATGTCTGGCGTAATATATATTATCAAAATTTAATGAAATGTATCTTATTTTTACATATGAATGAGAATCTGGTTAAGGAACCACATGGGAAGAGGAGAAGACACTTTTTGATGGGTTATGTACAATGCAAACAGTGTTAAGTACATATATAAACACATGCTCTTATTTAAGTTTAGTCACTTTTCTTGACAAGATCTTTGATGCTTAATAGGAAACAATAATTTAAAATTGTAGTCCTAAAAGTATATCACTAAAATTTCAAGAATATTTGTGAAGTTTACTATATGCGACTAAACCATAATTCATACCTCATTAAGCAGTAGGACATCATACATTCTAGAGCTTGATTCTCAGCCACTTTACTGGGGAATGAGCTTCTGGTATCCTTTACATAAAGACTAGCAGATAGAATACATGTATTCTTGGAATCAAATATCTACCCTTAATCTACTGTGATGGTAAATATTGTACAAAATTACCTGAATTCATGTGACAGAACCATTCTTGAGGGACATCAACAGGATCACGAATGTCTTGTAAGAATCGCCATTTTTTACAAATTGGACGGGAACACTGTACCCATAATCCCACATTACGCCGTTTCTGAAGCCATAACAATCTTTCTCTCAGTGACAGCTCTGGTCCTGGCTGACTCAGAATAGCCTGAGAACATTGAGTCTGAGAACAAGACTTTGGAATAATGGAATCCTGATGCATATTACTTTGTTGTGTAAAGTTACCACAATCATGGGTATGTTTCCTTTTATAAACATGGCCACACTCTTGAGAATGATGACTACACAGGGTACTGTGTTTTGAGTGGCTGTCACTTTGATTCTGTAATGAAATGGGCTGACTTAACTGGGATGAGTCTTTCATGCCAGTAACTTTGTGTTTTTTAAGAGTTGACTTCTGCAAGGAGAAATTATCTTGAGGTTTTGGAACCTGGTTCACTTGCATTTTCTTCACCTTAGGAACACTCTCAGTATCTTCACAGGCAGTCTTGTGATTCTGATCTGTATTTGTATGTTTTCTGTAGTGTTCTTGATTACTTTCATCCATCTGGCCTTGTACCAGATTCTTGGGAAGGACTGACAGGAATGATAGGTTTAGTTTCTTAGCTGAAAGGAGAATGGAAAATATATTTTTAAAATTTAATTAATAAGTAGTAATAACATCTGGAAACTACAATCTGTACATATTAGTGTCAAAAATTAAACTGAAACTAAAATTGCTCTCAAAGTATTGGAAATTTTTATACCTTTACATGTATTTATGACTCACAGTATTAAATTAAAATCCAATGCTGCTGAACGATGAAATTAATAACCAAGTAGACAGACAAACAGACATTTATACATATAATCATACAAAAAAGACACTTTCCTTGTAAGATGTTTATGTATACAGATATTGCATGACTAAAACTGAAAATGTTTATAGATTTCTTTGCAAGACTCAATGTAGCTTCTGTTGAAGAAGATAATTTTCAGATTTTAATTTATTTCCACCATATTGAGAAATATAAACTGAGAGGTGAAAAAGTATCACATTAAATAATTTGTTTGGAGAGTGGTAAGGACATGATATTAATAACACTACTAAGAAATAACAGACCAGTAGTAAATTATTCATTGTTTGTTAATTTCTTCTACTGCAATATTTGCACTATCCTCTTTATTCCCCAAGATTTAAAAGACTTCAATCATTACTGTGCCAGATATTCTTTATTAAAATTAGTCACATGATTGCCATCTAGAAATAGAAGAGGCACAAAGGGGATATTAAGTATTGATTTACATTTTTACATTTACTAAAATATAATTAAGTTTTGTTGAAATAATACCTTTCTTCTTCTTAGTTACTCCTTGTGTATCTTCAAAATTTGTTTTCTTGGACTGAAATGAATCTTTTGTAGGTGTAATTTCACACACATAGGTATTGGATTTAATAGGTTGTGCTGCTTTTCCTTCTCTTGCAAAAGCTTCCTTTTCTTGAACTTCTGTTCTAAAATATTTCATTGGTCTTTCAGCAACTTCTTGAGGTGACTGTGCTTCATTTGGTTCAGGAACAGCTGCTCTATTCTGTGTGACAATGTTATTACAAGAACAGAGTAAGTTGGATGAGAAGCAAATTTTATGCACAGTTAGGTAAGTCATCACCTTCCTGTTCCCCTTTACTTTATTCTCACATGTAAAGTGCTGCTACGTTTTTTATATACTGTATATCCTCGTTTTTAAAAAAAAACATACATTTTCACATTTTAAAATTTATGAAATCAGAGTGCAGCTTACATTTGGTGGCATCTAAGAACTGATGTTAAAAATTATAAAGTGCAAGGAAAATCTTCATGTCCATAACACTAGTCATGGAAGAGTAAACACAAAGATAGCAACAAAGAAGATTCTGAAAGTATTAATACAAATACATTTTATTTTTGAATAATGACAATTCCTACTGTCATATATATATATATATATATATATATATATATATTTACCCTCCCCCTCCAAATAAAACCTATCATTAAATCAAAGGTGCATCTTACAGTCAATAGCATCTTAAAATCAAGGAAATATTTTAATTAAAACTGGATAATGAAATGTGTTCTATTCATATCAGTAAAACTACTACAATCCTAAAAAGTGATTTCATCAAGCTTTGAGCCAATGGCTGATATTACACCACAGTTACAGTGTAATGGACAGTGTTCAGTGTCTGAGGTGCTTTTGACGTGCAGTGGTCTTTATAAGTTTGCTCTAGTACTATCATTAGGTGGTTTGCTGCCATTATACTATCAGATAGCCTTCTATCAGACTTAAATTAGTTTGTGGTAATGCAGTTTTACATCAGTTTAAACTTCATCATTGCTATTTCCCAGGAGTAGAGAAGGTATAACTATTTTCAAGGTTCTGTTAATTGCCAATGAAAACATACAATCAAATTGTGTGCCAGATAAATTCAGGATTGGCTCCTTAGTTAAATCATAACCTCTGTCATAATCCCACAAATAAAAATTCACTGTAAAAATTATCTGTCAATTACCTGAAGACAGGAACACAACAAACCCTTCAAATACCATGCATGTATCAAAAGTCAGTGTGGTTCACAACCATAGTGCAACTCCTGAAATAGTCCTGCATGTTCTTTTACATTAACAATCATTAATTGAAAAGAGATTATCATTTGTAATTAATTTATTAATTATGGCCACTATAACAAGGTCAAACATCATTAATTCTTCTATGTTCCTATATTTGCTCTACTTGTTTCAAACTTAACTATTGTACTAGTGGTAATTAATAACTGAATTATTGAGAATACAATGGTACAGATCAGAATTTAAAAAATATATTTTATAATTAGTATGCAATATGAAATACAGTTTTACCTCAATTTCATCCTCATCATCACTATTTCCTGTGTTATTTTTCATGGTTGGAGAAGGAATGCCTCCTGTTAAGGCTCTGTTAATAGCTGATGAAAAGATTTCATTATATTCAGTGTCAGTAAGAGATGTCATGGAGAGTGCCTGTAAAAAGTATTAGACAAACACCAGTAAGGATTTGTTATTTTATTATCAGGGTAATAGTATTTAACAGAAATTTTTGTGGTTGTTTTTCACATGAAGCAAGTTACATGAAATTGTCTGTAGATCTCACTTGATTTATATGATCTATGCATCCTTGATCACAAGTTATAGGAAAAGCAGGTACGCCGTCTCTTTTCAGACGCAGATATATGTTCAGCTAGTCAAGAAATTCCCCACCTTTTATGGAACCTGAAGGTTCATTACCGTCCACAACAGTCTGACACTAGTTCCTATTCTAAGCTACATGAATCCAATCCACACCCTTCCACTCTATTTACCTAAGATCCATTCTTCTATTATCCTCCATCTTTGCCCTCTGAGCAGTGTCTTCCCTTCAGACTTTACAATGTAATAAACTTTTTCAATAAAGTTTGATTTGAGATTTACGTAAATGGGTTATCCTGAACTGATAAGACCAAATTTAAATTTACCAGATGAATTTTAATTTAGATCCATAATTGAAATCCCTGTAGTAGTTTCAAAATCATAACATATGGATGGATTGATGGACACAGCCTCCCCATATGCATTCTCTTTATGAAAGAATTACATAAGGAAGGGGTTGAGAAATACTGAAATTGTTCTCGGTTGTTGTCATTCAAAGGCCAGAATTGTTTACCTTTGTTTCTCCTTTGTTTTCATCCTTCTTAAAATTCTTTTTGAGTGTTATGGAATCATTTGTTTCATTCTTCTTGATGTTTGGCTTCTTTTTTCCTATCAGAGGAGGATCTTTTGCCTGTTAAAATGCATAAAACACAATTTATGCAACGCAGAATGTCTACATCTCATAAATAAAGATCATGTATATATATATATATATATATATATAGTGAAAGTTATCGGGCAACTTGGAGTTTAATGCTCTTTCTGTTTTTGAGAATCCGACATTGTATGCATTCAGAAACGTATGCCAGTATAATCAAATTATTTACATGATAATCTGAAATTAAATATAAATTATGTGTTTGACAGACAAATATTTATGTTTAGTAGGATTAGACCTCTTGCCTATTCAGATAATAGTGATCCAGCAGAGTTGTGATAAAGTGTTTGCCATCTCTTTGAGAGGTAGAGAAAGACATGACATTATGTAATTTTTATTTTTTATTATGGGATAATTATTGTATGATTTCTTGAATGGGGAATTTGAATAAATGGTCCCTCCATTTAGTTCTAATAATTACATAGAATTCCTTAGAAAATATATTTTTTTTAAATTTCAGTATTTGTTCTGCATTTTATTCCGATTCAAAATTCCCCATTAACATGTACCAAGATCTTTGGGCCAGCCTACAAGTGCTGGGATAAGAACGTAACAGGCCATTAGACCCAACACCTAGAAGGCTGATTATGATGATACAAGAAATGTGTTCAGTGGAACATAAGTCGGTCAAGAATGATTAATTTCCCGAACAGCTAGACTGATTTCGCTGAAATTTAATGCAGGAATTCTAAACTGAAATTTGGGTGAATTTAATTTTGGTATGTATCAATCTGTTACGTGTATAACTATGGACTATTGTACAGGTGATAAACATAATATTGGTTCAGGTGCTTGTGACGCTTGACGCAAGTAGGCCGAACAAGGAATACCTAGTCTTGGATAGATTGTTTTTTACGTTGAATAATTAGAGCGAACAATATATTTGATAACGCCTTGCACAAGGATTCGAACTGGCACTAAAAACATCAATGTTTGAAATATTTAGCTCTAATAATTACACAGAAATTCCATATAATTTTTTTTATGAAGGACTTTATTGGTTCTGCATTTAATTCCTTCATTATAAACAAATTCGTTATATAATCCGTAAGGAGTATAGCCTACTCTTCTTACAAATTCCATTTATACTACTGTAATTCTGCTTTTATCTCGTTTGCGAACTAAATTAATTTTTGTATGTTTCTGAGATAAACTGTATTTAAACACTTTGGTTATTACTCCCATAAAAGTGTTCATATTTAGATTTTTTCAGGAAGTCTTATTAAGTTTTGTATGTGATATAGAAAGCTGTCGAGGTACTTAAAATCGTTATCGTGTTCAATAATTTGTTACAGATACAAATCTTGCTCAGAATTTGGTCTTTGCCTTGAAAAGCCGTTTAGTCTTCACAGTAGAAACTTGCATGCTAAAGTCGTGAGCTATGTTATGTAAGATGTGTGCTTTGTGCAAGAATTTTTAGTAAATCTGAATGTCATCGTTGCATATTTTGTGCTGTTTCCGATGTCTCCGGTAATTAGTATTTTATTGTCTTTAGCGGCTAGCTGGCCCCCGATTGCCAGCTAACTGGAATTTTGGGATGAATTAAGGGCAAAGAATAAAAGAGCCTTACCATAACCTGGCATTGTGTCCTGGCTTCATGTTCTTGAAATGAAATCGTTCTTTCTGGAACACTTGCACCATGCTTTAGTGAATTATTAAATGGAGACTTGAAAGTTTTCTTATTACTTTTCTGAAGTGACATTTCTTCAAAATGTTAGTTGTACCAAACTGAAACTGCTTGAATACGTTATATGACAAAATACAAGAACACAATTTACAGCGTTCTTGATACAAGAGACGTCTTTGTTGCCGAGTTTCTACAACAATCGAAACAACATATTCGACCTTAATTTAGCGAAATATAAAAACAGTGTAGTAAGACGGCAGATATAATTTTTTTATGCCTAGTAATATTAAAAATAAAATCCAAAATGTTAAGAATGGCAAATATTACGCTATTTCATACTCTCGTAATGTGGTAGCGAAAATTATCAGTTTTGTGTTACAATTTGAAACGGAATACAATGGCGGGTGTTTAAGTCAGTATTAAATATGGCATACCAAAATAGTGAGATATCTGCTTAATACAGATAAAGCATGTTTATATTAAAATTCACTTTAAAAAAGACTAATATCAGGCAGTAGTATTTTGTATATCTGGAACTGGACAGGAAGAAAATGCAATACTACTTTCAGCAGTTTCGGGTTTTCCGTTTAACCCAACCGGAATTGTGCGAAATGGAGGGGCGTAGGGATGAGAAGAAACGTATCGCCATCGTCGATGGTGGTAGGTGCCTCGACAAGGAACGGAACTGCAGTGTTTGAATTTAGTCTTTTTTGCAAGGATATCCTGCTTAGAAAGGAAAGAACTTGTACAAAGATTCTGAAATCATTGTTAGTTTTACATTAAAGGTAAGTTCAAGCTTCAGGAATGCAATTAAATGTATTTATTTAGCTGCTATAAATCGAAATTTTTTAGGTGTATTGAAGATGCAGGGAGACGTTCCACTACGCATGCGCTAATCAAAAGACGAGGGCATGTATACAAACTCACGTGGACACTTACAATGTAATAAATATGTTATTTTCACAAAGAATGGTTTTTGATTTTTAGTAAAATGTAAATTAGTAGAAAGGGAACATATATTTTTGGCCAATGTATAATTTTTTATACTGTGTTTATGTTACAATATTCGAACATTTTGGAATATTTGAACAACCTTATATTCTCATCCCACCTTATATTGGGTTTGCAAAATATATGGCAGAACAGACCTATTTTGTACAATACACACATAAATCCATTTGGAGATCTTGGACTCAGTATCTGTATGAAATGCCTTTTAAATTTGTTAATGATATTTTTGTTTTGCTTTCAGAAATGTCCTCGGCACATGTGCAAAGACCTGTAAAAGTTGATAGTTCTGAAGAACGAACTGCTTCAAAGGATAAGGCAGTACGATCAAAAGAGAATGAAAGGTTGCAGAGAAAATCTGCATCTGGTGCTACAGGATATTTCCCTAAGAAACACAAGTATGAAAATGATGGGAGAAATTACAAGCGTAAGCGAATCCAAAGTTTCTGTATGGGAGGTGGAAAATTTTTTCCTCCTTATAAACGGAGGAAGAAGGAAGGAACAATTATTCCACCAACGAAGTTTCTTCTTGGAGGAAACATTTATGATCCATTAAATTTGAACAGCTTGCAAGATGAAGAAATTAATAGGTATGTTTAATATTAATTTTTTTGGATAATGTAAGAGCTTGTAAAATTGTACTATGTAGACTGACATATTTTACACTATTTGGGTGCTTTATTAAAATAGTTTTCTGCTTGATTAATTATATTGTCTCTTAATTCAGGGCAATGAATGCTGTTACGCCAAAGTCATCTCCTCTACCAACTCCACGACATCGTAAAGGAGAGATTGAGGTGATCATTCCACCAAATCTGCATGATCCTTTAAACCTCATATCGTGTGAAGATGATGCAGAATATGAGCAACAACTTGTATCTCCTACTAAACGTGGTCGGAAGTCACGGAACAGAAAGAAAAAACGCAATTCATCATCTGGTGGATCATGTAAGGAAGACAGTGTGGATGGATCAGTGTCGATTATGAACAATGAAAAGGTCAAAAATTTGGAGGAAGAAAAGGTTACTTCTTCGAATGAGAACATTGTTGCTGCACCTGTTCGGATACAAGAAAATCCTGCAAAAAGGGAACTAAGTCTTGAGTTATCAATAAAAGAGAAGGACAAGAAAGGTCGTAAGGGGCCTGAAGATTCCACTTCTGGTAAAGATAGTAAAATTGAGAAAAAATGGAAGCCAGATTTAAAGGATAAGATTGTGAGTCCTGTAATTCCACAGCCTGGAGCATGGAAGAGGCCACCACAATACGGTCACAGAGGTGGTGGAAATATAGCTAGGGGAGGTGATGGTCCAGCAACTGATGGAAGGTTTAACAGATTTCGACCAGGTGGTAACTGGCAGCATAAAAAAGATCCAAAGCTACAACCAATGCCAAATTTCAAAAAGAAGAATGATTATTTCAAGTATGGAAACTATTTGAAGTAAGTGATTCAGTATTGTTAATGTAGTTGCAATGAAAATCCCATTCTTTGCTATGGATCCTTGCATGTAGTTACTGGTTTCCTATTATAGGCAGTCTGAATGGGTATGGGAACTAATTGATAGTCTGAATCTGACTGATATCTAAATACACTTATCAGTTTCATGCAAATCACACATTTGCTTTCAGATTTGTAATTATTGTTTTATCTTTTATAAATGAAAGTACAGTTACTGTTTCCAGATGAGGATCACAAAAGCATTACGAGCTCTCCTGCCAAGCATTTCTCTGTAGTTTTCTTCAGTCTTTTTTAGACAGTTGCAGGGATATTATCTTGAAATAGGGTTTGACTGCTTGCTTCCAGATCCTCACATATTCAGCATTTGTAATCATATTCCCATATTATATGAAACCATCATGTTTACAGTTTAAATAGGATTATTAAATCAGTGGTTGTAAATTCAGTATTTCTCATATGCGATGAAGGTTTTGCAGTTTATTTTTTTATCTTTTCAGGTATTATGGCTACCGAAATCCTCAGCATGAAGTTGACATTCGTCTGAAATATTTTGAAAAACGAAAGGAGTTGTTCCAAGATAAGGATGTACTTGATATTGGGTGCAACATTGGTCATGTCACTTTGATAGTGGCACGTGATTTTAGAGCAAGAAGTGTTGTTGGTTTGGACATAGATAGAAAACTTATTGCTATAGCTCGAAAGAATGTAAGACATTATGTGAACTATGCTGACTCTCCACCAAATGATGAACCTGAACCTGGAGGTGGGAGCTGTGGACAAGAACAAGCAAGTGATTTAAAGTTCTTTCCCATCTCAATGCCAATTGTATATGGTCCTGTTGATATACCAGGCATTAGTCATGGACAGAGCCCTTCTGCATCAAAGAAGTTTCCACACAATGTCACTTTTATACAGGTAATCTCATAGTCTTTTGCATATTATAACATGTTAGGAAATTAAAATAGGAGCATGAACATACTTGGAATTCCATGAAGATCACCTATAGTCACTGTGCATTTAATTATAATGACCAAAATGTGAATAATAATATCCCATTTTTATCACAGTTCTCATTACAGTATTAAGATTAACATACATTGGTCATTGAAAAGAAATGTTGAAATCACTTACCTTTGGCATGGTGTTCAAACCTTATATTTTTAATATCACTCACACTGCAGATGCCCTTTATAATAGGCCACCATACTAATTTGCCTTATCACATTGCAGTGATTCCACCAACATCATTATCAAACTACATTTTAAAGATTTATCATTACACAGAAATAAATATGTATTAAATGGCACTAATTTATTGTTCCCACCTTAAAAAGTTTGCAGATGTGCTATGTTTATATTGTTGAAGACAGGAAATTAATAATTATTAAGATAGGCATTGATGCTCCTTGGGGCACACAGGCAGACACACTCGAATCATTAATGAGTCCCCTTAAAGTGATGGTGACCATGTTTATCCACAATAAGGGGGCCTTACTTGCACTTTGGAACTGGGCTTTCAGCCTAGTATTAAATCATATGATTTTATGTTTAGAATATGTTTGTGGGTAATTCTGTACAGAAATAATTTCTTTCCCCCAGGGTAATTATGTGTTGGAATCCGATTCCTTGCTGGCAACAGAACAGCCACAATTTGATGTCATATTGTGCCTGAGTATTACCAAATGGATGCATCTGAACTGGGGAGATACAGGATTGAAGCAAGCATTTCGGCGCATGTACTTACAGCTAAGACCAGGAGGGCATCTCATCCTGGAACCCCAAGCATGGGAATCTTATAAAAGAAAAAAGAACCTGACTGTGAGTTCACATTAATTCATTATTTGATAATTTATTAAATTTGTTAGTATAATATGGATTAAAGGTAACAGAATGAAGAATTAGTCAAAAGAATGCATTTCTGACATACAGGAATGGAAGGCATTATTATAAGTGATACAGTAAAACAGGTGCTTGTAAGTGGACAGGAGCTGGGGTGGCTCAGTCAGTATAGTGACTGATTGCAGATTGGACAATCGGGGTGTAATTCCTGGCATGGGGCTGAGATTTTTCTTCTGGCCTCTGCATCCAAACCAGCTCTGGGGCCTAGTCAACCTCCTCTCCATTGGGTACTGGGGGTCCTTTCTAGAGGAGTGAATTGGCTGAGGTATGCTGCTAACCACTCCCATCTAGTGCTGGGATAAAGAATGTATAGGGGGACACCATTGCTTTTATTTTAGATTGAGCATGAGGAGGCAAGGTTTATTCCCTTTTCTTTTCAGAACCAAGAACCAACTCAAAACTATAATACAGACTTCAGATTATCTCATTGCAGTTGCCTAGGATTACATTAGAAAACTTTACTTGTTGCATCAGTAGGCTTCTCAAAGATTCAGAATATCAGATTCAGGCTGATGTGTCATGAAATTAGGTGTTTGAAGGTCATGGAATGAGGTGAACCTCCTCTACTGCACAGCTGTAAGTTTACAGTGCTGCATTACCAACTTTGCCGTACTGTGGATCTTATTCATTTTTCACAAGTTCATAATATATTATAGCTTATATCCTGCATTGAAACATTGGAGTCACAGTGGCCGTGCGGTCTGAGGTGCGGGCCTTGTGCCGCTTGGTGACTGGGACCATGGGTTCGAATCCCACTCAAGCCAAGGATGTTTGTCCGCGTTTTTCTGTGTTGTGCTGTCCTGTGTACAGGTAGAGGCCTTGCGACGGGCCGATCCCTCATCCAAGGAGTCCTACCAAAATGTCTATAGATCAACCTCTTCCAGTCTGGAGGATAAAAAGACTGGCCACGGAAGGCAAGGTGAAACCACTGTGGTACTTTCACAAGATGGGGTCACGATGGTCAAGCTGGCCATAGATGATGGGAAAAAAATTGAAACATTGACCTGGAGTAGTAATATGAATTGAAATGTCCTCAGTGATTACAACACAATTGAAGCAGGACAGACTGGGAAAATCTAACGTGAGAAGTCAGAATAATCAGATGTGTACTACACAACAGTTCACAAAATGAGAAAGATATTTTTCTGCTTGATGCATCATTGATTGATAGTGATTGCTCATTTATAGCTTATATAATGAAACTATCAACTGCAGAGGTTGGTTAGTGTTGAATTGTGAGAAGGGTTATGAATTTGTGAATCTGTGTAGTCAGAGCTCCTGAATGTCATTAAATAAATTTGTGAAGTAGATATGATGCCTTTCAGATTTGCATGGAAGGGCTGAAGAAAGCATTGCAAAACCTCAGTCAGGATGGCAGATCACCTGGCAGATTTCAGTTTGAGTTCCTTAATACAATTTAGATTGACCTCTGATCTAACCTCTTCATTAAATTCTTAAAGATTTTTTTTGTATCTTATCCTGATAAATGATACTTTAAGTGAGAAAGTGTTTTTATTTGCATGTGTCAGCAGGTTGTTAAATCTATGTATGAAACTGTTGTTCATCTGTTACAGTGTCCTTTCTGTAGTTACTGGTCAGTGAAAATTCTGCATTAACTAGCTGCTACTTCTTGATATGAAAAAGTTTAAAACATAGTTCATGTACCCTCTCCAAGTAATATGTTTTTGTTATGATACACAAACTAATCTCATTGTTGGCAGATGTCTTCTTTTCCTAGGAATGATTTTTAAATGAATTTGAGATGCTAAGTTTCCTCTTCTGTAGCATTATTATACTGGCATTCTTAATGTCAGCACTTGGTGGAGGGAAGGAGCCACACTGGTGCCTATTTGATAAAAACTGGATGGAGTCCTGGAATCATTCTGGATACAGTGCTGAAGAGAGATCCCAGCCCCTGCCAGGAATCAAACTACAGTCATCCATTCCAGTTCAGTTGCATTAATATTATGTATGTTCCAGCTTTTTTTGGTGGCCAGTAACTCAGATTTGTTATCTTATATTTGTACTGACTTTATTTCAGGAGACCATCTTCAAGAATTACCACAACATCGAGTTATTCCCACAGAAGTTTACAGAATATCTTCTTTCATCAGAAGTTGGTTTCACTCAGTGTGAAGTAATCGGTACTCCATTCCACCAGTCTAAGGGTTTTCAGCGACCCATTCAGTTGTTCACCAAGGGTGAAATTTCACCATCTCGTTCAGCAGCCAGTAATACCAACACACCATCTCACACAGTTGTCACAGGTACTTCACGAGCCCCTGTTTACATGCCTGTTAGCATTTCTAGTAGAGAAATTGATGATGATGGTGATGATACTGTGGGGAATAACTGTGGTACTGAAACTTACAAAGCGTGTAACATTGTAGCAGGAGAACTGGTTACAATGAAAACAGGTGGAACTGAAAATTTGGAAGAACATGATGATGTTCCCAATAGGTCTTTCAATGATCATTTTCAAATGAATATTTCAAATGAACAGGATATGAATCCTGGTGTCCCTCTAATGAGAGGTAGTCCCCCTGTTTCAACAGACAATGGTGGAGTAATCAAAGCAATGGACATAGTTAACAGTATTTCAAATGTAGGATCAGACCTTACAGTAAATGAAGAAAAGGAAATGGAATTTGAAAGTGCAATATATGAGAAGGTGTGTGCTAACATTAAACCGGAGGTTGATGGAATAGTTTCAGACAGTTTGACGAGGCAGGAAGAAGTGATTTCTGTAAGGGTAGCAAAAGTTGATACAAACAGTGAAAAATTTGCATGTGATAAGCAAAGAGCTAACCCTGAAGCTGTGAAGATGGAAACAAATTCTTCTCCGAATGAAACATAAATTAGAACACTATGGCAGTTTCAGAGGATAATGTTAATCAATTACAGACTACTCAAATATATATATTATATGTAAAATTCTCTAAAAGACTGCAAACAGTGTGAGGATTATCAGTGTTGGTATGCTAAATTTATTGAATATGTTTACAATAAATGGGCCAAGATTTGTTGTGTTCTGTATTTTTTTTATTAAAGACTGATTAAGATTAAGTGACATACACAGCAGTCAAGGTACAGGAGAAGCGTGATGACAAACACAAAATATGTTGGCATGAAATTGTTAAATTTACTTTATGGAACTGTATAGATGTAGCATAGCTGAGAATTTGTTTCCAAGAATTTGTACACATTCGTGTTGATTTAACCTTTACTGAACTGGAATAAGGAACTTAAATACCTTATACTGGGCTGCTGGCCAGACTTTAGCTCTGGGGTTAACAGTTACTGTATGCTACTGTGATGCACAGCCGAGAAAGGTTGAATATGGTGGAACATCATGCTTTGTTACTTTATTTTGTAAGACTTTCTCTCACAGCATATTAATGTATATTTTATGCACAATGTTGCTTGATGTGTATGATAGTAAAATATTAAAAATTCTATATATATCTTTTCACTTATAAGAATGTTCCTTCTACCTTGTGCTTATTTTATGGACACCTTCTCCTGATATAAATCAGTTCTCTCAGCTCTCGTCAATCTGGCTGTGTGACTGAATTTTCTGCAGTTACTGAATTCAAGTCTGGCATCTTGAGCTATACTTTCAAAGACATTGCCAAACATTTAAGGCTATACAGAAAAGCTGAACTATTTGCAGTCATGGAGTTCTTGTATACATGACATATTCACATATACCTCTATTGCATTGCCACATTCAATGTTGCATATTAATATCAACTTGAAAGAGTTCTTATGCAGGAATGTTTTGCAAAGGATGATTAATGAATATTGCCTTAATATTAGGTACTGTACTGGACAGATCATTAATTAAATGTGATATATATTATTTAGACAGTAATATTACAGTACTAAGGAATCATAATTGTTTCACATATTTTTACATGATAGCTAATAATTTTGTGAAAAACATTACAATTGTATTTCCATACCTACAATTTATAACATCCACAGTATGGCTATGAGGCCTGTAGAGGTTAGACTTGAATGACATAGATTCTTTAGTTCATATGGCTTTGAAGAAAGGTCAATGTGAAGAGCTGTCATGCAAAAATGTAGAAAGACTGGGAGATTACTGCCCTGTGCTTGTTCTTAAGAAATGTGACAAGTACATGGGGTCACAATTAGTATCCCACACCTTTCTACACTATTTTTAGTATTGTTACTTGTACACTGTCTTAAGTACATCACCATGGAACATAAACCAATTTCTCTACACAATCACTGTCATGCTCAATTACTTTGTGCCACCTCAAAACTTGAGCTTGTATGTCTGCAGTAAAATTTCTGTTCTTCATACTTCAGCCACTGTTTCACAGCCTTCACAAGGGAGTTACAGTCCACCAATTTTGTACCACAAATGCCATCCATGAGCTTAAAGTGCCAGTTCAGGATGGTATGAAGAATGGGGTGGCATTAGTCCATGTAATCTTGGCAATCACTTCTGCAGTTCACAGACTGGTGTGGAGTTGAGCATTGTGGTGCATGTGACCATGTGGTCAAACAGTGCAGGCACTTCAAAAGTTTGTGTGCTGTCATACAGCTCTGAATTGATGGTACTGGTTCCTTTTGGCATGATTCTTACAAGTATAACTTACTCATCAAGACCCTACCAGTGGAAAGTGCAGTCTTTGAACATCTTTTCTGTGTAGAATTTCCATGACACCACTGCATCAACTGTCTCTTTGTTTCGAAGTGGTAAAATAAGTTTCGTCTCGCGCCACGAACAATCAAATCGTGCGAGGTGTCTGTGTCAACTGTCGGGGGAACACGCACGAGCACATGTTTGCTTCAGCAGCATCCAGTTTTTGTTAGTTATGCGTCCACTTGCTGTTATGACTATGACGGCATCCGTTTGTGGTGATTGCAGCCTTGCACTGCCAGAGTGTCATCCCTGTACACTTTCTGTAGTCGCTTCTGGATGTTTCCAATGGTTTTCTTCTGAAATACCGAAAACTCAAGAACAGCAGAGTAATGTACTTTTAATGGAAATTATATTTCTTACTAATGCGGAAGAGGACAGCCATATTTAGCGGTTGCCACAACACCGCCACATGTGGGAAGAAATTTGTAACTATCAGTATAATAGGCGGTAAAAATGAAGATGCGGCGGGAAAGTAACATTCTGAAAAGAAATATTATGCCGTAAAATAAGTGTGGGGCATTACTTTAGGAGTGACCTGCGTATATTAGTGTTACTGTGGGGGGGGGGATTTCTATCTTTTTAACAAGGCTCCGCATTTAGAATTAGCTGCTGTGAGACCTACCAGAGACTTCAAATAATGTGATTCAAGAATACATTGCCACATCATGCTGATTAGAAATTGGGACTCTACTATCCATTATGAAGAATGGAAAGTGAACCTAAAAACTATAATCGGAATTGTAACTTAATTTGTGCTCTGTTAAACATATTTGCTATTTGAAAGAAAGCCATCACCAATTGAACATTCTCTTCCATTTCTTCCATCCAGTATCTCCTAGAAACAACTTAAAAATTTGGTATGTGAATTGATTTGTCTTTTAAAGTAAGATAATTTATTTCTCTGAGTATCTAGCTTGGAAAACTGCTGTACAAACTTTACTCAAAGTACTTGTATTTTAGCATGATATTTAACTAAGGAGTGCCCTAAGCTTTTTATTTAGCTTATTTAATATGTTTTAAAGTATATAACAAAATATTAAGGTGGATTTTTCTCATTCTAAACCTTATTTTCATTCTGTCACCATCAATGTAGTGTGTTGTAATAAACATTATATTGATACACATTAAATGCATTTAACGAGAATTCCAAAAGAATTAACCTACAATAAGGTTTCCAAATTTATATTGCTGTATGTAAATGACTGTTTTCTGGGATGTTGTAGTCAGGTAAATATTGACCGACATTTCAAAGAACTTGTACCTGCATCATAAGGGTCATAAGTGATCTGAAACATCCATCAATATCAGCCAGTGAAAACTTCTAGAAGACAGCCATTTTTATACTCATTGCCATAAGGACTCCTAAAATCATCTTCTATTTCCATGTTTTCATGACTGGCAAGTGCTCAAACATTTTGTGTAACATTTTTAGTTGTTTTTCCTTGTCATATTTCTTTAATGCCCTGTTGCAATATGGAACAGTTAAGAAGTACTAATATAAAATACATATCCATAAAACACAGTAGGGACCTTCCATCATTTTAACTTCAAGCTTTGTGTATAAGTCCAACTTCTCCAAGTGAATTAAAATTTAAATATGATCAGGAAACATTTCAATAAGAGCTTTACGGTCAAGTGGCACTGCTACATGTGCATGGGCAAACTTTTGAGCTATATTTTGTGAGGGTGGATGAGTGGGTGGAGGTTCAGGGCACCCTCATGCCCTCGGGGTGAAAAAATCACCCCTAAAGGCGGATGAACCCAGATGGGTCAACGGCATAGGATGCGGAAGGCAAGGGGAATCCACCGCATTAAAGATCCTCAGGATTTCCCAAGTATCAGCAGCTCGGAATAGCTGTTGCCAACCAATCCTAGGATTGATTACAAAAGAAGAAGATTAGCCAAGATAGCTAAAGTAGTAGAGTGATTGGTTCTGAATTGGTTGATAGATTCAGTACTCACCATGTTCTGACTGGAAATTGTATCCACCCATAATCCTATTCAATGGGTATCATACCTTTTGCCCTAGAGTTAAAGAAGCTGGAGCATGAAACTAACCATTTCTCTCCTTCTATTGCTGTATTAATGATACATATCTCCACTCTTCCCATACACTGTCATGGCATGTTACTTAGGAGCAAGATGACTTTTTATGACATCTGTATGAAATTCATCATATTATTTTGTTGGAAAAGGTGTTGAAATTGTACGTGGTATTCGGCTCCTACTCTCTTCTGCAATTTCACTGTTTTTGATGGAAGTAAATTGGGAGAAATAGATAGTAGTAAAAGTGGTTATTTTAGGAACTTGAATATGTTTTATCTTCTCACACTAATTTTTGTCTGGTATGACCTGTGAATATCACAAAAATGTGTCCATCATATCTCCACAAAATCAAACAGCATGGCAAAACCAACTAAAAATGTTAGTAATACAGGAAGAAAACTGTCAATTCTAAGACCAACTTATTTTTATGGAAACATGAATCTCTGTGGGGGTCCAATTACAAACTCTATCCTAATTGTCTAGTAATAATAGTTTAATTTGTTCAGCAACAATAATAGCAATTGCAAAATAGGATGAGAGTTACATTTGCCTCTGTCTGTGATTGAATGTCTTTATGTATTCCTTACATTGATTATATTTCCTGAAGACATAATAGGATTGAAAGAATGTCACTGTTACTGCTGCGCTGATTTCTAACAAAAATGTTAACATCTAACCAGTTTGGTAGAGTTTTAGCAACTGTCTGTTTGGTATGGTAATTTGAGAGTTTATCAGTGCATTACTATAGAAACGTTTTAGTAGATATGAGTACAACAGCACACTGGCAGTTTAAAAAGTGTGTATTAATGTTCTTTATTCCACAAACTACAGATAAAAAGAAAATTATATGTTAAATATTTCTTATATAATGAAAAATGGCAATACAATACCATTATCATATATTATATTCATGCCCTCTCAATCTGACTAAAAATAATTGGCATGTTGTGTTACAAGAAATGGTCTATCAATGACTTTATTAACAATGAAGTTAAAACGCATAACTGACTATATACTACATGTATATCAAGAACATTCATCAACAATTAACAGATGAGTGTAGTATGTTTATTCTTATTTTACATGCACACAAACACACACAGCTATCAAATGGCAGTTTGGTTCTTTACTGTAGGTATGCAGCATATTATGTGATTTGTACACAACGGTTGAAGTTGTGTTACTCTTATAAACGCAGTTGATTTGTGTCCTTATCTGTTTCATTTATAAAACATTATTCAGTGTTTTCACTTACACAAGTAATTACAATATATATTTTTTTTGTCATACACAGTTTTAATTAATGCATTTGAATATAAAATTAGGGCTAAATTGAAGTTCACTAGTTTCTGCTGATATTTCATGTGAGAACTTGTCACAAACACCTTTGTCAGTAAATATGTGTTTTGTGTAATATAATTCATATAATAGGAATTTAATCTTAAATGTAATATGGATATGAATCTTCCATCAAAATGAAAGCTGTTTATACAGGTACTGGTGTGGGCAATAGTAGGTGTGAAAAGTGCCAGTGTGCTACAGTACTGTAACCCTATTTGAGCACTGTACTCTTCAGGAATACAGATTTTTATGTAGTGTGTATAAGTATGTAATGTCTTATTGATATGGCACACATATCTTCACTAAATTGTGTTAATTTATGAATTTGAAAACTTTATATGAAAGATTTTTTAATATAAGTATGAAAATCAGGATCTGGGGAGAGAAGAGAGTTGATTGGTAAATGTGTAAATTTTGAGATGTAGGAAAACCTCTGATGTGATGGGCTTCAATCAAGGGAAAAATTATAACAAAATGTTTTTGGAATTCATAAATATGTTGTCTACAAATACAGTTCTCTGGTTTTCCTGAGAATATGACAGAAAAACCCTGTCTGTTCCCTGCTCTTGACTCACATTTGAAATAAAAGTGCATATAATGGAATTAGAATGTGCTGTGCTGCAATTCCTTCAGTGTTATAAAAGTTCTTATTACATATTTACAAACTCTTTCCAATCAAAAGAACTGTTTCTTTAAATCATGCCATTCTGCTGATATTCAGCTCCTTAAAACTGTATTTATTTTATTAACTTTGTGGTGGTAAGTCAGGATTATTTGAAGTCATTTTCTGTCAGATAACTAGTAAGTTGTGATAGGACGTAACTTAACCATATATTATTGTTTGGAAGTGTGTTGACAATTAAATAACACAGATCCATTTTCCCTGCAGTATTATTTTTCTGCTATCAAGGAATCAAACTTGTATCTTTCATACACTAACATCCATATTATAAGTTTCCAGATATTTATATATAAGTTTAAAGGAGATTGTGGGTTTAGAGGTTTTGTTTTGTTCTCATTTTTCTTTTTGATAGATTATTGCATTGTTCTAATTTATTATAGCCACTGAATCAGAATTGTGTAAATAGGTATACTTTATTACTGATACACATCATTTAATAATTTCTTTCTGGTTTCATTATGATTTCTTCTTTGAAGGAAAGCCTGTTCATGTGAATGTGTTTGGAAAGAGTTAGAATTGCAGTTATATGTCAAAAATAAAGCTTTCCTTCTAAAATATTTCTGAAAAGTACCAGGATGTGACTGAAGTTCAACTTTTATGGTCATTTCTGATCGCACTCCATGTAAAATTACCTTTCAGAAGTGGCATTTAACACTGTGATACATGTATTCTCAAGTTTCCTTCACACTATTTGCACTTATGTTTATAAACATCTTAGCTCTGGAGTAACTGTCTTCATTCAGTCATCAATAACATCCCATAAAATTAATGTGGCATCAGTACCACCTACAGTGACAACATTCTTGTCGTTATACATAAAGCGTGCTGTAGCTATTTGCATGCTGTATACTTTCTCTTCATTGTACTCTGCCTTGGCACTCAGACATGGGTACCTGCATAAAGAAGTAACACACTTTTAAATTTCATAAGAGGCATAAATTATAATCCTACTAAATCAGGTTACATGGTCTATTTTTGTATAAAGTTAATGTTGAGGAAACAATATTTTATTACATTTGTGGGAAAGCTGTTGTACTTAACACTTATTGACTTCACACCATGTCTGACAGGCAGTTGAGCTAAATGTGCATCACACTAGCATACTACAAAACCAACTATAGTATGAGAACATAAAGGTTCAAGTCAGCTGACACAGCCTGCCATTAGACAACATATTAAAAACTACATCAGTCCAATTCATACACATCACTGCAACATATGTTTAAAACATTTTAATTTTTCAAATCCCCACATATACAAAAGTGGAAAGGTATACACAATTACCACAGTTTTGTTTACTATTTTGCATACCTCATTGTTAATTTATTATAGGTATAAATGTGTTATTGTAAATAAGGTTAGAAGATATTTCTTATATTTTGTTAGGTATAATTAATATAAATAAATGTTTCCTGCTAAAATATTCCAACTTACCGGAAAAGCCTCAAGTATCCATCAGCATCTCCAGTCACTAACAGGTCATGTGCAGCTGATCGATTTGCTGTTACAATGAGTGAGGCCATAGGATAGAATCTGTTATTCCAGATTCCTGTAAAGAGGTTATTGTGATATAAGACACACTGTTTGTCTCTATGTTGTCTTGAGAAAGTAAATATTTGGAATGAAAATTGAAGACACTTGTATCTTTACCCAGGTACAATACAATAACGTAGGTACAAATGTGAAAACAACTCTGTCCTGTTTTCTCCTTTCTAAGATGAACCACAAGAATTAACATAGTCTCATGAGTGCATGTACTGTCTGTTATTTTGTAGAAAAGCTTTGGCCTTAGCAGTGTGAAAAGCTAAATATTAGTCAGATGATAAAATTTTGGAGCCTGTAAATTCTTCCATTTATCTTATTTTTTATCTAAACTTTTTCTCCACCATACTTCCCAAGTAGACAGATGTGTCTACTTTTTTATATATTTTCCATTTATTTGACTTCTTTTTATGTAATGATACTGTTCTCCCTCTGTGTGCAGTATTCACATCCTTTGTTTTATTTTGAACAAATTGTGAGAGGACTGTTAATTTTCTGATTTTTAATATTGGCCATTTTAATTGAACTTGCACATACCTGCTACTAGGAAACCAATGGTGGCATTGTGCGTATACCACTTGACATCTTTCATACCAATAGAACTTTTCTCTGTCACAACATTCTTAATGTCCCCTGTGAATAATAAGTACATTGCTGAGTTAGTCATAATTTCTTAAATTGCTCTAATGACAACAAGGGAAACATAATTGGTGCTATGTAACACAAGATATAATAATATATATTAATTTGTACCATGTGAAGTGTGCACCTATTTCTAAGACTGATCCAAAGACTTTGCTTCTGTTATGTGCTAAAAGAATTGAAAATTAATATAAATTATTTGAAAAATTATGATCATAACTGTGATATTGGTATAAGTATTTCCTTCATATTTAAATGAATGTGACATCACCAAATAATATTATTAAAAATATGGAACAAAATTTACAGAATGGAAATGTTTATCAGCAGGTTTGAAATTGAATATTCAATAAAATACAATAATTCTAAATAGCTTGTAGCTTTTAAATAGATTTACTGATTTTAAATAAGGGACAAATTTCGTGCAGCTATTACTATCACCACTATGATGATAGTGCTTATATGTAGATTTGTATCTTGATTTCTGAATATAATATTATTTATTTGTATGGTATGACATAGTCTAAATTAATAATGAAAGTTCATTCATCGTTCTATATATGTAGCCTTCAGCCAACTTGTCCACAAATGATGAATGTCCTTGACAGGAAATTTACTCTGACAAAATGTGCTGTAGGTATACTCACAAAATACAAGATCATAATCTGCCGTAACTGTCTGTAAATAACACCCATCTGTACTCCAGTCAAGTTGAGTGAGTGGTTGTGAACCTCGAATTTTGTTCCACTTTTTGTATGAAAAGCCATCACGGCTGACACGGAACAAGTACACACTACCATTCTGTGATCCTAGTGCAATCATGTCACCAGCTGCAAACAGAGAGAAAATAATTCATTTATACAATAGCACTAATAGTTTATACTTACCCACTCATTATAGGATATACTTTTGTAGCCTCATGCCTCAGATCTGGTTAGGATACCTGCTATTTTGAAGATTTTCACAGTATTTACAGTTCATCAAACTATATGCTGGAACAATACTTTAAAACAGGTTATGACCACCTCTTTGCACATCCCTCTGAGATAATTATACTAATTGTTTCACATCTCATTAAACACTACATAACCTTGACAGGTTAAATGGCATCATTAAATAAACTGAAGAATAAGAACTGATGAACAAGGACATCTCATATAATAAAATGACTGGCTATAGGCTTGAAAATTGTAGTTTATTTTCTGACAAGGACATGGATTTTTCTCCTTCCCACCACGTTCATATTGGTTCTTGGACCCACTAAGCCTCCAATTCAGGATTTCCAGGGGCTGTATCCCTGGTGAAAAAATTGGTGAATTGTGATTCTTATCACTCATCTCCATCTAGTGTCACTAACTGAATTGTAAAATCTTGTTGAAAATGAACCAGGTATTTTAAATGAGATTTGAGGTTCTTACAGCTGTGAAGATGTCAATGATGGTCTTCTGGAATGTGTCACAGTGTGAACTTATAGGTGGTCAAGGATGGCACAGTATGTGCATCACAAGCCAGAAGACCAACATTGACAGGAATTCCGAAGTTAAAAATGAAAACATGCACTCAGATTTGTCTCAGATATCAGAATATAATGTAATGTAAAAGAAAGTAGTGTGATAATATGAACTGAAAAATAACGTACCTGGGTTGTATCCCAAGCAGTTAAGCGGTGAGCCACAAACCCTTATTGTAACAACAGGAGCCCCATTTTCTGCATTGAGTACTACAAGGTGGCCCTCTGTGCTACCAGCTGCTAACACCACTCCAAATGGATGGAAACATAAGGAAACACTCTCATATAAACCCTGAAACATAATGTTTACATCAAATCATTTCTATATTAAAAATAACATTTGCTTAATAATAGTAGTAGTAGTAGCAGTAGCTGTAGCAGCAGCAGCAGTAATAGTGGCAGCATTTGAATGATGTAGCGGGGTTGAAAAATTCAAAAGTAAGGGCTCGATTTCCTCCAAAAAATCTTCCAAAATTGGCAAAAAGAAAAAGAAATTGCTAGTAAAATAGTCCAATTACTTGGGGTGGGGAAAGACAGACAAAATAGTGGAGGACTCTCACAGATTGAAACTCGCTGCGCACCTGGACACTCCATAACAGTTTGTTTCTCCTCCACATTGCAATATTCTTGTCATGTCCTCCAGTTGCAAACATGTCATCGTCTGGGTGAACAGCCAACCCCCACAAATGTCTGCTATGTCCAAATACAACCTGAAACAGGCATATAAAACTTGTATGAATAATCGGTTTGACAAATTGACCATTCAAGAATCTTTATGTATAGTACTAAAATATAAACTAAAATCACAAAGCAGTATGATGTCTGTTACATAGAGTAAGAAGAAAAATTTATAATTGTGTTGTTATGCAACAGTATAACTTATTTTTTATTACATATAATTGACGGTAGCTGGAATCTACTTTTTCAATCTGCAACTGTGCACTACTTCACATTCATCTCTTTTTTGTTTTCTGTCTTCTCAAATACTTCTGACTTCCACCCGTTTATTACTTCATTACGAGTAATATTAATTGCATTTTTTTTTAGTTCAATAACTTAACATAATGATTAATTCTCACTTCCCATCACCTGATACTATTTTACCTGCTTTTATTTGAATCATATACATTCATGTACATCACTCTTTTCCCCTCAAGATGCTATCATTCATGTACTGCTTAATGCGTTATTATGTGTGGACTTCAAATAAGAATTCTAGGTCATGTGCTGATATATTCAATCACAAACTGAATGTTCATTTGAACCGACTAACTTTCTTAGGGCTGTTGACTGTTACAAACATGAAACTACCTTTATGTGAAAATGTTTAGTTTAGATTATATTTTATGCATTCCATGGATCCCTGTTAATCGTTATGTGGAACATGTCAGTGTACAGACAAACTCAATAAGCGAGTTACATTAAGAACTCACAGCTTTTGTATCCCACATTTAGCATACTTGTATTTATATTATCAACCATGAAGAGACTATGACAGCTTGTAAAATATTTTAAAATTTTGGTTAGATTTAAATAACAGGTGATGCATACTTGGTTGAACCTTCTTTGTAAGGATCCTTCCATTATGTTGTTTCGTGTGGTGCCAACGTAGATGTTGCCATCATTTCTTCCTGGTCGCTGTGGATAAATACTTCGAACGCCACCTGCTGACTCCGGCAGCTAAAGTAAATAAAATTAAACTCACTCTTTAAGAAAATTAATTTATACATATATTTCATGTGAAAATAAATAGTTTTTAGTTGAGTGAAATAATGACACCATTCAAGATCCATATCTGAATTTTTTGTTTGCTCTACTATTTCAAGTGCCTGATAATTGAAGATTTCTGTCTTCTGGGTTGTTGCGCTGTGTAGTCTGGTCGATGTTTACCAACGTTTCAGAGGTCATACTGCCTCCATCATCAGGGCGATGAGTATGAAGATTTCTGTCTTCTGGGTTGTTGCGCTGTGTAGTCTGGTCGATGTTTACCAACGTTTCAGAGGTCATACTGCCTCCATCATCAGGGCGATTCATAGTCTTGAAGATTTCTGTCTTCTGGGTTGTTGCGCTGCGTAGTCTGATCGATGTTTACCAACGTTTCAGAGGTCATACTGCCTCCATCATCAGGGCGATGAGATGACGGAGGCAGTATGACCTCTGAAACTAGAAAACAGAAACGGCAGAATGTGTGTGTGTGTGTTTAGTAAACAGTTTTCATTAAATCACATAGATTTCTTAAATGCAGATTATAATGTTTGATGAACTTGCCAACCTTTGTCTCAGTGATCTTCTTGTAGTTCTGAAGTGTGTCCCAAGCAATTATCTTGCGATCCTTTTCGCCTCCTGAAAGTAGTGTGCCCTCTGACAGCATGACAAGAGCACTGATGCCCTTGGTATGAGCCTGAATATAACATGAGGACAGTAAACAATTAATGTCAATTACGTACACATACGACTTGGTGATCTTGTATGTTACTCCAAATTTTCTTTATTTTAACAAGAAAAATAAGGGGGAAATTTTGGTTGTGGCCTTTTGGATTGTTGTGCCCCACAGTCTTGTGGTTGTACACCAACCTTTTTGGAGAACGTACTGTCTTCATCTTCAGGGTTAACGTAAATTGACATCACCGTGAAAAAGTTGAATCCTACATGAGCTAAAGATTGTCATAAAAACTGTATTTACCTCAAACTCCATGCGGACGAAGTAAGCGCCATCGCTGTCAACTGAATAAATTGTGATGAATCCGTCACCATCAGCTGTTACCACGTCTCCGTCTTGCTCAAATTGAAGCGTTGTGATGTTGGTTCTTGATGTCTGAAATTAGTGATAATTCTTTGAGCTTTTCCTTTCTGTGGTGCCAAGTCTGGCGTTTTTCATGGCACTGGTCAATTATGTTGGGCGTGGTCTATTGTCAGGTTTATTAACGGAGTTGGCTGTGGTAGTCAGCGTACTAGCCTAGTATTAAGAAAGCCTCGCGTTTGGTCCCAACTGTCACATAATGTAAAATCTTTCAGTATATTGACAACCAATCACCTGAAGACGAAAGTGGGAGTACAGCCAACTTCGTGCTACATATCGTAAATTCGCTGTACTTCATATCCCTATCTTCAGACGATTGGCTACTATTGTTTTGTTTACGTTTGACTGACAAATTTATTTAAATACAAATTATAGAATTGTCAGTACAATGAAAAGGAAGTGCGTAGGGCTTACTCCCGAAACGTCTTGCATAGTGGATATTCTACGGGAAATGGAAAATGCCTGCCATTCTAGGACCTGTGTAGTAATGGTTGTTTTACACTAATATCAACAAGCTGTGGGATTGTATTTTTGTCTCGTGTCTCTGATATGCAGTGCCGAGGTAACATATTAATAATAAATTCTCATATAATATTTTATAAAATCTATTCACAGCTTATACAATGCATGTATACAGACAGGCGGAGACATGCAATTTGTTAAGAGAGTTCCCAACGTACAAATTACACAATATTTGTAGTGACTGCAGAACGAACCGGTTTGATTATATCGGTCCGCTCGAAGAATCCGTCTTTCCGTCGTGTCCAGAATGTGAGGTGTCCCTTCCCGTGTGTAATAAGTAGATTATCGTCCAGTGGGTGAAACGCTGCTCCCGTCAGATCGTCTTGTAGGGTCTGCAAAACAAACATTCGTTACGCATTGCTACATACACTTTCCACGTCCTTGTACTCGAAAGAGTAGAAATCTGCGTGTTTTGTTACCAGCTTACTCCTGCCTAGAACACCACTCGATAGTGCAGTATAATGATACTGTTAGTGAATGTCTTGGTTTCTACTCACTGATTTAAACCCACTGCTTGTTCGATTCTGTCGCGTGGAGTTCGCCGTGTTTGTGCGGCAACATCTTCGGCAGTACTGTTAGGCATATAGCCTATGTCTTGTGTTGCAGGCGGTTGCAGTTTGGAGTACAGTTTTACCTGCTTTCGAATGACATGTTGGGGCTCAGTTAAAAAGCTGTTCGTGGGATGCACATCAGGCAAATCATGGCGTCCGAATATTATCCGCGTTGTACCGATTTCATCCAAACATGTATTTGAGTTTCTTGAAATGTATTTCTTCTTTGTACTCTTGTGTAAATGGAAGCTTTGCGATAGATCGATCCCTCACCTACTGTGCAGTAAGTTAAATGAAGACATAGGAGTGGAATTCGACTTAATCCCTTGGCACTGCTACCTAAATGGACCTGTTGTATTGTACCTCATTAATGAGAATGGTAATAGATTAATTAATACGATTCACTGGTGGTATGATAACTGGCAGGGAAAAGGTGAAGTACTCGGAGAAAACACATGTCCCGGTGCCGATTAGACTACCATAAATTCCATATGGACTGTCCTGGGATTGAACCCGGGCCTCCGCGATGAGAAGCCATATAAAATAGACAAATAAAACAATAGACTATAATCGGATAGGAAAGAATAATGTTTCATATTTGAATTAATTAAATAATGTAAATCAAAAATACGTATTTAAAACATCACGTGGAGTTGCTTTAAGGAAGTAATTTCAGATATGCAGTCCAATTTACTTTTGTAATTTATTTTCATCCCATGGCAATTTAGTTACGTCTTCCCGGTGAATCCCAATAATGTATTCGTCTCATTGATGCGTGATCGCATGTTAACTGAATCACCTTGACCTCCTGCAGCGGAAACTCGTGGCTCCAGTCAGGTAACCAAACAGAAGACGATCACTGACCTTGACGCATACACATTATCACGTGACGTACAGTATGGCGAAGCTATTCACAAGATTTAATTCAGGAGAAACAAGAATGAAGATGCATTGTTAGTTTTTATATAGGCCTGTTTCACTGGTCTTGATGCTCGTTTATTGCAGAAAATATATTGTTGCGATGCCAATTAATGGTACGAATACGACACTACACAGATACAGAAAAGTCTTTTTGTATCGTATTAAATATGACTACACCATTCGGAAAAATATTTGAGTTAATCGTAGATATTGAGATGTATGTAAACACTAGAATATTATTTCTCAAGAATGCTGGACCGAACATTGCGGCTGAGTGATATCACTCCTGCTTCCTGTCGGAAGATTCCTGGTTAAAATTTCTGCCTGAAGACCGGCTGTCGTGGCTGAGGTCTTCTTGGTTTTCCTAAGTAACTCTAGGTACATGCCGGAATAGTTCATTATAGTAGGCCACGATCGCTTCTTTCCACGTCCTTTTACATTTACCATTCATTAATCATTCTTCATTTGACGCCATAGGCCTATAGTCCGAGCTACTGACATCATCGTTAAATTAACCACAAATAAAAACAAGAAGGCTGTAGTTAGTTAGCCTATGAAATATGAAACCATTGCTTCTTCCACGCATTCTACATGTCCAGTTTATACAAGAACTACATTGCCATGTTGTTGACGGATCCTGAACTGAAACAAGTCTTTATTTAATTTCATTTATAGCAGTCTCCCTTTGTACTTTCTGACTTTAACTGAGGGTCCCTGTTTAAGTGCTGAAGGTAATGATGACAAGTATAATACCAGAAATGTCTACAGAATAACCGTTTATTAACGTTTTCATCAGTGGTTCGGTACGTTAGCAACTGAGAATGTTTTATTATGTGCAGAAGGTTTGGATAAATTGGAGGCTTCTGCGTGGTAAGAGAGCAACGCCATTATTATTATGGAGATGATTGCATATGACGGTCCGAATGATGATAGATAAGAATTTCTTTTACCATGTATTACCTGTTCTCAGTATGCACTACTGCGACCGTAGCACGTTTATCTCTCTGCAGAGGAAGGGAATGCTAATGCAGTACCATGGCATGCGAAGGCGCTATTACACAGCTTGGCATGGCACTAGGGCCAGCATAAAGAACTCAGTCACCATTCTTTACGTCATATAACACCCGGGGTAAAAATTTGATCGTGGCCTATTATAATATAAAAACATGCATACAAACAACTGTTTACACTTGAAAGAACACTAAAGCCAAACGCATCGATTATAGGCTGTGGTTTTGTAAGATTAAAATAATACGAAAAGTGGAAGTTGGAATATAATGAGGCCAAGTTAAACAAGAGCGTTTTACTATATGGAAAGAGATCTTCAATCCAGATTATGTTTGATGTCTATTAAAAAGATTGCTGTGTCGTGTTTTGCATGACCCGGTTAATAAGCAGGACACTGGATCACACGTCAGGTCATAGAAAAGTTTCTGAACAACGTCAAAGGTGACGAAACTAATGCCATGGTATATCAGTCTTTGATATTGGAAGGTCACTGTACCAAATTCCATGTGGAATACCATCGTTGTTTAATATTTGGCAAAGAATGCATTAGCTCAGTTTCGTGACCCAGATACCAGCTGAGAAAACATTCATTGCTCTTCGTTTATCGTCTAAGACATGTGGTGCTTATTTGTTAAGGTTCGGGTTAATTGTTTATCTCAGAATTAGCAGATCTGTGAACTGAATCTCGCTGCTGGGAAATCTTGCTTTCTAAACATTATCATGCGTTATATGCACTAGGCACTTGAAATGAACATATAAGGGGAAGACAGTATTTGTGCATTCGGCTGTCGTACATCCGTTCTCATGACTCATAATGGCAACATTTAACTTACTTACCGCCACTTTGCCGAGTAGATGTCCCCACTGCCACTGCCAAACTGACAGTATCCGCTCCCTGCCCCCGTCCACAGCCAAGACGTAGCTTCCACCATTCTGTAAAATAACAGACCAATGATATGTCAACGTGACTAAGAAACATTGACGTACCAAAGGATGATATTAAAATTGATCTTAGGGAAATAGTATTCGGACATGTGGATTGGATTCATTTGGCTCAGGATAAGAAGAAGAACTCCGTGGAGTTAGTTGAGTGAAAGTTTGGTGAATGTTAAAATCGTAACACATTTCTTTCTTAGTTTCATGACAACTGAGATTCTTGTTTTTATAGAGTTATAATTTTTTTTCCAGAGTTGTCAGACTGTACCAAGAGCTCCTATTGAGTGAGAAGCTGTGAGAAAAAAACAGTGCACGAACGTTCCCTTGGTGGGCAGTCCCTTACATCTGGGCGACGCTTAAAGTGTAATCGTAAGAAGATACTTCTGGAATTACAAAGAGGGCAACGTGCGTCGAAACAGCTGTTCTAGAGGGTGAACCTGAACGCCTAGGCGCACGTCCGAGAATGGCAGCCGGTTTGAAGAAGGAAATCCAGGACGTTCACAGACTCCTCAGGTGCGACTATAAGACGTGAGTAATGTTCAAACAATATATATTGTTTATAATTAGTTAAGAACTGGTTTATGGTTTAATTTGTTTTGAAGTTCCGCGCTGTAGATAAAACATCATATAAGAAAATAGTTTCTCAAACGCTCACTTGAAAAGTCCAGTGGACGAAATGAAGCAATTGAAATGTCCCGACTAAAGACAGACAAAAATAACATCTACATCACAGGAATAATAGACCAGAGAGTCACTCCCCACACTCTGGAACCCTTATATAAACCTACTCTATGAATAATTAGTTTTAATTTTGTTAATAACAAATATACCTACTCTATAGTACAGGGCCAGACAACCGTTCTCAAGTAAAGAGCATTATTGGTTCATCTGAATTTTAGGCTTACATGATAATGACAGATCAGGTTTTAGATGACGCAAAGTCGTGTTATAGGCCTAATATTGATTTTTAAACGTTAAATGAAACAAGCTGAGTTTTGTTTCAGAAAATATTAACTACGCAAGTAGTCTCTGTTAACTAGCTACATTTTTGGAGTAGAACTCGAAGGTGCGACACTATGAGTGGATCAGTAAATTGTCGTAATGTCAAGTCGGTTAGTCCCAAGAAGCCGAACGCGATTCACGAACTTGACTCACCAGTTGCGAAAAGGCAACTGCCGATACGCCAATCTCGAATTCTCCCATGCCGAAAACATAGAGAGTGAGCAGCGTCTCCGTGCTCCAGATGCGGATGTGTGCCTGCGTTTTGCGATTCCGACCGGCGCGTTGTCCGGATGCCACCATCTCACGTGACGGGTGTAGGTCCATACTGCACAGAAAACTACTTGTACCACACTATCATTCATCACCATGCACCATTTTCTATCGTGTTTTACATTTTTATATAAATTAATTATATAGAAATTTAATTCTACAGGTATTTATTGCCAAAGCTGACATGCGTTATTGCCTGTGTTATCAAGGGGAAGTTGCCAAAAGTAATTTGACATGGATTCAGAGGAACTACATTATTTGACAGTCGGTGAAATCGATATTGGCACTGTAGAAGTTAGAAACTAGTTTAGAGCCTTCTAAGTTAGTAATATTTATGGGCATATATCAGTGTATTCAGCGAAGAAAAGGAGTGGTTATGTTCATATACTGGTCGCCTTACTCTTTACTCTCGGGAAAGAGCTCCCAGTACACATAGGATAGGAGGCCGGCTTAGACGTGTACGAGAACTCACCACTGTATGTCCTCTGTGTGTCCGATGTAGTGTCGCTGAGCGTCTTCGTCTCTGTCGTATAGAACAGCCACGGCCCCCACAAAGTACAGCATCTCTCCCGTCGGCAGGACCCACAAATTTCGCTTTGAGTCCGTCCCTCGGTACCCGTAACTGCAGTGCATGGCGGTTAAGGAATCATCAACCTACATATAAAATCTGTTGTTGTTCGTACCAGATGGCACAAACTGCGGTTATACGGATCCATCTGAGATACGAAACTTTAATTTATTAGACTCAGTATGGCCCTATCTAACCATCATAAGATTTTTAGCATATATTTCCCTGTTAAAACTGGATATCAAGTCAAGCAAAATTAGGTGGGTGGAGCATGTAACACGCATGGGGAGGTAAAACTATTTTTTAAGTGTTGCTTGGAAAGTCTGAAAAGAAGAGACCACCCGGAAGACCAAGGCGTGAATGGAAAGAAAACGTTAAGATCAATCTTGGGGAAATATGGTGTGAAGGTTTGGACAGGATTGGTCTGACTCAGGATGGGACCGGTGGAGGCTGTTTTGAACACGGTACTGAAACTTATGCTTCTGTAAAGGACAGGGAGTTTCTTAACTAGCTGCACGACTGTCAGATTCTCAAGGAGGACTATGAAGTTTATGTTAAAACTGTACGTTGTGATGTATATCTGCTTCCTGTTTGGAAGGCCCCAGATTTCAATCAAATACAGATTTAATATTTCCTTATCCTCAGTCGCTTTTTAACATTGCTTGCAAGGATACACCCAACTTATTTGTAGCCGTTTCTCTGGCGGAGAATTGTCATGTGGTGGATGATGAAGAGGGGGATAGAACGTCCTTCTCAGTCCTCGGATCGTTACCCGTATTGGCTCCTCTTTCATCACATCCACTACGGAGAAATCTGAAAATGCAGATTCCCATAATTCATCAGTCCTGATATTCCTACAAATTGTGGAGATGTTTAAACAACGAATATTATAAAACGAACATTTCTGGACTGATAAGAAAGAAGATCAATAATTATGAAAAATTGGATGTTTCAACTACCAAGGAGAGGTTACCAAGAGAATTAAGACGTACGCCCAGAAACAGTGCTTAAAAATTATGGGTTCATTTATTGTTTTTCGTTTTCGATTATCTTCTGGGTTTCGAAACCGTCCAGCAGAAGATACAGGCGGCATGTTTCTCCGAAACACTGGCAACCATCTACATGTCTGCACGGTGTCGCAATCCAGAAGATCGTATTCTTCGACCAGATAGACAAACTTCTGTCGGGATACAAGCCAGACGTCTACAGAATCCGTTACCGCTGTGCTAATCCTCTCGGTCTGATGACAACTCACCGTTGGTGGCACGCACAATATCTAGCTCCCCAGCGTACAGGATGCGGGCTCTGCTCTTGGAGCGCGCCCTTCTGGACCTGGTGCCAGCCTCTCTCGCGTCCTCCACGAGCTGCATGTGGTTGTGCGTAGCGGCGCGCGACCGGGACCGTCTCACAGGCGAGGCGAGCGCTCCCACACTCGTAGCGAGGTAGAACGTGTCCACGTCAGCGAATTCGTTCCTCAGCTGGGAGAAACTCCGTACCTGCGACTCAGACAAAACCGTCCTCTGAAATGGCGAGATTTTAAGTTCTCACGGCGGTCGGTATGAAGATGGTAGATAGATAGATGATAGTCTGGTAGATATTGACCGACGTTTCAGGGGTGCTTACTGCCTCCGTCATCAGGGCGGCTGTGTAGATTGGGAGGGATAGAAAGCGACTAGCTGACAATTGTGGACTGGAGGAAACGACCTCTGTACCTCATAGACCTACGTTTAGCTTGATAGTTTTCTCACCTCCTGCCCTGCCACAGTGTACATTCTCTTGGCGCCGTTCATCTTGAGGACCTGTCCTAAGTCTTCCAGCACTTCTTCGAAAGGTTGAGATGTTCTGAGATTCAGCAGCACTCGACACTACAAAGAAAGTCACACACATTAATAATCAGCACAGTACTTTGTTCCAAAGCCGCGCAAAATAGGGGTTATAAACGCTCATGGGTAGACAAGAGGACAATAATAAACTGTTAGCAGGACAGTAGATCGTGACCTGAATTAAACTGACATAGAACGGGTTTCAATAGTTGGATTATTTACAGCGACAAAGCTTCAAGTTTCCATTTCGCCAAGGATTATTAAATACTCGAATATACAGAGTTAATAGACTGATACTGGGCTGGACATGTGGTTCAAATGTAGAAAAGCAAGAAATGCATAAAGAATTTTATCTAGGAAACCGCTTGAAAAACGGTTGTTTGAAAGGATGAGGATGTGAGAAGATAATATTAATATAAGTCATAAGGAAATAAGTTACGATGATCAAATGTGAATGTGACTAAGTTAGAATAGTGTCTAACTCGTATGGATGAAGGACAACACGTAATGTGGAGTTGAGAAACGTAGTAAGTAGTGGCCCTCGTGATTATTTCTGGTGATGATAATGGCGAACCAACGTTTATTTGAAATGATGCAGCATTAATTAGGGCCTGTAGGTTAAGTCTTTTGATCACTTTTACCTAATTTCTTGGTATTTATTTTGACTAGAAAAAAATACAAAAATGTCCACGGCTATGTTGACGGTACTTCTAGAGAAGTTGCAGAGGCTGGTATGTTGGGGTTTGCGGCAGTGTCATTGATTTTATTATGAACCCACGTATTAGTCGACTAGACCAGACAAATGTTCGCGCGCCCTGCGGATAATATATAGATTACATTTCAAAAATGGATATTGTGCCGTGCCTGCAAAATTGTTATACGTAATTCATGTTAGAATGAGAAACAATGGACGCCGATATTTATCTCTCTGGCAGCCTATTTGAATACTCACGAATCTCGAATCATGTCCGGTAGTGTTAAAAGACCGTATACCGCGTCGATCTGCTGAAATACTGAAAGCCATATTTTTCACTCAAGCCAAAGTATAAAAGCATTTTAATATGGCAGATTAAAAACCAAATACGAGTGTATTTCGAAGACAAATTGTCATTTGGTGGTATTATTGGGAGCGACGTTTGTGTGGTTGTGTATCTTAGGGAGAGAAATCCAATAAATCAAATAAAGTTATTTTGTTTAAAAAACAAAATTTTGATAGACAAATAAAATTGGCTTTATATATAAATTTGACCGCATGACAACGCATATTTTACTAATATTTACTAGAATTGAATTAGAATTTCCCAGCAAGATACGAAACTTTTCTAGCATCTGAAGAAGAAAAAACCGTCTAAGAATTTTTAATATTCACGCGCAATTTTAAACGTATTTTCATATATTTATAGTTACACAAAATATTATGTCCTTCTGTTATAAAAGATCTGATATCACTGACTAATTATCTTCTCAAAATAACTAGTAAAGTTTTCCGTCTATTTACTCCTTAAACAATAAAACATATAAAGCAGAACTGAAATACTAAAACAGTGTATTTTTTTCTAATTTTCGTGTCTCAAGTATGAAATAAACAGAAGGGACTCTCAGTCAGACTCGTCTGAGCTCCACTTTATCCTTAACGAATTGACTGGGAATCAGAGAGGATATGACATGCTCTAGCCCTTACAACACCAGTGGTTTTAAGACAATTATTGTGGTGGCAGGGACGTGAGGTTTCAGTGTAACATGAAAATATGAAGAGAGACGTTGCGTGGACGAACTTGGAAGTATCGAATTTGCTGTTGGGGAACTTGTAATACAACTTAAAAACTAATTACAGAAGTTAGAGTAGGATAAGAAAATAATTCTAGAGAACAGAGTTGTCACACTGAAAAGGAGAGACAGGGTTTTCTTTTCATAGCGCAAAGTATTTACCCTACAACTTATTTTTTTATCTTAACATTTCAAATTGTAATGATATAAAAGGAACGAAGTTTAAAGTAATTGTTCTGTGTAAGGAGAACGTAAAATCAAATGTCGTTTAGTAAAATTTTACAACTAACTTAAGCTGCGTTACATCTAATACGAATTCAAGACTTATTCAAGGTTAAAGAACGGAAAATATAGGCTATTAGACCCTATTATAATTGAAATTGCTGTTACTTTTAGAATTACAAGTAGATGCATGTTAAGTGGCAGGAATGTATAATTGAAATCGCTTTCAGAGGACCATGGAAATTATTTCAGCACGATTGTAAATCTTAACTAATTACCTTTCTTATATCAGAACCTGAAATTTCAACATTGCAAAGACACAGTAGGACAACAAATAACTAGATTTGAGAGCTTAATGTGTAATTAGTCTTGCCTGTACTGTGTGGTCCTGATTGTTGATTATTCTGATGACACGACCGGAACTCGGCTTACTTCCGACCCCGGGAGGCGGCACGTCTCCCGCCTCCACTATTGATGATTTTCTGCTGAGTGGTGGCTTCCAGCCCTGGGCAGGCAAGGCAGGACCGTACCACACTCCGTTCTTCCTCCCATAACTTGCTTGCTGCACAGAAACTTGATATCATTTAACAATACGCATAGAAATGTTACACTCACGAAGACTCTAACGGCGTCCTCATGCTGCTGGGGAAACAATGTACGAATGTTACTTGATGTTTCACCCAAAGAGAAGAAAATACATTGAGAACAGTGCGCAGAAAAGAATATCACGATCCAAGAGAGAGGAAGTAACAGGGTGACGGAGACAATTACATAATGAGGATTTTCATACTTTGAAGGCTTGCGCTTTACCGAATGTTATTACGGTTATAAAGACAGGAATGAACAGATTCGCGAAGTATGTAGCACGCGCGTGGTTGTGACAGATGCGTACGAAATTTTAAAAAAAACTTAATTATTGACAACATGATGGTAATAAATGATTACATTTCGACGATTTATCTGATATCGTAAGGAGTAAACGATCGGCATGGCGGTTCCAGAAGTTGGTCGATGCAGTTTTAATGTTACGAATTTTGGGTGTGGTGGGACCATGTCAGTAAAAAATTAGGTTTTATTTGCACACCGCTCGGATTTCGATGAGTCAGCACTAAAAATGAAATTCACAATTTCTTGTGACAATGTGTATTCAAGTACAGCTACTAGATTTATGGTACCTTAGGAACCTTACGGAACTCCTATTAAAATGGCTCCGTCCGTCTGTCAGACTGTACATGCGTAAAAAGTGGAGAACGGCTGAATGGATTTTCACGAGATTTGATACTGGTGAGTTTTAACATAACTTGTTGGCACATTCAAATCTTGGTTAAAACGTGATGCCAAAGACGGGCGCTTTACACGAAATAACTGGGTGGGAAATATCCAGGCTGCCTCTGTTGCCATGGTCACTTGGTTATCGTGATTACTATGGCTGTTTTTATTAAGGTCACTTAGTTAGTCTAATGATTTGTGACGAAAGTGTGTTGTTAAACTCGAACATTTTCTTGTACATTTTCTTTCAAACCTTTTCTTGGCTAAAACACGTTTCAGAGCTAGTTCTGCTTCCATCATCAAGTAAAGCTATAAAAAGTAATCTATTGGTTATGCTGGAAGGAGCTAACCTCAATTCCCGATTCGGGGATTTTTGTCCAAAAAGAAAGAAACGAACGGAGGACAATTTTCAAGACTATACGAAAAATAAGTACAGACATTTAAAAGCTTGTTATAGGACTCCGCTTAAGTCCTGCATTTTTCCACGTACTGTGCGCACTTCTATTGTGGGAACTATTACATAGACGCTAAATGGTTTATGTGCGCGCGCGTCCGTGCGTGAGTTGCGCTGCAGGGAACTAGGTCTCTGTTATCCCCTGGATTTATTTTCCTTATTTAACAATGTGAAATAATCTTACGAGATCATGCACCTGTTTGAAGGAATACAGACGTCATTAATAATTTTAATTTTCGTACAGCTGGTCTGAGTTCGAATCCACGCCTTAATTAATATTTTCCTTGCAAATACATAGTGGAATTACATGCGATCTCTCTTTCAAATACAAGTTAGGAAAAATACGCTCAACGTAACAATTGTGGCGCGTTTGCCATCCATTCTACAATTAATACACGTGTACATTTTTTGTGTTTGAAGTTTATTTAACGACGCAGTCCATAATTCAGTTTATATAGCATCTGATGTTATGATGATTAGTGAATAATGAATTCGATAGGATGTGGAAGGAAACAGTTGTGGCCTAATAAAAGGCATTATCCAGATATTTGTCTGGAGTGACCGAGGGTAAGTCCAAAAACCCTCAGGATAGCCGCCTGTGTGTCCTTTTCTTTCTGTAACCAGAAAACTTTCTTAGATATTGATTTTTGTAATGTAGTACTAGGAGTCGAATTTCCACTTGCAACTACTGTGTATTAAATTTTACGTCGTTATCAGTTAATTAATTGTTTACACTGTATCTTAGTTTGCATCATAACATGACAACAAATTTAATAATTTTTCGTTAATTTAGTACGCCCCATATAAGCTGTGTGAAATATGAAGAAAAACATGTTTCAGATAAGTAATTTCGCTTAGAGCCTTAGAGACCTATTGCGCTAGATTTATTGCCTGGCTTATAATAAATTAAACGCCTTAAACAGGGTACGTGGAGGCATAACTTGCGGGCATCCTCTAGCCATTTAAGTTACTGCTTTCTATCGAAAACAGAGTTTTAATTATGATTTATATTAAAATACAAAAGTTAAATTAAACTTTCAAAACAAAGTGGGTTTACATATAGATTATGTGAAATTTTTCAAAAACAAATATCACAATAAACTTAATTAACTTAATATAGTTATACTTTGAAGACTGCTTAACAGAATCCACGCATCTTGGGGCAACAGGCATTGCATATAAATTTTCATATAAAACAAAACAGCTGGGATTAGTTAAAATAAATATGAGGATATGATAAACCCCTCGCACAACGGTTAAGTATTACATTGTGTGTAAAATTTTCCCGCGCGTTTGTAATTAAACATGTGTACAGCGTGGTTAAATCTTTTAAGTCCTTTAAATTTCTAAATTTCTTACTAAAGCTGGTGCGTTACCATTCGTTTCGCGAGTTTTAGCTCAAATATCACTTATTTGGGAAACATTTTAGACATTTCAACTTAATATTAATGTATTATCGCATTCAAATAGAGTTCTATTGACCCCCACTGACAGCACGATTA